>NW_026533252.1:0-600000 GCF_028296485.1 Oppia nitens | reverse complement strand
AAATATACTGTATATTTGATTAGTTATAAACAATGTTTACTTTAATGACTAGTCAACTGTTAATTATGTTTAAATAAAAAACTGTATTTAATTTATATGAAACATTAATTAATGATTAATAATTTGAATGTTTCTTATAATGAAATAATAACTTAATGACATTAAAATTGTCAATTAATTTTAAATTAAAATACAAGATTTAATGATAATAATGTATTATAACTATAATTATATAGATATTATAAATGTCAATTTTCTTAATACTTGATAAAAAATTTCTAATTAATTTTTGTTCTGCTATTTTAACTAATGAACTAAATAGCAAATTATTAATATATATTTTATTTATCTAATATTACGTGTCTTTAAAATAGATTAATTGAGTTTAATTGCAATAATCAGCTTATCTTAAAATAAATATTTAGCAATTGATTTATAAATTGCTTACTTTTTATAAATTTGACATTTTTAAAGATGATGTATTATTATTTAATCAGTTGTTAGTTTGTTTAGTGTAGTAATCAATTAAAAATATTGAGAGAAAATCAATCTAACTTTCCCTCTAAACTCTAATCAAAATATTTCCACAAACTCTTATCAAAAGACTAAATACGTGTTTACCATTTCTCTATAAATACGTGTTTACTATTATGTATTAAATGACTCAATCGTTGACTCTCACATTGTTAACCTAATCTCTATTATTTATTTATATTGCTTATTATATTATTTGTATTTAGTGTATTATATTAATAAAGTTAGTTATTTGAATAATGTGCTTAATATAATTTTACATCCAATTTGATAATCTATCTACAATGAAACCCGAGATCGATCCCCGAGGAGGCCAACTATTGATCGATCACCCAAATGATCCCATCCTTTATCTCTCAATATTAAAAACTTTTTATCTGTCAGACATTAATTTTTAATAAACATATGTTTTTCTTTATTAATTTTATTAATTAAAATAAATATTTAACTTAACTTAAATATTAATATTAAAATTTTGTTATTATTAAAAAACATTACATTTAATACATTTAATAAATAATTCATATTATATACTAAGAAAAGATAAATTAACTTTTTAAAAATACTTTCTTGGATTAAAATATTATAAAAACTGAAAAATACAAAACAATAGTTAATTTGTATGTTTAAGACAATTATTGTTTATTTTGTTGTTTGATTTTAATTAATTATTACTTAAGTATAAAATTATTGAATAATTTATGTTATGAAAACTATTGATTAACTACACCCTAATTGTAAATATGAAAAAAATATTATAAATATAATGTAAACTTAATTATTATTATAAATATAATTTTGCATTTATTTATAAATAGGGTTGAGGCAAATTCCCTCCTTCGTTTTATATTCCAATAAGTTCCCTATTGTTTGACAAATTTTGGCAACTTTTTAATTTAACTAATTTTTGACATTTTCATGTTTTAATATTTTTCTCAAAATTGTTTATTATTATTATTCATTTTAATTACAACTTTAAATAATTAAAAGATTTAATKTTATTATAAAATAAATATATAAAACATACATAAGATAAAAATGTATGAAAATATTATTATTTTTATAAATTATAATAATAAATCTATTATTTTCAAAACATTCAATAATAATTTAAATACTGTACTTATGTATTGTAAAATTTTTATATTCATCTAATAATCAAACTTTTATCTTTTAAAGTTTTAATATATCGATAACTCATTTATTAAAAATGATTTTTRAGTATTTCGATATTCATTACTTGTCTGTCTTATCACTTATTATTGTAAAGTACTGTACTTTAAAACTAATGACAGATAAATAAAATTACAAAATTAAGTTACTTATTATATTTTTTCAGTATTATATGTAATAACACAATATATAAAATAATTTAATATATAGATTACARCTTTTAGTTATAAATTACTTTAAATATACAGTGAATTACATTATTTTTGATAAATAAAAAGATATTAAATTTGACATTAAAAATAGATAACATAAACATAATTACATTTAATAAACACTATTGTAATAAAAACTTATTTTTATTTAATTATTTAAAAATAAAGCATTAATTATAAAATAATAAGTATTACAAGTATAACAAAAGATAAGTATAATTTGTAAATTAAAAATTAATTGTTTTACTTATGATTTAATCAATTTTTTATTATTTATAATTTTAAATATTATAATTTGTTTAATATCCTAAAATATATTGAATACTAAGTTTTATTCCTAATAGAAAATACAGTTTCGTTATTAGATTTATAGTAATATTTTTGTACAACAAATAACATTAAAATTAATAAAATGAATGATAATGCAAAATATCCGAAATCCATATATAAAAATATTTCCGGATGTTTTTCGATTAAGTTTCCCATAATAAATGGTGATACCATTGGACACAAACCCGAAATAAATGCAAATATTGCGGTSACATTGTTGGTCAGTTTGATGTGATTTTCAGCAAAAGTAAAATAAGAACTCCAAATACCACTAAAACCAAATCCTTAAAAAAAGTAATATTAATAATTAATATCTAATGATAATAATAATAATTTATTACCAATTATAACATTTATAATCCAAATAACCAGTTCTGATGACTGTATGAACTGAAGAATAAGTAATGAAATAATAACAATAATAAAGTGATAGCAAAGCATAATATGTGGTTTCAATTTGAGTGCAATATATGCAGACACTAATCGTCCAAAAGTAAAGGCAGCGGTCATTACAGTCAAAATATCTGTAGTTTTTTGAACCGACAGATGAATTGGTAGAAAAGTGAAATAAGCGGAACTGTAGAAGAAATACATTAACTCAAGACCTGAGTATGTGTTAAGACTCAAAGCCATTAACCCTATCAATAGATATCGTATTCTTCGCGATGGTTGCGATAAATCACTATTTATTTGCATTTCATTGTCAGTCACTTGTTGTGTCTCTTCTTCCTTAGTTTCTTTTGGTGGGATATATCTCTTGAATATAAACATAATGACCAATAAAATTGTGCCTATAATGACAATTGAAAGTATTAAACAAATAAGTAATACAGAAGTAATTTATAAAACTTAGTTATARTTACTTATCTTAAAAATAAAAAAGATATCATTATTGTTATTAAAATGTTAAATTTTATTTTAATATTTACCAATAAGACTGGTTCCTCCAACAATCAAATAGGGCACCTGTAGGTCAGATTTTCTATCGATTRTAAAGTTAATTTGATCGTCTTCATCACTGCTACCGATTATTCCTTTCAAAAATGGTTTAGTCATTATCGGCGCTATAATAGATCCCAATCCATACATCATTGCAGATAAATGCAGTGTTGRTGAGGCCTTTTTACCCCACAGTTCTATAATCCAAACCGAAAGACTACTATCCCAAGCACCGCATCCAATCGCACTGATAAATTGGGCCAACCATAATAWGTATACATTTGGACAAAACGGCATAACAGCCGTAAAAATACTGTAAAGTGCTGTCATTATAATTAGTACAAGTTGTCTGTTAACGTATTTAAAAATAAAGCCAACTATAATTAATTAAATTAATATATTAATTTCAAAACTTAATTTAAATCAACAAAATTTTGTATACCTAAAGAACCCAACAAATAACCTAAATTTGAAAATGTATTTACATATGATATATATGCAACCGATGTTTTAAATAGGTATCTCATATCAATCATTGTCGGTGCAAATATACATGTTACAATACCCTAATTTGACATAGATAAATATTTTTTAAAAATTAAATAAATACAAATTATTTACTTTAAAATACAATATTAATTATATTTACAAAAAGTTATGAAAAAATACTTACAAAATTTAAGTAATTGTAAAGAAAAAGAATGGTATAAACATATTTATCCCATTGTTTTATAATATTACTAATTTTACTTTTATCATTTGACATTTTAATAAATTAATATATAAAAATCACTTTAAAAATAATATGTATATTTGACATGCAATGCAATGTATACTATAATGAATAGTATATTTAAAAGTTACAAATAACTAATAGTCAAATGTTAAATCATGTTTAAATATGTAACTGTATTTAACTTATATAAAAAATATTAACTTTCTAAATGCTAATTTATCATAAAATAATATCCCAATGATATTAAATTGTTAGTTTATTTTATATTAAAATACATAATTTAATGATAATAATGTATTATAACGATAATTATACAGATATTATAAATGTCAATTTTCTAAATACTTGATAAAAATTAGCAATTTATTAAGAAAATTTGAACTAACAAATAGAGTAGCAATTATTAATAAATATTTTTTTTATCTAATATTATGTGTCTTAAAAATAGATTAATTGAGTTTAATTGCACTAATCAGCTTATCTTAATATAAATATTTAACAATTGATTTATAAATTAATTACTTTTTTAAATTTTACATTTTTAAAGATGATGTGTTTTTATGTAATCAGTTGTTGCATTATAATAAAAATAACAAACATTATATTAAAATTATGTTTAATTTAGTAAATATATTAATAGTATAATCATTTTTAAAAAATTAACAAAATAAAAACATATGTATAATTATAAACTGTTAAATTACTGATAAATAAGTTTAATATATTTGATAATTATTTTAATATTTAAATTTCTCATTAAAATTATATTTTAAATTTTTACAAATCTCTAAACATTCACAATATATTGAATTACTTAAATACTGTAAATACACAATAACTGCATATCTCGAACCCCTCGCACCCTAACCTCACTAATGGTAAACACACGGCTCTGAAATATATCTTAGTTGACCGCCAGTGCTGATGAAGGAAAGTAGTATCTCTTTCTGAAACACGTGTCCAATATATCGCTAGTTATTGCGGTTAACTAAGTTTGGCCAACAAGTAAGTGATTGAATCACATAAATTTATTAAAAATGAGTCCCAACTACACAAAACACAATGATTTAATTGATAATTATTTGATATAATAATATTAAAATATTAATTTTTACATTATATTTAAAAAACAATATAATATTTATTAATTTTTATTAAAATATTATACAAATTTAAAAACTTAATAAGAATAATAATTCTTAATTAATATTTAATAAATTACTACATTTTTTCATTTTAAAAGAAATTATTATTATATTAATATTAGATGATATTTTTTATTTACATATTATATTATTTCATTTATAATTATATTTTACAGACAAAATTTAATTATATTTAATTATTCTAATCAGTTACTAATACTTATAAAATTATTTATATTYTATTGTTTTTGTGTTATTAGAACAAAGAAGTATAAAAATAAATTTTAAATAATTAAAAATAATTAAAGTAACTTAAAAAATATATATACAAAATCATTAAATTTAAATTTAATTATTTATTAAGTGTATAACACGCGGGATATCGTWGAGRWCTGATTAGTAAGAAAATACTCGACGATATGGCAAATATTGATGTTATATTATTAGTGAGTTTTATGTGATTTTCGCCAAATGAAAAATATGATGACCACATGGCACTGAAACCAAAACCTGTATTATTATAATAATTGTTAATTATTATAATAAAAATTAATAATAAAATAATATACCTATAAATGCATTTCCGATCCAAATAAGCAGTTCTATGTCTTGTCCGAAATGAAGTATAATTAATGAAATAACTATTATAATTGAGTGATAGGTTAACATAGTTTCCGGTTTGAGTTTTGTTGAAACAAATGCTGAGACTAATCGGCCCAATGTATAGGCGATAGTCATTATCATCATTATCTCTGCTCCATCTTTAGCCGATATATGTATTGGGATGTATTGGTTGTAAGTGGAACTGTAGTTAAAGTAGGAGTTTTCACACGCGGAATAAGAGTTTAGACTCAATGCTATTAARATAATTATATAAATCCTATATTTGGATGACTTTTCCATTGGTTTATCAATAGTTATTATCAGAACTCTTGGATCGGTTGATATTTGTTTTGTCGTCACAATCTTTTTGTGTATTTATTTCTGGTATTTTATATCTTTTAAAAATGAACATTAATAGTAAAGCAGTCGGAACTATAAATAATAATCAAATTTTAATTATTCCTAACAATAAATTATAAATATTAAATTTATATATTGTATATTATGATACATATCTAAATCTGTAAATTACTTTACAATGTATTCAAATAACTGACCTATAAGTCCAGCGCCACCTGAAATAAGGTAAGGCATTATAAGCAGTGGTCGCCTATCGATTGAATAATTAATGTCATCGGTTTCCGTTGAGTTTGATTGTGATTGTATTGTCGGTGTTGTTGTCGTTTGTATGCCTTCCGAGAGATCACCTATAAGATAGGGCCGGGCAATGATGGGCGCGAGGATTGAACCCAAACCAAACATCATTTGTGATAATTGTAAGAAAGCGGGACTTTTGTTGCCCCACATTTCAATAGTCCAAACGGCATTACTGCAATCCCAGGCCCCACAGCCTACCGAATTGAGAAATGTACTCAAATACAGGAGCCATATGTTKGGACAAAATGGCATTAATATTGCAAAGACATTCATGAAAGCTGTGGCCACTATTAATGTCAATTGACGGTTAATATATTTATATGTAAATCCAACTATAGTACAAACAAATAAATAACATTTTTAATATATATATATATATATATMTATAATCTTATATATTAATATTTTTTTTCAATTATTTGATACATTATGACTTGAATGCTTACCAAAAGATCCGATCAAATATCCGCCACTAAGACAAGTGCAGACAAGTGTTATACTTTGCATTGATGTCCTAAACATAAACTTCATGTCATTCATTGTCGGCGCAAACATACTGTTAACAACACCCTAATTGTAAGTTTGAATCAAATATTATACATATAATGTAAAATGATTATAATAAATACTATTGTTTGTTATATATTTACATAATTAAGATAAGCGACCAAAATAATAACAGTATAAACATATTTATCCCAATTGGTAGCAAATTTTTGATACCATTTTGTTGCTGTATTTTCATTAATTTTTTCATTATTGTTAGAATTATTATTATTATTATTAATGTTATCAACAATTTTAAGATTTTCAATATATGTTTTTTCAATGTTTGTCAAAGAGGCAATTGATGACCGAATATTTCTAATACTTTTAATATACATTTTTACTTTTTAAAAATAAATATTAGTTACTTATTAATACATATATTTTACTATTGTTTTAAAATTTGCTTTTTATAAATCAATTATTGGCACTAATAAATAATTAGAATAAAACAAAAGCTTTAATAATAATCGACAATCTTTTGTTTAATTATAATTTTATAGCAAATAAGATATCTATTACTTAATTCATATAAATTATGTCATTATAAGGATTTAGATAATTGTACAAAATTGCAGTTTCAAAAAATTACTGCGAATTTTTACAATAATATCTAAAATATTTTATTAATCTTATATATCATAAAAAACTAATGCTTAATTATTTTTCAAATAAAATAAAATTAAAAAATCTTGTTATGCTTTTTTATTGATATATTGTTTAAACAAAATTAATTTTTCATACGTATGTTATTAATAATCATAAATAACATCATTTTATAATAAATAGATTTTATTTAATTTTGTTAATACTGTAGTATTCATTAATTTTAATAATTTACTTATATTTTATGCAACTTATTTCAATAATTTAAAATTGTAATTAAAATATTTGAACTYTATTTATCAATAGTTTATTACAAAATTACAATTAGTTTAATAAAGTAATTATCAAAATGTTATCATTAAAAACATTTATTTTATTTATACAGATAATTAATAATAATTTTTTTTAAAGTGGATCTATCCGTTGGTAAGTGTAATGAATAATTATTTAACAATTAATGTAACTTTAATTTCATATCATTGATTGATTAAATATTTTGTAAGCAATAAGTGTAGTCAAAGTGCTTACAATCAAACAATTAAATAAAAACTTAAATTATTTTGTTTAAAACAAAGTCTACTGTATAATGTTTATTATTAATTATTAATATATTGTTAAGTTGAATTATATCAATTTTATTGTATTATTGTATTCAGGGTAAAGTTTATGACTACTTGTGATATTTTTTTCATTACTAATACCTTTTGAGTAAATTTATAATTCAATTATTTCACTACAATTGACTTAAAATTGAATGAAAATATACAAGTAGTGTGTATTTATTTATTTATTTATTTAATGTAAAATATTTAGTTTTTTTAGAGATAATAATTATCAAATTTTATAATACATATAATAGTAAATTAATAGTTACTGTATAATAATAATAATTGTTATAAATAATAAGTATTTTTAAAATACATTTATGTATAAAAATATTTAATTAAATTTATAAAAATACAAAATTAATATTTTCTAAAATTACATACAAATTAAACAAATATCTATTTTCAAATATGAGGCAAATCTTTAGTTTCATTTGTTTTAAATTTTCGGGACAAAAATAATAATATAACAAATATAATAACAGTTATTATATAGAAAACAGTTTGCATTAATAAGAATATATCGGGAGTTTTTTCAATGAGTGGCCCGAAAACAAATGGTATAATCATTGGACAGATGGCCGAAACCAATGTAAAAACAGAGGCAACGGTATCGCTCAGACCTATGAAGTCTTCACCAAACTGGAAAAATGACGGCCATATACACGAAAAAGCTAAACCTATAACTACATTACCGATCCATATAATGAGCGCAGAGTTGCGACCAAAATATAGGATAACCATAGAGATGGCCAGTAATACAAAATGATAACTAAGCATAATATGTGCTTTTAATTTGAGTGCAATTAATGCTGAGATGAGTTTGCCTATTGTTAGGGCGGCGTTCATTACCGACAATACATCGGCCGCTGTCTGTGCAGTCATTTTTGCTCCACTGTATTGATAATATGTGGAACTGTATACTAAATGCAGACTTTCCATACCATTATATGTGCTCAAACTTGTGGCTATAAGTAACACAAATGTCCACTTCATGAGAGGTGTCTGTTCTACTGTTGGTTTCTTTATTGTATATTCTTTAATACTGTGAACTGTTGAACGCCTACCCTCTGGAACAACACCTTTAGTATCACCCAAATGACTGTTCAATTCATTTTCCTCGTAATAATATCTTTTGAATACAAACATCAGTGCCATTGAAATGGGAACTGAAAATATTGATAAAAATTATCAGTTATGACAATTGTTTGTTTAGTTTGAGTAGCAATTAATTATTTAAACTAATCAATACTTGAAAAACTGGTTAATAATAAGTAGTTATTTAATATATATTACCGATTAAGTTAAGTGCACCGCTTATTATGAATGGTATCTCTAATTGTGATTTTCTCTCTAATGAATAATTGTATTCATCGATGGCCTCATCGCCCGTAGCAGTACTTGTGATGTTTTGTAGATATGTTTTGAGTGTTGAATTATCGGGGGTTACCCGACCCAATATAAATGGTTTGGTCAGTAATGGTGATATAACCATACCGATGCCACCGAGAGCTTTGGCCAATTGAAGTACTGGTGCACAGTTTTGTTGCCACATTTCCACTGCCCATACGGTAGTTCCCGTATCAAAAGATGAAATACCAATATTGAATAGCATAGAGCACAGGTAGATCTGCCATAGTTGTGTGCACATAGGTTGCACCAAACCAAAAACGGCTACAAGTGCCGACATAAATATTAGTGTAAATTGTCGGTTCACATACTTGTACGCAAAACCCACTATTCAAATATGATATAATTAATTAGTTAAAAAAATGAATGTTATAATTATATTAATTAATTTATTATACCAAATGATCCAATCATATAACCCACACTTCCAAAAGTATTGGTATACGATATAAGAGTAGTTGTCGTGTGAAACATATATCTCAGGTCAACCATAACTGCACCAAACATATAAAATATAAGACACTAAAAAAAGAAATTTAATATATTTTATATTAATAATTGTTTAAATTTAAAATGATTAGTTCATACATAGCTAAATCCAAAATATAAGATAATACTTGTATAGACATATTTGGACCAATTTTTACGAAAATTTAATTTAGATTTTTTCTCGACTCTACTCGTCTGTGTTTCAATGAATTGTCGAAAATTATTACTTATTATTGAGTTTTTTCTATAATTATTATCCATTTTTATTATTGAAATATATATTTATAATCTTTTATATTAATWATTTGTTATTATTTAAAAATTTAGTCCATTAAATAWTTTAGATTATTTTCATTGAATATTTATAAAAAAATGTTCAAATGAGTAAAACTTGTTTAAAATTGCAGTCCATTTCCTTATATAGTATATCTACAGAATATACTGTAATATGTATTATAAATTTACAATACTTTTGGTTGTTATTTATCGATTACAAGTGTCTTAAAACACATACATTATCTAAGGTTTAGTTTATCTTTTTAATAAATACTWATTATTATTATTACGTGAACGCAAGTTTTACATAAATGTATACATAAATTGATTAAACAATTTTAATCCTAAACCACTTTAATAAAATTTAATACAGTGCAATTATATAATAATAAACTAAATATTGTTAATTAAAAAATTTAATTAATTAAAATTTATAAATAATAAAATATATTTTTTTGGTATTAAGTGACTGTAGTTTTTTTAGTTAAGTTTCAAGAGTAGTTTATATGAGAAAATAAGACTTACTTTTAACTGATATTAAATTATTTAAAAATAATCCTAACTCTAAATTTTAATTTAATAGATTAGACTGTAAATAATAGATTAAATTTTTAAAACGTAACTATTTTTTTATTAGATCAACTTGATGATTCAATTAATAAAAGTCAATATATATAAAGTAAAAGATAAGATTATAAAAATAATCTTATTTTTCAGTAAAAATATGTATAAGTAGTAACATTTTTGATTAATATAAATATATTGTTTGACATATACTGTAATAATTATCATTATAAATGTATGTCTATTTCACACTACAAATCTACAGTTGAATTAAAAAAATTCTCACAATTTTCAATAAATTCTTTTTTAAAAAATGGATGTATTTTTGTAAATATATATTATATATACATAGAGTTTTGGCAACAAGAAATAAAATTTCAGAAATAAAATTGTTTTAATTATTTCAGTTAAATATATTACAATATAATATTTCAATATAAAGTACCAATATTAAAAACTAAGATTTTGTTGAAATATTTAAAAAAATAGATAATAAATAAATTTAATGATATTATTAAACAATACCATTAATATCATATACGATAAGCATTTGACATTTTTTTATCATATTATAATAATATATATATTAGAGTTTAATATGTAATACCAGATGAAAATTCCTAGAGAACAAAGAAAATATAAAATATATTTTGGAAAATAAAACGAGTGGTGAAAATGTGACAAAACTATAATTATATAATTTATCATAAATTTTTATAAACTTTTATAGAATTAACTCAAAATAGTATTAATTATAATTTTGTAAAAATTATAAAATTGCTTTATTATTAATATATCATTATATAAATTCTTATTAAATTTAATAATTTAAAAAATAATTTAATTTGCTATTTAAAAAATATTAACTATAATATTATAATATTAATTTTACATATTATGAGCATACTATATGAAGTTTTTTTCAATTAAATAGATCAAAACAAAACAAAAAACGTTTGAAAAATCAAAAATAATTTTATTAGAAAAAAATAAAAATTATAATTACATGCAAATTATTATAATATACTATAATATACTAAATTAATGATAAATAGTATTATTAATATTTACAAAGTTATTTGTTTTAATAAACACAATATTATTATTTTAATGCTTATTATTATTATTATTATAGGAAATGGATTTATCTTTAGGTGATTTGCTTAATGAACGCGACATAAATATCAAAATAATAAATATGACAACAGTTGTGGCAAAATATGCCAATTCAAGCAACAAAAACACATTTGGATTTTTCTCAATAAGTGGTCCGCAAATGATTGGCGATAATAAAGGAAATATTTGTGAACCAAATGAAAATATAGATGTAATAGCATCGGTCAGACCTACAAAATCTTCACCAAATTGGAAATACGCGGGCCATACACAGGAAAACCCGAACCCAATAAGTATATTACCGATCCATATCATAAGCTCAGAGTTTTGGCCAAAATATAGGATACACATTGAAACAGCTAATATAATAATGTGATACGATATCATGATATGTGCTTTTACTTTCAGGGCTATGAACGCCGATATGAGTTTCCCGATGGTTAGTGTGGTTGAACTGACTGACAATATCTCTGCCGCTTTTTGCGCCGACAACTTTAGGGGTATGTATTGATAGTATGTGGGACTGTAGATAATGTGCAGCATTTCAAAGCCACCGTATGTGCTGAGACTAAAGGCTATCAGTGCAACAAATGTCCATTTCATTACAGGTGACTGTTTTACTTTAGGCTCCTGTATAGTGAACTCTTTTATACTGTGTAATGTTGCCCTTCTACTATCGGGTGGCACCTGTATGTTGGGCGCCATATCTTTCGGGTTAAATTGATATCTCTTAAAGATAAACATTATGATCAACGAAATTGGGACTATTGGAAAATTAAATGATTTTATTTGTTTATGAGAATTATTTACATTTATTATTAATTACTTATTGATTCAATGAGTCCGCCCACCAAATATGGTATTTCCAATTGTGGCCTACGATCCAASCCTTCATTATATGCATCAATTGCGTCATCACGTGATGTATAATTACCCAGTTTTTGATTATCGGGAGTTATTTTACCCAAAATGTAAGGCGTGTCGAGCATTGGCCCAAAAATGGTGCCCAAACCGCAAAATGCTTTCGACAATTGAAGCACAGGTGAGCTATTTTGTTGCCACATCTCTATAAGCCAAGTGGTAGTTCCCGATTCAAAAGCACCGATACCTATATTGTTGAACATTGCAAATATGTATATTTGCCACAATTCATGACTCATTGGCATCAATATTGAGAAGACAGTGACCGCCGCAGACATTATTATTAACACAAACTGTCGGTTTAGATATACATAGAGAAGTCCCGCTAAAATAAAACAAAAATTGATTTTTTAAATTAAATAAATATTTTTAAATAAAATAAATTATTTAAAAGATTACTAAGTGATCCAATTAAATATCCAAAACTTCTGAATGTATTCACATATGATATCATATTAGTATTTGTTTTAAACATATACTTCATATCAACCATCATTGGACCAAACATTGATGCAATCAAACTCTACACAGAAATTAATTTTAATTAATTTTGTTTAATATACTAATTAAAAATATTTTCAAATAAAAGTTAAATAACTTACGTAATTAAATAAAAATATATAAATAATAAGTGTGTAAACATATTTTGACCAATTTTTGCGAAAATTTAGTGAAAATTTATTATTAGATTTACTTTTATCCAAAAACTGTTTTAAGTTATGACTAATAACTGAATTTTTTCTAAAATCGTTGTCCATTTTAAAATGAAAAAATATTTTTAAAATGTTATAACTTAGAAACTTATGAAAATAGTAAATTATTATTATATAATATTAATAGTTATTCATTATAATTAAATATTATTTGTCCTAATTTTTATTTACTATATGTGAAACATTTTATATAAATTTTAATATAAATTTTTATCTAATTTAATTGTTAATATTATCAAAAAACTTACAATTGATTATTATTTTTTTATAATCCTTTATTTAATACTTAATTCTAAATGAACTGACACTAAGTTTATTTATTTAACAATATAAAGATTATTAGAAATAACTTTATATTAATTTATTTTCTCATAAAGCTTATTAAAAATGCGTTGTTTTTTTGTCTAATTTGTTTAATCAGTGAATTACTGATAAATTAATTGTAAAATTTATAAATTATCAATAATTATTAAAACATTAATATAAAATTAATAGTAATTAATATATAATTTTAACACAACTAAATTATTTACTTTAATTAGTCATGTTTATGATAACAAAAATAATACCAATTAAAATAATTACATATTTTACAGATAAATATTTAACTTTATACTCTATAATATAGATTTGTTTTAAAATTTAAAAGCCATTAATTCATTTTGTATTAATACTATTGTTTTTTAGTATAATTTATTTAATAAAATGTATTATTAGTTAGAAACTTTGTACTTTCAACTAAAATTTAACATTTTATATTAAAATACTGTAAAATAATATTAATATTATACCAATTAGTGTTGTCGTTTTAATACGATTGTCGTCACGTAATAATTAATAATTAAATAATATTATAGTTAAAAATAGGTAAAAATAATAATTATTAAATTATAAATCAAAATAATATATTTAGTATTTTTAAAACCAAGAGAAGATCTTGAAGAATGGGATCAATTTTCTTATGTATTCACATCACGTCTTAGTGTTGATCAAGACTAAGACGTGACAATATCTTACAAAACCGAGATCTTG
Source organism: Oppia nitens (assembly GCF_028296485.1). Lineage (NCBI taxonomy): Eukaryota > Metazoa > Arthropoda > Arachnida > Sarcoptiformes > Oppiidae > Oppia > Oppia nitens. Next base: position 585,393 of record NW_026533252.1, on the reverse strand, counting down.
TTTGACAACACTATTGCCAATACATTGTATTATATAAGAGATATAATAATAGTTTTTAAATTAACTGTAAGTTTATTATCTAAATACTGTATAATATATTTATATCTCTTCATTATAGTACACATTAATTATATTAATAGTTTAAAATAATATAATATTTTTTATTTAAAATCTTAAATTATTTTTTTTATCAACATTTGATATTTAATAATATATAAATTTGATTAAGATATTAAAATTATTTTTTAATATTTAAAAATGATTATATGAGTGATTAATTATTTACTATAAATACTATTACAAAATGTAAATTATTTTAATTTGTATGTAAATGTTATTAAAATGCATAAATTATGATTAAATTCTGACAAATTAAGTTACAAATTGATGTATTAATAGATAGAATTCTATAATATTAAAAATAATTTTAATATAAATATTCATTTTTAATTATTTTCTAGATTTAAACCTTAAAATACTTTTTAAAAAACATTACTGTTTACTTCTAACTATTAATTCATATATTAAATCATATGATTTTTTTTATAACACTTGTTATTATTTTTTGACATATAATCAATCTATCTTTAAATGTACTTGATGCGTTAATAATATTTTATTATTCACATTAATAGTTTGAACATTATTTTAATTAATTAATAATTAATATTTCAGTAACATAACAATTAAAACATTATATAACAATAAAACTACTTCTAAATTTAATTGTGATATTGTTAATTTTAATATAATTATAAAATTAAAATTAATAAAAAAAATTGTATTTTAAAAATTAAAATAAGAAAGTTTTTATTATTGAAAAATTAAGTTACATTAAAACTTATGATTTATTTTAAAACTGTTTATATAACAATACTTATCATTGACGCAAATGCCTTATTATTGACATCAATTTGATCACTAATTTTGAATTATATATTATAAAACTTCAATTATAAAGTATTATAAATATCAAGTTTATAAGTAGAATAATTAATTTCTATACTGTCATACAATTTAAAATTAATTATTAAAATGTACTAGTTTCAATTAAAGACAATATCATATTAATATCATAAGTTACAATAATTTATAATATATTAAGTAATTTTCCAATTTTAGTATTTATATATTAATTATTTCATATGATTTAATAAAAAAAATAATAATTTTAACAATTGCAATTGTAATTTAGACAATTTGTCACTCAATTATTTTTACATATGTTTATAAATATAATTTAATAACATTATGACATTAATATCAATGACATTTACATATCATAACTGTGCGCCAACTTTAAGGTATTTAAAGAATTGTCAATTATTAGTGAAATTTATATTTGAAATTAAATTTTAGTYTAATTAGAAGTATTAAAAAAGTTTTAATTACTATGAAATTGTTGATATTAGCGGCACTGATATCTGTAACGGTTGCCTATCGAGTATCGTTTGGATCAACTGGTGGTCGGACATCACTCGGAGTCAATGGTAATGGCAATGGTAACGGACAGATGTCTTTCAATGTGGGCGATGATACAGAAACAGGACTCAATGGTATTAGCGGTTTGTTTAGTGGTATTACTGGACTTATAGGAAAAGGTGTGGAAAACACTTTTCAAGTGATGGGAAATGTTTTAAATAGCGGCAAAAAATTGACTAATGATGTCATTAACACTGTATTTCAAACGATTACACAAACCGGTTATATCGGAGAAAAATTGATTGAAAACGGATTAAACAGATTTGAAGGTATTGTCAATAGAATAGACAATACAGTCAACACTGGACTCAATAAAGTTAATGATATTCTTAATAATGATTTAAATTTGGCTAAAAATGGCATCAATTCTATTCATGGAAATCTTGATTCTGATCTGAATAAAGCTAACGGAGCCCTCAGCTCTGGTATCGGTAAAGTTAACGGTGCCCTAAACAATGGCCTTAATACAGCTAACGATGCCATCAACACTGTTATCGGTAATGTTAACGGCGCCTTAAACACTGGTCTGAATACAGCTAACGGTGCTCTTAATAATGGTTTAAATTTGGCTAATAATGGCATAAATTCTGCTTATGGAGCACTTGACTCTGGTATCAATAAAGTTAACGGTGCACTCAACACTGGTCTTAATACAGCTAACGGTGCTCTTAATAATGGTATCAATAAAGTTAACGGTGCCCTCAACACTGGTATCGGTAATGTTAACGGCGCTCTAAACACTGGTCTGAATACAGCTAACGGTGCTCTTAATAATGGTATCGATAAAGTTAACGGTGCACTTAACACTAGTCTTAATACAGCTAACGGTGCTCTAAACACTGGTCTGAATGGAGCTAACGGTGCCCTCAACACTGGTATCGGTAAAGTTAACGGCACCCTAAACACTGGTCTGAATACAGCTACGGGTGCTCTTAATAATGGTTTAAATTTGGCTAATAATGGCATAAATTCTGCTCATGGAGCTCTTGACTCTGGTATCGGTAAAGTTAACGGTGCCCTAAACACTGGCCTTAATATAGCTAACGGTGCTCTTAATAATGGTATCGGTAAAGTTAACGGCGCCCTAAACACTGGCCTTAATACAGCTAACGGTGCTCTTAATAATGGTATCAATAAAGTTAACGGTGCCCTCAACACTAGTATCGGTAAAGTTAACGGCACCCTAAACACTGGTCTGAATACAGCTAACGGTGTTCTTAATAATGGCATAAATTTGGCTAATAATGGCATAAATTCTRCTCATGGAGCTCTTGACTCTGGTATCAATAAAGCTAACGGTGCTCTTAATAATGATTTAAATTTGGCTAATAATGGCATAAATTCTGCTTGTGGAGCACTTGACTCTGATATCAATAAAGCTAACGGTGCTCTTAATAATGATTTAAATCGGCATAAATTCTGCTTAACGGCAATAAAGCTAACGCCCTAAACACTGGTCTTAATACAGCTAACGGTGCTCTTAATAATGGTAAATCTGCTTATAAAGTTAATAAAGCGGTGCCCTCAACACTGGTATCGGTAAAGTTAACGGCACCCTAAACACTGGTCTGAATACAGCTAACGGTGTTCTTAATAATGGTATAAATTTGGCTAATAATGGCATAAATTCTGCTAACGGAGCACTTAATAATGGTATCAATAAAGCTAACGGTGCACTCAACACTGGTATCGGTAAAACATGTTATTTACGTTTAATTATTTATTCAATTTATTATAATATTGACTTTCGATTAAACTATTTTGTACTGGTCTTAATACAGCTAACGGTGCACTCGAGACACTGTTTTTGTATCGTTTCGTTTAAATTGATTTAATAATTAATTAACGTTTAGTTAATTAATAGTTATATAATTACTGGTCTGAATATAATTCATTTATAAGTTTAATTAATAAATAATAATAAAGTTTTGTATTTAATTATATAAGTTTAAATTTTGGCTAATAATGTCTATAAATTTGGCTGAGTTTATGTTATATAGTGTTATTGATATTCTCAGGTATCAATAAAGTTATTGCTAACGGTTCCGGTTCCGTTCGGATTGATGTGAATACGAACACTATTTATTAGGTATCGGTGTTTATAAGTTATTGTTTCTCACGTGTTAATCGTGTCCAGCCTAAATTTGTGAGCACTAGCCTTAATACAGCTAACGGTGCTCTTAATAATGGTATCAATAAAGTTAACGGTGCCCTCAACACTAGTATCGGTAAAGTTAACGGCACCCTAAACACTGGTCTGAATACAGCTACGGGTGCTCTTAATAATGGTTTAAATTTGGATAATAATGGTGTTAAAAGTTAACGGTGCACTTAACAATGGTCTGAATGGAGCTAACGGTGCTTTCAACACTGGTATCGGTAAAGTTAACGGCGCCCTAAACAATGGCCTTAATACAGCTAACGATGCCCTCAACACTGGTATCGGTAAAGTTAACGGTGCTCTCGATAGTGGTCTTAATGCAGTCAACGTTACTTTCAATGATGTCTTACCTTCGGGTGAAATATCACTCGACTTTTAACTTATTGACTAATTTTCATATTATTATATAAAATCTAATTGTAATAATTATAAATACTGTTATATATATTATTATTATAAGTCTATTGTATATATTAATACTAGACTAACTATACATGAGATGTCAATAAACATTTATTCAATTACTTATTACTTAAGAATTATTATAATTAATAATTTAAATAAACTTTTTATGTTTAAAATTAAAAATTAARTATCATTGAATTTTAGTATCCATAATTACTATTATACAATTTTTATATTTAATAATAATAATATTAATGTGAGAAAAAAACTATCATAAAAATCTTATACCGGTAATTTTTATTTATAATATTAATATTCTTTATTAATAAATWTTATATTATTATTTATTTTTAAAAATGAATTTGTATTTATATATTTGCAATTTAATAATAAGTTACTGATTTATCAAAATAATTAATTACTAATCTTATAAAGTTAACATTGATTTATTAATACTTAGAAATGCAATGTTTTTYAGAAAATGTCAAATTTAATTACATAGGTCATAAAATTAGCTTGCTTATTTTAAAGATAAAATATATCTAAAATATTTGTTCTTGCTAATTTTTTTCGAAGCAATTAAGATAMATTTTATTTATATAAAATGTCAAATTTAATTACATAGTTCATAAAATTAACTTGCTTATTTGATAGATAAAATATATCTAAAATATTTGTTCTTGCTAATTTTTTCGAAGCAATTAAGATAAATATTATTTTTAATGATATACTTATTACGGATTAATACTTTAATCAATACAATTGTGTGATTATGTCCATAGAAATAACTACAGTATTATATGTTGTGTAGTAATAGATAAAAAAAAGTATAAATGAGTTATTTCTATTAAAAAAGTATAAATTTTAAATTTTAAGTTAATATTATTATTTATATAATTTTGAAAATAAATAATTTATTCAATTAATAAAAGTATTTTTTTAATTATGTTATTTAAAAGTTTCAAAAATTAAAAGTTAGTTAACTTCTGGTTTACTTCTGGTCTAACTAACCGTTAGTTAAATCTTGAATACAAACAATGTCATCATCGTCAATTTTTGATTTAAATAAAAATGAACTGGACAAATCATCTAGGTTATTTAACAAGCAATGGTACATCTATGCCTATACATTAAYAATTTTATACAACCAAATATGTTATGTAAGTTAATTACTAAAAACAGTTACTAATTTTTATTAAATACTTACAAAWCTATAATTTATTAATAATTTAATTATAAGGGAATGGCTTTAAATCTATTTGGTCCGTCAATGATAGATCTGCAATACATGTTAAACACAACTATGTCTATGATATCTTTGTGTCAAACGGCAACTGGTGTCGGCTCTTTGATCGGTGCTTTATGTATGTCACTTAATAACAGTTATATTTATATAATTATATATAAAATTTTATAATATTAATGAAAATTTGGTTATTTTTTATTATTTAGGTAGTTTCCTATATGTATATATTAATCGTCAATTTACAGTGATTGTAATGACTAGTTTGATGTATGTATTTAGTGTTTTGATAATATTATGTCCTGATATTTGGTGGACAATTGGCGCTTTCATAGTAGCAGCAGTTGGCGCCGGTGCCTGGGATTCAGTGTCTAGCATATGGATAGTGGAAATGTGGCAACAAAACAGTGATCCATTGATGCAAGTATTACAGTGTATGTACGGTTTGGGATCTATTATCGGTCCATTAATATTGGCGCCATATCTCACTGGAGACTTAAAACCTGATAACCAAACAGTGTCGACACTGACCACTCAATTACCACTGATTACTACAACTGATATCAATAATTCGGTGGACAGGCGCTCGAAATTAATAGCACCGTATGTTATGGTTGGCTCTATTGGTTTAGTTGGTATACTTATATAATCTTATATAATATTAATAACTAAATAATAACTATTTTATTTTTTATAATTACAGTTCCAATAGTATTATTGATATTATTTTTGTTTAAACGATATAAAGTCCCCAAAATTCTTATCGATCAGAAAACAGAAGACAAATACAACGAATCAGATGTTATCGTAAAAAAATCATCGACTGATAGGATAATACTTATAATAATATTATGTTTGACATTCATATCGTACTCGGGTTTAGAAAATATTTATTTTAGCTACAGTTCCACTTACTTTCAATATGCATGCAATGAYATTGACGCCAAAACAGCCAGTCATATGTTATCTGTAATGTCCGCTACGTTTACCGGAGCCCGACTCGTAACGGCACTAATAGCAACCCGATTGCGTTCACAAACAATTATAGCATACAGTCTWTGTTTAGTTTGCATTTCAATGCTTATACTATATTTTGGTCAACACTCTGTCCCTTTAATTTGGACTACAAATGCATTGTTTGGTTAGTAATTGTATTAAATAATAATAATAAATGTTTTTCATTGACATTCAAATACCTGTATAGGACTTGGCTTTTCAGCACTAAGACCGGCATATTATGCATTTGCCGAGAAGTCCATCCAATTGACAGATCGTGTGTCCGCATTATTTACGGTGTTTTCATCAATTTTACTCATATTATCACCATTACTGTTGGGACCACTTATTAAAGACCATACAGAAGTGTTCATCTATTTTGAATTATTTTGTCTAATAATAACTATTTTATTATTTATTGCTTTATCATATCAGTATAAACGGTCGAAACATAATATTAAAAAAATTTATGTACTCAGACATTATTGAGAAAATATAAAAAAATTACATAAAATTTTTAACTAAATAAATAATAAAGTTAAAAAAATTAAAATATTGAATTTATTTATTAAAAAATTCAATCAATAATTTCACATTTTATATATTATTATACATTATATAATATTATGAATTTTTAATGCACGTGCATCCAATTATTCTACGTACAACATCACGTGTACATTGCCCGCTACTAAAACCGGTAGTCCGACCACAAGTCGAGTTACATACCGTGATATTACATCCGTAAAGACAAGTACGCAAACGGTAATTATAACGCTCACAACCCGTATAATAAAATAAACCATTCGGTTTCGGTAAAGTTTTACTACAAATTTGAATGTCCAGTGATGAACAAATACAGTCAACTAAATACATATATATTATTGATATATAATTAATAAAATTATATTATTATTTATATTTTTAAAATAAATAAATAATAGTTTTAATTTAATAGATAATTAATGTTTTTGATAATTAACCTTTATTTAWTAGTAAACCAGCTATAATACWAATGTAGAAAAAATATATAATCATTATTTTTTCYAACTATTTCAACTTTTTAACATAAAATTATATACAGTATTGAATTAAAATATTACTATTAATCTAAGTTAAATACAATAGTTGWTTTTATRTTTAAATTTAAATATATATGGTTTATATTATTTACATATTGTTATTTAACATTGAACTAATAATAATAGTAAAAAATCATATATTGATATAAATTGTGTAAATATAAAGTTKTTATTATTATTAAAGTATACTGTAGATATTTAAGCAAATAATAATCAATTWATTTTCAATCATCAAATTTATGTCACAAAAAWTATTTATACTATTTGATTTATTATTTTAGATGTCAATTAAAATATCYATTTATTTTTTAAAAATCACAATAAATATATAAAGATCATAGAAATCATAAAAATACAATTTATTTTTTATTATTTATTATTACGGTATATCTTCAAAAAATAAATCAAACAACTTGTTAATGAAATCTATATAAATATTCAAATTAATTATTATTTCTTTTTGATTAAAATTTTCAGTTTTGTTTTATTAMTTATAAATGTCATAATTATAAAATATTTTTTAAATTAGATTTATTTATATATTATGTATATTAATTATAGTATATGCAATCAATGATCAATAATCAAACTTTTACTTTAGTAACAGGTGTTCAAATAAATCATTTGAACAAATACAGTGAATTAACATTGATTATAAAATACTATAACTTTTTTTACAATACAATTATTTGAATAATTTTAGGTCAACTATTTTTCATAAGATAYACAAATTGTAATATTTTACTTATTTTAATTTTATAATATTTATAAAAATTTTAYTAATAATTACAATTTCCTCTATATTTTTATTGTAATATTTTGTATATTTTTATTATTCTAAATATATACAACTAAATAATTTATAATTAGTAATAATTAGTAAAATRTAAATAATATATTTTATTATGATAATTAATTTCAAAATATAACAAAAAGATTTAAATAAATATATTACAAATTCTTATTTATTTAATTACAAAYCTCTCTGTGAGATAAATAAAAAATTAATAATATTTATTTTTAAATAATTTAATATCAATAATAATATCAAACAAATATTATAATTTAAATTATATAATTTATTAAACTTGTATCAATATGTATATACTCTACACGTTTAATAGTATTGAATTTCATATATAATAATAATATCAATCATATGATGTTTGATAACACTATTTTATTACAGTAATTATTAATCACATTTACTGTACAATAATTCAATGCTAACAAAGTTCAATTACAATGTGATTAAACAATATTTTATTATACACTTTAATAATTACATTAACAAATGCATTGTTATAGTAAATACACAATTAATTATTGTTTAAATTATAGTTTATAACTTGAAAAAATATTAGAATTATTATAATTTATAAAATAAACATTTAATTAAAAATATATTTTAAATGTTTTAGTTCAACTTTAAGATATTTTTAGTGCTTTATTTAAAATTTATAATATTTAATAAGTTATGTTTATTCATCTTTAGAGATCGTACTATAAATTAGAAACATTTAAATAACCAAATAATAATTATAAGTTTTAAATAAAACACTAAAAATATCTTAAAGTTGAATTTTTAAGTTACATTTAAAATATAATTAAGTTATAATTACAGTGATCTTAAATTTTCTTATAATTTAAATCATAATACTTATAAACTTTTTTCAATAAAATATTTTCAATAAAAGTTTTAATCTAATTTAAAGATGTTTATCAATATTTATAAATGAAATTTGATTTGTGTTTGCAAATAAATTTATTAAATAGTTTTTACTTTTATATTTCTATCAACTTCTATTAAAATATTTAATTATAACATTATACAGTATTTCATAGTTATATAGTTTTTAAATTAAAAAATATAAATCATGTAAATATTTCACAAAACAGTTGCATTTACTAAATATATTAAATACTAAGTAATTTTAATAAATAAAAAATTATGTAATACTTAATCTTATCATAACTATATGTTAACGACACCCACCAACAACACATCCCAGTGCATTGTGTCAGTGCGCTCACCACCACAGTTGCAATACAATAGTCTATATAATTGTTTATTTTGTTTTAGATATTTTTTACAGCAATGTTGTGATATATGAGATATTTTAGATTAATACTGTATATAATAATTGTTTAAAAATTAATAGTGAAATAACAGTGATTTTTTCAAAAGTTTTTTTTATATATAAATAAATTTTGTTAATATTTAACAAATTGTATACTTAAAYACAAACTGTATATATTATGGTCAATTCGTGGGTAAAACCTTTTATYCGTAGAAAACCTATCGAAAGGACTGGTATAACAACGACACGACTTGAAAGATGTCTTTCCACTATCGACCTGACAATGCTTGGTATTTAACAAACTACTGTCCGATTGTTTTCTTATCTATAAATTACAGTATAATTATAATAAAAATCAGGTATTGGCTCAACATTGGGACTGGGAGTTTATATATTAGCCGGACAGGTAGCCAGCACTAAGGCAGGTAATTAATACTRAGATTTTTTTAATAATTATATATTTATTTGAATTAATTGTGATTTTATTAATGTTTCTAAAGGACCGTCGGTTACRTTAAGTTTTTTCATAGCAGCCGTGGCCTCAGTTTTTGCTGGACTTTGTTATGCCGGTTAGTCTTTTGTGTTWTTGACAGTCAGTTTTATTTGTKATAATATATCATACAATTTTAGACATCAAAATAAAAATACAATGAATTAAAAATTACTATAGCATTAAATAAATAACTTATAAATAAAATCTCAATCAAAATAGTTTCATTATATAATATGCTGTCAAAATTTAATATAAAAGTTATTATAATATATTTTATATCTATATTATCATATATACTGTGTATACTGTACTTTATATTATTTAAATATTAATGTCATTAAAATTTCTATAAATTATTTATGGCTATCAAAAGGTTTTTTAAAAATTTGWATGAGTTTAGGTTATAAAAACATTTAAAATAATTTTAGTTTAATTTATTATGAAATTATATGACAATAAATAATTTTATAAATAAACATTTCTATACACAGAATTTGGAGCAAGAGTACCGAAATCTGGTAAAATGAGCATGTACATTTTTTTATTGTTTATTATAATTTATATATGWTTTTATGTATATAAGGATCAGCTTATGTTTACTCTTATATAACTGTTGGAGAATTTATGGCATTTATTATCGGATGGTAATAATTACTGTTTTATAAATTGACAAATTAGTGACAAATATAAATAATTGATAATATTTTAAGGAATCTGATTCTAGAGTATGCTATAGGATCGGCATCAATAGCCAGGGGTTACAGTGGTTATGTAGATTCACTGGTGGGCTACAAAATACAACAACAATTYACAGAGTGGGCGCCTCTTAATTTTGGTATCTCTAAATATTTTGACTTTTTTGCATTTGCTATTGCTATTTTAATATCAGGTTAGTTAGTTGATGATTTAATTATGTTGTTACCAATAATTGTAATAATATTTTTTTTCTCAAAATGTTCAGCACTGTTAGCCATAGGAGTAAAAAAGTCGACCCGATTGAATGCAGTGTTCACTGTAATCAATGTTTTGGGTGTCATCTATGCCATCATATGTGGCTGTAAGTAAACATGCGATTAAACATTAATTGTATTTTATAATTATTATTTTTAAAAAAAGGTATACAAATTTTAATATWTTTTAATAGCCTTTAAAATCGATATACATAACTGGCAATTGTCTAAAAGTGAATTACCGCCAAATAGTGCACCAAATGAACAAGGAGGTTATWATAAATTATTATTATTAATTTAGTAACTAAATTATTAATTTTTAAAAATAGATTTAATTATTTTTTATAATATATTTATTTAGGATTTTTTGCATTTGGTTTTAGGTAATAAAAATAATGCAATATTAAAAATTAATAATAATAATATAATTAAAAAAAATTATGCATTTATTTGTGTTTAATAGTGGTTTGATGGCAGGAGCAGCCACTTGTTTCTATGGTTTCATCGGGTTTGATATGATAGCGACCACCGGTGAAGAAGTTAAAAATCCTGCCCGTGCTATACCTTTAAGCATTATATATTCATTGCTAGTTATATTTGTATGTTATTGTGGTGTATCGGCTATTCAGACTCTAATGGTTCCCTATTATGAACAAAACCAAATGGCACCGTTACCATATGTTTTTAACAAAGTTGGCTATCCGTTTGCCCAATATATTTTAACTATTGGTGCAATGGCTGGTCTATACTCAAGTAATAATTTGAAGTTAAATRATATTTACATTAAAATTATTTGATTTCATAAGGTTTAATGGGAACTATGTATCCATTGACTCGTATATTATATGCAATGGGTAGCGACCGTATGATATTTGGCTTCTTTAGCAAAGTTAATGGCAAACTTAAGACCCCTCATTGGGCCACATTGTTTGCCGGCATTTTCAGCGGTTTTATGGCTGCAATGTTTGATTTCCAAGAGTTAGCAGATATGATGTCTATTGGTATTAACTATTTTTTCTCAATTAATTTTACTACTATTTAGCATTTTTATTGTCAAATTTTAGGTACATTACTGGCCTATGCGTTAGTCTCAATCTCAGTGTTAATACTCAGGTATTGTAAATAGTCAATGATTTATAATTAATATGTAATTAATATGTAATTTATGTTTTAAATATGATAATTTCTAATTAAATAATTTAATTGAAATTATTGTTAAATAATAAATAGATATCAAAGAAGAAAGTTTAAAGACTCGCTAATCAGTGACACAGATATTAACGATAGGGAAACATATGAAGACAGAGAATACCTACTCATCTCTCATAATAAGACATTAATTAAACGACTTTTCAATGTCGACAACAATATGAAACTAACAAAAGCATCGGTTAGGATGAGTCGATACTTAATTGTTATTATATGTAGGTTTTAAATAAAACGATTGCTAAAAATTTAACCAATTATTTATCTAACGATTCTTATTTTTAAAGGTATATTAGTTTTCATATTAGCGGCACTGTTAGGTTTTTTGCCCAATGATTTATATCAACTAAAACTGTATGCATTGTTACCAGTATTCGGCACATTATTACTACTAACTGTTCTAATGATTGGACTGAAACGTCAGCCACAGACTGATGAAAAAATGTCATTTAAGATACCGGGTGTTCCTGTCATACCAGTGCTCAGTGTTTTTGTTAACATTTATCTAATGATACACTTGTCAAGCATAACGTGGATCCGATTTGGCGTTTGGATGGTCTTAGGTATAGATGATTAAAATATTATCGAAACTATGAATAGTCTTTATATATTAATATATAACTGGTTTTATAATTGATAGGAATGTTAATGTATTTCTTTTACGGAATTATTGAAAGCATTGGATACTTAAGCGATACTCAAAAGAGAGAACAATCAAGACTTAATGGCAGACGAACCTCAACCATGTCTTCAAATGTATCCAATATTGTGATACCAAATACAAGTGCTTCTCATATCAATTCATCTGTTAATACTCTAGAAGATCAAACAGATATTATCAATACTAATGATGACAAACATATTATTAATAATAAGATAATTGATGAACAATCAGCCAATTTTTAATTAACATTTATATATATATATATATTTAAATWTTATTTTATAACTTAATTTATTTATTATAACAGTATTTTTTCAAATATAAAAATTGTTAATATAATCAATTTTCTATTATAATGTWAATGTTTTTTTTATAGAAATATTTTTAGAAATTACAATTTAAAGACAATTTTATTTTAAATTTTTATATTGTATTTCATAGATTTTATTGATAAATTCAAATTAGTTTTTTTATATAAAACTTTTATYAAATCAATAGTTAATTTGTAATGTTTTGTGTTAAACACAGATGTCGTGTCAAAGTATTTTTCATTCAATGTTTTCATTGATTTACTCGAAATTCAAACAATTTTTGTTTTTTTTTATTAATTCATTAATTCATTGATTGCTTTCAATATTCAATCGTTTAGTTTTTAAACATTGATTTGATTTACAATTGATTTTCAAAYAAAAATAATTACAATTATTTATAAACATATTTTGAATTGAAGTCAGTATTGAAATGAGTCATACATTCAATGATTATAATTAAATATAACTTAATTTACATTTGATTTACATTTCAGTCGACACAACAAAAATGTCAACAAATAGTTGTCAACAAAAYAAGCGGTCGATCGCTAAGAAAAAGTTGATAAGTATTCACACATTTGATGACCAATTGGTGACAAACAAAGACATAACAACAACAACAACAACAATAAAGAAGTCAAGAGACAGTTTCGATAGATTTGGTGACGATTTGTGTCAATTGATTTTGTCATTTGTGTCATTAGATGATTGTTTTCGCTATGAATGTGTCTCAAAGCAGTTCCAGAGTTTTATCTTTAAGACACAGACAGAGTTGGTATTTAATGAAACATCCAATTTGTTGATGAGTAAGATATATAATATCGGAACTACTAATTGCTATACAATCACTAATATATTGAAGAAGTGTCCAAACATTGCAAGCATTTACTTATTATCATTGAATAGTTGTGTTAAATCTCCGGTCAATGAGTTGTTTGTGTCAATTGGCGAACACTGCCATCATTTAAGACATTTAACCGTTAATATTGATTCAAATATATTTGAAAATATTAGTAAACAAGTTATGGACGAGTTTTTCGCAAAATTCAATCAACGACTCACTTCTTGTAAACTGGTGTTTGGCAGCTATAGTGCCACCCAAAGAGTCAACCGATCCATTGATAACAATATAAAACAATTGTCAAATCTCCAGAAGTTGGACATACAATGTCTGACTTATTTGTATTCATCCGGCATTTTTCAAATCTGTTTGAACAGCAATGAAGTGATGTATTCAAAGTTAACTCATTTAAAATTAACGTATTGTTCACAACATAAGAATCTATTGGATCAGTTCGCTAGACATTATGGACCAAAATTAAAGTCATTGTCGATACTTATTGCTAAAGATTGTAATATTGATAAACAATCGATTGATTTGTTGACCACAGCATTGTCTGACATGACATCTCTAAACAAGTTTGATATCGATTACAGTAATCTCAGTAATATTGACTTCACGTCAAATATTTTAAGTCAATTGACAACAATTGCCGTCAATTGTAAGGACTTGAAGCTGTTGTCCATAAAATTTATATGCAATATGTCATTGTTTAACAAAATATTTGTCATAATCAATGACCACATGAGACAATTGACTTATTTGTCGATAACAATGCTTTACTCGTTTGGCTATAAAAGTAGAGAGTTGTGTCCGTACAGGTTCTCAAAATTGAAACAATTGACAAAAATTGTAGTCAACGGTCAGGTTATTAGAGGAAAATGAATCGTCTATTTGAGTCTAACTTTACTTTAATGTGTTATACAATTTACAATTATTTTATATATACTTTGCAGTAAATTCATAAAATATAAGTCAGTTATATTGTAGATATTTATTTTATTAAAATTTTAATGTTGTTTTTAATGTCATAATCTATGCAATAAAAATAGTATTATTTTTAAACATTGTATATTAAATATTAATAATTAATGACATATATTAAATGAAAAATAAACATTAAATTAACTTTAACTAAATTATATTTAAAGTGAATTCATTTGATAATTAATTGCAATCAGTTTTTGAAATGTTTTGAATTTATTATTTGAATTTCTTTGGTTATTAAAATTAATTTGATTTTTATTAAAGTCTTTATCGTTGTTATTATTTTCTGTAGTCTCTGTCTGACAGCCGATACTATCTTTAATCATCGTTACGACCGGTCGTCTATCGTGTCGTTGAGATAGCGACCGACTCAGCTTTGATGTGATTTTTGGATAAAAGTTAGTGTCGGTCTCCAAGACATTATGTTTGATATCAACACTTAGATCTCGCATAACATTTGCTGCAATAGTTTTGCCATTTTTCTGATAAATGTCACCTAAATTATTGAACAGTTGTGTCATATGTGGATATCTATGATAAATAAGTTGTAACTCTTTATTATCGTTTGTTTCGCAAACAAGACTGTAGTCTTTAGAACCGAATACTTCCAGTTCTTCAGCCAATTCCCAGATATTAATTTCCATTGAATTTTCTGTATAATTATCGAGACATTCATTTTCATGGATTGCACACAACACCTGTTTGGCCATCAGTTCCGACTCTTTGAATCTGTTTTGTCGATATAAAACGTGTGATAAATAAGTTTTCAATTTTATTACATTTCTGTCATTTGCGCCCAAACTATTCTCTTTTATGACCAACGTTTGTCGTAAATACAGTTCCGAATTGTCAAACTCCCGGAGCTTGAGATACATGAGTCCCAGAATTTCAGTTAAATAGCATTCGTCTGACTTTGAATTAGACTGTTCTTTGGCGGGTCTGCTCTGAACATCTGTAAGCACTTGTTTGCACAGAGGTATGGCCACATCGTACTGGCCTTTAGTGGCGTAATCTAACACCAGCTCAACATTGGCTGATGTGTCTTCACCGGTATCTTCATTGATATTGCCATCTATAGCACTATCAGCAGTTGTTTCACTGGTTGTCACATTGTCTTCATCAATGAAATGACATTTGAAACACTTTTCATATTCACTACTAACTGATTCATACTTTTCAAGCAAATAATTATCATCAAAATTATTGAATGAATTTATAATATTTTTATTCAATTCATTACAATTTTTATCAATTGTATCACAAATTTTATTTAACAAATGTTTTCTCGCATTTAAATCGCTAAACAATTGACTCACTGCTGAGTAAAGAAGTGATTCAATTAAAGATCTCTTATTTTTTGATGTCATTATAAAACTCATAAAAAATGAATAATAATAACTTAAGATTAAAAATTATATTAAATTTATATTAAATTTATATTAAATTTATATTAAATTTATATCATTTTAATATATGTGATTTAAAAAATATATTTCCACATAAAAAGGAAAATTACAATTATTTTTTCAAATCTAAAACTTATAATAAATTAAAGTAAACATTTTATGAACTTTAAATAAAGTCAAAATCACTTAAATTAAAGCAAAACAAATAATGTAATATTTAATTAAAAGATGATTGATGTTTTGATGATTGTTATATTTTGATGATTTAGCATAAAAATAAAAACTAAAATATTTAATATTTTTTTATAATAAATATATAGAAATTCTTTTCACAGATTTCATCAATATTTTCACTTATCATTAATTGTATACTATATTAATGTTATTGATATTAGAGATGAATACGTTTTACATCATGTTTTATATAAGGTTTTTATTTTACATTAAGTAAAGTAAAATTGATATAAATTGTGGGTTAAGTGTTGTGTCGGCGAAACTGTCATTGAGTTTATACTGTATATTCAATAATATCTCTTAAATACTATACAGTACTTAAGCGTGTATTCCAACCAACTGAATAACACTGAGCCTTGGTGTTTATGTACAGTTAAACCCATTAACAAATAAAAAAGTAAAAAATAATTTTAAAAATAAAAATATACAATGCTAAGCAACAAAAATATAAACAAAAATATTTTTAAAATAAACAAACATTTAATTATTTATATGTAATACTAACTAAATATATAATATAAATATATTATTATTTAATAAATCAATAATCTGATTTAAATCAAATATCTATGGACCAGTATATCTGCGCTACGGATAAATTCAACGATACGTTGTATCGGTTGTACCGAATGTTATCGACAATAAACTGGAAGAACTACTCGAACGATACGATCGTAATTGGGTTCTATTGAATCACATTCCCAGCGACGATAAGTCGCCCACTATTGGCAAACTACTAGAGTTGCGCAACAATTATATCGTACAATTGACTGACCATTTGACCAACAATTTGTCAGTTTATGAGTTGCATCTGTTTAATGGTCTAATTATCATATTGTTGTCGTGTGTATTCAATTTAGTTATCATTTACTGGATTCAATCGCATAAGCATTTGATCAACTATTGTTCAAAACTATGTATCGGTATAGACATGAGTGCCATCACTGCTAATCTGATCCGAATACTGGACTTTCCATTTCACAAAAGTATTGTCAATGATATACTATTTCTGAGTGATGTCACCTCTATTGTTGTACCGATGGGTGAATTAGTTTTATCGAAAGTCATATTTTTATTATCATACAAACGTTCAGTTTATTATAAGTTACTAAATAATTTATTTATAAAACCATTCATAGATAAGCCATTGATAATAATGTTAATAATATTACCTAGTTTATAACAATAATTAGTGATAAAAATTATTTATTAAATAGTATAATATTTATATTGTTTAGCATTTTATTAACTATTTATTAAATATCAGTGAAATCACTAATAATATAAATTTTTCAAATATATTTAGCAAATATTTATTGATATTCAATGCATTTGCCGTTTGCGGTCATTTGATTATATCATTAGCTGATTGCGACACTTTTGATGATAGCATCCCAACCTATAATATCAATGGGATCGCCACGAGCTATGATTCCTTTTTCAACGGTTCCAATACAAACAATTCCTCTGCGAGTAATATCTGTCGACATAATTGGCATAAGAAATGGTGAATTTGTGTCTCTTTCCGGAGGAGTAATGTATGAGTCGAGTGTATCCAACAGTTTGATAATAGACTCTTCGCCGACGCCTGATTTGTCTCCGCTAAGAGCCGCCAGAGCTGATCCAAATAAAAACGGTGTGTTATCGCCATCGAAGCCATAGTTGTTTAACAGGTCTCTCACTTCCATTTCTACCAATTCTTTCATCTTATCGTCGATTAAATCACATTTGTTGACAAAGACGACCAACTTTTTGACACCGATTTGTTTACTTAACATAAGATGTTCTCTGGTTTGTGGCATTTGTCCCTCACTTCCGGCCACTACAAGAATGGCGCCGTCCATTTCAATCGCCAAATAGCGGTTTAGGACTAATGATAATATCAATGATAGCATTAATTTATTTGATTTTGTTGCGCAAAACCGGTTCAGACAATAGTTTTATTACAATAATTATATGGTATTTGATATCAACTTACGGTTTCTTTATCACTGGTCATCACAAGTCAGACGAAATGATTCCCAAAGATATTATATTTACGACAAAAAACACAAATTTTTGGATTCATATAATACCAGTAAATTAGAAAAACTAATTTATTGTAATAAAATTTATAATTCAAATAAATTATATATTATTATCAAAACATTAAATATAATTTAAATATATTAATAATTAAAAAAATATAAGTTAAGACACAGTCATTGTATTATTTAAATTGCTATTCAATATAATTATCAAATGTTTTTTTCTTAAGATTTTTTTCAATATGTTTTCCTTGAAATTCAATCAATTTATTTAAACGTAATAACATATTATCTCTAATTTTTTTAAGCGTAACACCATCAATTTTTGAAAATGAGTATTCAATTGATTGCTTTAATTCATTTACGTTTTCGTAAATTCGAACGGCGACATCATCACGTACAATACCCCATATTGAAAAGTCCATTGGCGTGACATCTGGAGATCGGGGTGGCCATTTAATAAATGGACTTCCTCTACCAATCCATCTGTTTGGTAAATGTGTGTCCAACCAATCACGTGTAATGGTCGCAAAATGTCCAGGACAACCGTCTAGCATAAATATGACATCACGGCCAAACTTGTGTTTCAAGCATATTTGTAAATGATTGACCCGAAACATTTTCAGTAAAATAATATGGTCCTAATATACGACTTCCCCATATGCCAGCCAATACCATTACACTAGACGCGGATTGATCATTTAAATATCTTACAAATGGGGGATTAGACCCATAAGGTGCATAAAAACGGTACTTTTGTGTGTTTGGTTTCTCATTAATAACAAACTGTTTTTCATCAAATATTGCCAATTTACTTAAAAAATCCGGATCTTCAGCAATTTGTCCTAATACTTCTTCAGCAAAAGTTACGCGTTTGTTATAATCAATTTCTTTCAATGGTTGCATTGTTTTCAATTTATATGGAAAATAATTATTTTCTTTCAATATTTTATGTATTGACGTATGAGACAATCCAAATTTGGTTGCAACCTTAACAGCTGATTGAACAGGATTTGTCTTATAATCAGACATTACAGATGCTTTAATATCTGATTTAATTTGTTGATTTTTTCGACATATTTTTTTGTTTGAAACAGAGCCAGTGTTTTCAAATGCTCTAACATGTGACATAATTGTTGTGTGTGACGGTTTTCTGCCGGGATGTAATTGATTGTAAATAATTGAAGCTTTTCTTGCATTTTTTGTACTATAATATAAATTTACAAATTCTGTTCTATCAGATAAAGTGTAACGAAGACTTGTATTATTTTCATTATTTTCAATGTCTTCAATGTCTTCAATGTCTTCAATATCTTCAATGTCTTCTTCAATGTCTTCTTCAATGTCTTCTTCAATGTCTTCTTCAATGTCTTCAATATCTTCAATGTCTTCTTCAATGTCTTCTTCAATGTCTTCTTCAATGTCTTCTTCAATGTCTTCTTCAATGTCTTCTTCAATGTCTTCATTTGGTACAGCTGTTATTGTTGTCGTTAATTTTTTCTTTATAACTGTGTTTTGAATGTTTTTATCACAAAAAATATGACTAGAATTTTTGTGTTTATCTAAATATCGTTTATCACTGTATGATTTCTCACAATCATTGATATCGCATTTGTATTTTTTTGTACTTTGATGTACCCACAAATGACTTTTAAGCTGATCTTTTCGTTTAAAAGATTTGTTGCAAATATTGCAGAAAAAAATCTTTTCATTAGAATGGATTTTCTTGTGCCTCGACAGTGCGCTTTGATTGGAAAATTTTTTATCGCATTCTGGACATGAATTTTGTGTGCCAGACATGTGTACTCTTTGACCGATTTGTTCGTAAATGTTTGTCTGATTCATATTTAGTTCAATAGATTGACTATTGGGAACGGTTACTAAACCAATGTGACTGTCCTCTGATGTATTAGGCAGTGAAGCAACTGATCCGTCGATCAGATGATGGTACTGATATGTGCGCAGTGGCTCTGGAGGAGGTGGTAATGGCTGATTAGGCAATGGTGACGGCAATGATTGGTTTGGTGGTGGAGTCAGTGATTGAGTGTTGCCATTGTTGAGTGACATTTGCATCGATGGTGTCATTTGATGCTGAATCTGTGTCTGCAAAGACATTTGTGGATCAATTTGGTAGACATTAGTGGTAACTAATTGCGACTGCATTTGTTGAGCAGCACTTTGTTGAACGGATTGCAACTGTTTTTGTTGGATGTGTTGACAAATCTCTTGTAGAAATTGTTGATGATTTTGATGAAACAATTTCTGATCGTTTAATATAGTAAATGATTGTTCAATAAATTGTGGTCCACTGTTATGATATTTATTATTCATTGATTTGTTTAGTTCATTAACATAACTTAAATCATTATAATTTGTTTGATGACAAACATTGCTTTCAATCATAGATTTACTATTTCTTGATTTTTCTTGTTTAATACTTTGTATTCTATTCAATAAACTTTTGGTCGATCGAGACCTCACAACCACTGGATTCATGTCCTGACCTGAACTTGGATTTTGATTTTCAAATATGGCTTTTAGTTTTGCAATACTTGGACGGCGTATAACAGTTGCCTTTCCTACCAGTCTTTGGTGTCGCACTTCATTACCACCTGATATGTGAATACTGTTGGCAACAATGGATGGCATTCTCTGTGGCGAAGGCATTGTGTTGATATTTGACTCATTAGATGTCGAATTAAATAAATCGTCAACTACCGGATAAGTTAACAGTTGTCTCATAAATTGTTCTCCATCGCTATCAATGTTCTCATATGTGTGCGAATCAATCTGTGTTTGCGAAGACAATTGTGGATCAATTTGGTTAACATTAGTGGCAACTAAGTGCGACTGCATTTGTTCAACAGATATCAACTGATCGGTAATGGCTTTGTCCAACTTCTTTATCGCATCCTTTTCATGGCTCAACGCTTTTGCATCAATCTTCTGGCTCTCAATACTCGAGAAAAACATATCGATAGCTTTGTCAAAGGTATCCGTTTCGATATAACTCTGATTCGGATCTTTACTATCCTTAAATTGATTCAACAAAATTGGATGAAATTCAAGATATGTAACGATAGAAACATTTGGTTCTTCGATTCGTTTTTCTTCCTTTTGAATGATAAAACCTTTTGATAAACCGTTTTTATTTTGCATAATATTATTACACAAATCCAATGCCTTTTCAATTTGTTTCAAATTTAAATGCGATTTGTTTAGCTTTGGATTCAAATCAAATTCAATAAACGAATGATCCAGAAGTTGTGTACCAAATATCACCAAAGGATTCAACACTTTCATCAGATTCACGCCATCCTCTGCTTTCTCTATAATGTCTTTGAGTTCGTCGCCAACTAATTTCTTGTAGTCTTTCATAGTTTTTGCAGTTTCAATATTATACTTATCTTTGATTTCAAGTATAACGTCTTCATCGCCCGACTTTAGGGGCCGAAGTATATTCAAAATAATATACTGATAGTCAGTGATAACAATGTTTCCCTTGCCGTGGAGCTCAAGGATTACATGATATGAAGTCTCGTTTGATCCAAACTTGAGATCAACCACTCGGTCAACACCTAATTGAGTGATACTTTCCAATCGTTTATTCTTCAGATGTTTTCTCAATTTCATTGTAAATCCATTGGGGGTATTACTCTTCGGCCAATCGTATTGTGTCGAATGGATCCGTATTCCTGATTCAATGATCAGCGATTCTTCGGTTTCTAATTGTTGATCACTTTTGTTAAATCGAAACAAATAGGTTTTGTTGTCTATATCGTAGACTTGATTCACACGCATACCGACCAGCGATTGGCTGAGTTCGGCGCAAACAACACTTATGTCAAATGTCGATAATCGGGTCTTCATTGTTGTTGTTTTTGTGATCAGCTGTCTGTGATCTCAATGATGACCTCTAAGTCTTTAACAAAACTAAAGTAATAATTGAATTCAATTCGTTATTTAAGCGATTATTAAACAAATTATATAACAATTTGACATCAATTTATTTACATTTGACTAGTTTTATCACAATATGTGATTCAATGATTGAATCACTGAAATGCCATGTGTTTACATGATATTACAACACATGCGCCTAATAAAGTGAATCATTTGATTTACTAGACTTTACTGTAATAATATGTAATTCATAGCATATTTAGTGCTTTACACCAAGGTATTTGTACTAATAATACTAATAAGACTTTGGTTGGAATACACGCTTAAGTACTGTACATTGCCATATCTGAAAAGTCAATGTTGTTTAATGAAATAAATTAACTATAAATAAATAGCAAAATGTCTTTTACCCTTATATTTAGGTTTACGACAAATAGAGAGTGCATTATCTAAAAAGATATGTCATTTAATTTAATAACAAATATAATGGGAGAGTATTTTATCGTTATTTCTTATTAATGCTGATATAAGTAAATCATACATAAATTAGATATGAATATAACATTTAACTGAATGTGCAGTTATTGGTAAATAGTATTTATCTAATTTAATAACAATAGGCGTACCAATGAATCATACAGTACTATAAAGTATGTAAACACAATACAAATTAAAATACATAAACTAAAATATAGCTATTAATAATTACAGTAATTCAAAGTTTATTGTTGTTTTGAAACTAATTATGTTATATAAATATGAAATGTTTTAATCAATTAATACCCACATTAATTTATCACCAAATGTTACTATAGTTTTATAATTTTCGGAAATGTATAATGTATTTATATAAGTTTATAATATAAATTAATATAAACTTATAATATAATTATTCTATTGTTTATTATTAAATTGAATTAATCAATTAGTAATGAAATGATGTGTCAAATTGCAACATATAATTTAAAATTTTTATTTAAAAATATGATTAAATAAAACAATATTTAAAACTAAATATTTAATTTTAAATTTCAGTTTCGGTTTCGGTTTCGGTTTCGGTTTCGGTTTCGGTTTTGGTTTAGTCAGCATTATATAAGGAGTTTAAAAATTATTCCGTAATATTATAAAACCTAACTTTATTATTGTTTATTTCTATTATTTTTGGTATAACAAATATTTTTTTCATGTAAATTCATAAGTAAATTTAGTAATCTTTATTTATGTAATATTAATAGTAAATATATTAGAGGTCATCTATGTAACAAATTAAAAAAAATATTGTGTTATTATAAAAAGACATTATAGTTTGATTTATTAAAATATTTATTTATACAAAATTATAATCTGAATTTACAAGTTTTATACTATTTATAACAATTTTTTCAATTTAAAATAATAAAATTGTTACACCAGTCAGCAATATATGTGATAAAAAAGAGATGCATTTAAATACATGAACGATATTTAAATTATGAGATAATATTTTTGGTTTTTTGATTAATGATAAAATTAAATCAGTATTTATAGTAATTTTTGTATTTAATAAAATTAAAATCTAATTATTTAGAATTTTATAATTTGTACTAATTATACAAATTTAAATGAAAATATTTATAAATACATTACTTTTTATGAGTGTTTCAAATTTAAAGTTATCAAAAATAAAATATTGTCAAACATATTGTATAATATAAGTAATATAGATATACAACTGTACAACAATACAACTGTATACAGGTATATAACATTAGCAACTACTTATTATACCTAATAAATCTATATAACTTTATTTATTATATAGTATTATAGACATAAATATAGACAATAGATATAATTATATAGGTTATCATAAAATATCACATTGAGAATGTTTTTTAATTATTTAAAAAATACTAATACTTGTGTATGTATTAGTAAATTATTTTCCTAACATTGAATTTAAATTTCATTATTTTTCCATATTGTGAATGAAAATTTTATGAAAATATATAATATTAAAAAGCTTTTTTGTCTAAAATGTTTTTTAGAATTGCATTTATTTAGATAACAATTTAGTTTTTGTAATAATTTGAATTAATTGATAGAATATTCATTATATTTAATGTTTTTATTTTATCAAACATTTGTTGTCAATTTTTATAAATCATAAATCACACAAAAAAATAAGTCATAAATTTTTTGAGATAAATTTTATTATTTGTACAAAATACAACAATTCATTTTGAATTATATAATAAATTAATACATTGACTTATAATTTTATMATTTTATTAATTTAAATCATAAAATAGTTTTCTTTTGATACTGTATTATACAGTATTTCTAATATAAGTAATTATAAAATATTTAATAAATAAATTAAATAACTATTAAGAGTTTTAAATTTAAATTTTTAGTAAAAATTTATATTATCTAATATTATTAAATTTAATTGTTTAAGTTTTATACTTTGTAAATATCTATATAAATATTTAATATTTTGCAATGTTTATGTTTATACTATTGTTTATATATATTTAAATATTAATCCCACTATGATAGTAAACAAAAAATAACAAAAATATGAGATAACATTTTATTWAAAAAAATCCCCGTTATAAACAAAGTTATAGTTAAGTTAAAAGTCTAATAAAGATATAGATATAGATAACAACAATAGTTATTATATAACTAAAACATAAAAGTCATAAATTATATTATTTTATTTGTACTCTATATATAAATTGCTTAAAATAACGGTTTAGTCATAACTTATGAGTTTGTTTTCACTGTTCTATTAAATTTAATTATAATAAAAATAAAATAACTTTAAAAACTTCTTTATTTTGTTATATTATTTAAACAATAATTGTTATTTTGATGTAAAAATGAAGTTTTATTTATTAGCAATACTATTAACATTATCCACAACTTATGCCTGTAAAACACAATATTGTGTTAAATTATCAAGTACAGTATAGWATTTTTTTGAAAATTATTAAAATATTTAAAAATACACTCAAATAATTTGAAAATTACTAATAATAATTTTAAAAATTAATTTGTAGGTTATTTTGATAAAAGTACCGAATTATTTTCTGGCAAATATGAGTTCAATAAATTAATAATACATAACTTAATGGTTAACTTTAAAATTATTATAAACTCAATTTTGTCACAACTGGACAGTCGACTAAATATAATAGTATTGTCGGCCACCGATGTGGCAGATCTGGACAAATGGTGCGATAAGAYGGCAGATATATTGAATGTATTGAATAGGCAAATTGCAAACATTTTTAGATGAAAGCATAGCGTCGACCGACCGACAAATTATGGCCGACACGGCTYTCATCGTCAATGATATCCKCGATATACTGACCAGTATTCATAAGACGTGCAATGGTTTGGGTTTTGATGAGTTTGATGACGAACTTCAGTCAAAAATACAAAATATTATTGAAAAGTCTAACGATTTGACTCTTATGATTGAAAATAGTAGTCTTAATCTATTAAACAATTAATATCTATTTGTCAAATAAAATCAAATAATATATTTATATGTAAATAATTCTATAAAATTCTAATATTATGTATTTATGTTACGTTTAATTTATGTATTTACTGTTTGTTATAATTTTGTAAATAATATTTATAATGATTTTATTAATTATAATTATTGTGCTAACATTTGGAACTTTAATTTGTGTAATAAAACATAATAATCATTGATCTCTGTAATTAAATGTAATAAAAAATTATCATTATATTTTTGTTATAAAATATTCAATGAAATGTACTAAATTGTGAAATACATAATTTTTTATATCAATATAATATTGTATATTAAAAATGACCTTGTTTTACAGTTATTTTTACAAGTTTATATAATAAATCAAATATATGCCATTTTTCTTTTATTATTAGATAATTTAAAATTCATTCAGACACTTTTAATTTTTAAAAAATTTTAAACAAATTAATATTTAGTAATACAAAAATAAAAAATAAATTGTATACAAAAAATTCAAACATTTATTTCCTGTTATAAACTATTCCGGTATTTATCCGCTGATTAATCATACAATACAATAACAAATATAACTATTTTATAGATGATTCACAAACATTACATTTGAGATTATAAAAATTATTAAATAATATTATTATAATAATACAAATGACTAATAAACATAGTTATGGATTTAAGGTATTACATCTATGAAATCATTTTTATTTATTTATATTAATAGTAAAATTATTACATTTAATTATTAAGTTTAGCGAATAATATTACAACAAATATTATCAGTTTATCAAATGATATCGACAGCAATTGTAAGTCTATTGATAGTTATAGTCAACTAACAACTTATGAAAACTATCACATTGTGGTCAACGARAGCGCCGACACAGTGACCATTAATGAGTGCGGCGGTCGGGACAGTGATCTTATCAGTGAATATACCGTCAAATGTGTTAACAATAACACATGGATTCGCCAGAAGACTGTATTTAATTCACAAATTTCTTTTAACATAACAAACCTTTGCGCAAATGATAACTACCGGAGACTACACCTATGCTTTAATAGGAGTGTATTGCAAAGCTGTTTGGGTGGCAGTGATCTCAATGAGATTGAAATCAGTGCAATACTTTTAGCACTGGTATCTTTAGTACTGATTCTTGTAATAATATGTATCATAGGCTATATTATACGTGTGCGACACCAACGTAACCAATTGTCAGCCATTAGGTCCAAAAGTTTACAATCAGATGATAATACTTACACTGCATATAACTCCATAGACTCGCAATATATTGAGAGAATAGTCAAGAATATTGAAGACAGTCAGGAAATGGGAGGGTTGGATGAAAACGGGACTCAAATTCATATTAATGATCATATTTTAAATATTGAAAACAGTTTGGTTAGAAATCCGTCGTATGGAGAGATAATAAGTGCAACAATAAGTAATTAATAACTAATAAAATGTGTTATTTTATAAAATAAAAAAAAATGTATTCATTGGTATAAATTAGATGTGTATACAAAAAACTTTAATTTTAATTACGTATATTAAGTATTATAAAATATTTGATGAAAACCAAATAAACTACAATATTAATAAAATTAAATTATTTATACTGTAGTATAAATTTCTTTGATAAATCTATATCAGTGAATACAGTCCATCAAAAAACATTAGAATTAGAATATCCCAGTGTTTTTTTGCACAATAAATAAATAACAGTACATAAACAGGTAGTATATYATATATTTTGAAGCCCTATGTAAATTTAATAGTTTTAACATGGGTTAGTTGACAATAAATTCACCAGGATCAGCAAACTTTCAGCATTTTCAGAAAACTTTTTTTTTGAAAACTGAACTGGGACAATCTATTATAATGTGTTATATACTGATTACAGTAATTTTTAAAAACACATTAAAAAATTAAACTAAAGTTTATTAGTAATAGTTTATTTGATGATATTGATATTGTTTTTTTTTATTGATTGATATTTTACTATACTACTACATTACTATACTATACGTAAAACATTGATTTAATAATATGTATCAATGATATACAGTATGATTCTGTTAACTGCTATAGATTCTATAATATAGATCAGATAGAATTTAATGAATATACGACCCCTAATTATAATCCAACAAAAATGTTACATTTATTTATTTTAAAAAATAGTTGAAAATAATTTTATTATATTAATGAGTTATAATTATTAAAAATATTGTCAATATAAAATCTATTATATAATAATATCCTTATATATATATATATATATAATACTCACAAAAGAATTTTTTTAGTAACATTAAATTAATACATAAATATACTACAATACACAAATGTTCGGTGCCAAAAATCCAAACTCCTCTCCCTAACTGTAGAATAAATCTATATAAAATTTTCCCTACTCAGTGCCAGAATTACCAATTTTAGACATCAATCATTACATAACATAGTATAAATAGTATAATATTGTAGTGATTTCTGGCACCAACGCATCACTAAAATATTCCCATACACCCTTGAAAATTTATATTGATGCGACCGAGACTATAAAACCCCAAGTATTCTCAATGATTTTATCATTGAGATACTGGTAGTCACTCGGCATAAGACTAGTACTGCTAAGAGCCGTTAGCAGATCAGTTCTCTCCCCTTCTGGTTCGACCCCCTTCTCTGATATGGTCCGTATACTTGGATGTATACCTCGT
The DNA here is from genome assembly GCF_028296485.1 of Oppia nitens. Classification (NCBI taxonomy): domain Eukaryota; kingdom Metazoa; phylum Arthropoda; class Arachnida; order Sarcoptiformes; family Oppiidae; genus Oppia; species Oppia nitens. The sequence continues at coordinate 556,692 of NW_026533252.1, read as the reverse complement.
ATTGATGTCATTTTAAAATAAAAGCCTTTGGATTTTAATGTGAGTTTTTACTTTTATTGTCTCCTACCTTCTCTAAGCGACCTAAATCCGTGGGTTCCCGCGTCGGGAGCTCCAGTATCGTAAAGGTCCCTTCTTATCTACAGTCTTAAGGTAAGATGACTGGCCAGACGGTTCCGCCGTGTCGGGGGATCTGTTCGGTCATGTTGTCGAACCTTTCCGCGAAAATAGCTAATGGTCGGATCCGCCGTGTCGGGGGGTCCGGTCCAGTTATATGATGATACCATACCTTATCCTAACCTACCTTATGATGGTTGACCATCGGATCCGCCGTGTCGGGGGATTCGTACGGTCCTGCCGTCATTCCTTTACCATTGATAGTGTGCTAACGGGTCTGTCGTGTCGAGAGATCTGTACGGCTACGCTGTCCTCCTCCCTTACCTCTTTTGACCTATACTTAGTTATTGTTGGTATAGACTACTATATGTGTCATATGGAAGTCTCCGACATCCCCGAGATTGTACCAGGCCGCCGAAGGCTCTGCCCGATTTTTCGGCAATAGTCCTACGTCTTAGTGAAACAGTTGTAGTTTTGTCGGTTCTCAGTGTTATTTAACACTAATAGTCTGACCTTAAAATACAATTTACTAGGTGATCCAATAGTTGCTGTCTTCGTGACAATAGCACTAGTTTGGTTGATTGTTGTAATTATCGGCTGAGTGAATGTGTGTGTGAATGCATAGCAGTGGATTTCTCGAGTACATATGTGCTTTCGCTAACCTAGTTGGGAAATGCATAGTTACTATTCGATACCGACTGACTAGGCAGGCCAGTGGTCCCAAGAGGGTTCCGGTCTCCCGATCGCGTGATTGTGTGTTAATAGCCGATAACGGACACTGAGTTTAAGACCGTTAACATACGCTCCTCAATAGTGATCCGAGAGTATAGTTAAGGTTTGCCTTAACTTTATGAGTCTATAGTCACCTTCGGGATTGACTGACCCGGTATAAATAAATATTTGGACACCTAATAGTTTATTGTTGTTACATATGCACTGTTCTTACAATATCACGGCCAAAAACCTATAGGTGATGTCAATTGACCCCAGAGACGACATAGTTATGTCTGACCAGATTTAACTGAATACCGTATGTGAGATAATAGAAATGTTACGATAATTTTGTAATACTGTCAGCAATCTGTCGGTCATGTATTGTCTTTATCGTACTTGAGTGTATGATGTGTTTCTATAGATTTATGTTAATTTATGTGATCGGTGACTCTCCGGCGATGCATTCGTTGACCGATGCGGCGGCGGTTGTGTACGCGACACCGCTTGCTGTAGTTAATGAGCGCCTTATCATTGACGCCACCACACATACAATTTTGTCTAATATAGTCCTTGTCTATGTATGTTAGTTGAATGTAATTTTGTTGTCTGTTGTAATGTTATACAGTACAGATTAGTAGTCCAGTGATAGTCACCGTAACAAAGGTTTCGGGTGTTATCACATTTCACCGACGAGTGTTGGGTAGGGTTTAACTAGTGTTTAAACGCCTTTATTTAGTGCCGGGTAGGCACGGCTTGGCGGACATATATGGGTTAGATTCCCCCAGAGATTGCTTGTGACGATCCCATGGTTATGTCATCAGAGTCAGAGGACTCTGATTTATAGTTTGGCCACAGGGTTGGTCAACGGGTATAGCATTACTTATCCTATAGTGGGTATTTGAATAGACTATACGCCGGTTTTACCGACGGTAGTACCGAGTGATGGTACTGACCCTTAGACTCAGTCTTACTAGTAGATTGGGCATTGAGTTGCATGTTTTGGTTAGAGGGAGGCTTTGAGGCTTCTCTCGTTGGCAATTATTGGTAGGGCCCGACCAGTTAGTCAATCGTTATGTTTTAGTTACCAGTTTATAATTGCGACAAGACATTTGTTGTCATTGAGTAATGTCGGTTTTTGTTTGTTTTTAGCGCAAGTGTTGCGGCTAGCCAGCCATTGTATGGATGCTGATAACACTGTATCGTCCTGTCTTCAGTATACTATAGTTGTGTCACGTGTAGTGAGTGACCAAACTAGTAAAATAGTTTTTACTGGTCTTAGAGCTTCTGACCAGACCCGAGTGGTACAGACTTCGAGTCTTAACTCTCAAAATAATGAGTCTGTCTTAACATTAAATAGTGTTTCGTTTGATAGTAAAGGTCAAATTGAATTAAATAATCTCAGGACCAGAGATAATACCTTTTATATAATTGGTCCGCAAAGTAGTAATGTCTTAATTTACGATCAATCAGACATAGATTGTATTAATAATTGTGTAGTAAAAGCTAATATTGTGCCCAATGTACAATTAAGACAGCCTAAACCACTACAGGAGTACTGTGCCAATAGTGGCGGCCATTCCAGTGGTTTACGTGAAATCATTGCATGGAAAGTGAAGCGAGTAACTCACCCCAAAAATTCTCATGAAACATCTAAATAATCAACACTTTCCAGATATAAATGGCAATGCTATTAAAATAATATTGAAACGGTATAGAAATAAGATATATTATAGTTATAACAGGAATGATAAAATCTACTCATTACATCATGGTGGAGGTGCTCCGGTATAGAGTGTAGATTGAAATTATTATTACTATTTTTTCAAATCTTGAGCTCATTCTAACCTTAGTAGTTAAGCGGTCTTAACTAATTAAGCGATTTCCTGTATTTCAATTGCAAGTTATAATTGTAGTATGAATCCTAATTGGGTATATTTACCTAAACTTAAAGACTTTTCTTTTCTTGATCTACTTAATAGATCTTATGTTAAAAATAAATTAAGACAATATTTCGAATTACGTGAATACAACATTTTAGAAAAATCTGTATTTAATTATTGTATTTTAGTATGTACAGAAATAGTAAAGTTGATAAATGTTAGAATGGAGTTGTATAGTCAAATTTTACTTTTACATACTAACAATAATTATATAAAACACTTAATCTCTATGATAACATATGAAATTAGAGATAGACTTATAAAATATCAAACATGGTATATCAGATTTGTTTTAAATAATAATACTATTTCCCCAATAGTTGCAAATATTTTTGCATGGAATAATAATTATATCACTCAATTACAAATTGATAGATCTCAATATATAATATAGCTATAAGAATGTATATTATAATTGTATTTTATATTATGACATATTGTAATTGTCAATTAGAAAGAGGCTCTCCAATTATTTGGCATAAAGAGCCTGAGCCACTTATTAATGGCACTCATCAAGTAGTATTATTTATCAAATATAAATCACCTTGTTTTATATTTCATGATATTACCGATGAGCATACTGCTAACAAATTAACAGAATGGTGTAGACATTTATATAGAGAATCATATTTAATACCTTTAACTGATTTCTGTAAGAGTCAATCATTAGATTATGAAACTGAACATTATAGGAAAAAACGGTTATCTTCATTACTTTTAGTAGGTTTCGGTATATTAGGTGCAGTTGTTACCGCAGTCGGTATCGGCACAACAGCATTAGTAGAAGTTAGAGAACTATCAGGTCGAATAGATAAACTTGAAAATCGCTTTGATATAATGAGATCTAATATGGATAAATTAATTAAAAATCAACCTAATATTATTAAATCTATAGAAATACTTCAGAAACAGACTTTATTGCTTAACGACAAAATAGATAAAGTTATAACAAATGTTAAATACTTAGCTGAAAATCTACCAAACCTTACAATGATTGTATCAAATTTAGCAGCAAATTTATTGTCCACTCGAGACCAAATCAGAAGTATATCTAATGATTGGCATGACAATAGGGTTTCTAGAAATTTATTATACTTTGCTAATTTTTCTTTGCCGTGTTATCCGAGATGTCAAATGAGATATGCTAATCCAGAGACCTGTCTTATAGATCAAGATAAGCGAATGATATTATTAAAATTTACAATTAAAGAACAGGTATTAAACTCATATATTATGACTGCAGATCCATTTGATATATTTGTCAAAGGTATTAATGAGAACGAAATCTGCAAAGTAAAATATTCAGGTCCAAGTCAAATAATCTATGACTCTGATACTAACTGTATACAAGAGATACAAGTATCTGCATTTGTTAGAAAACACGGGTTAATCAATGTGTTACAAAAGAATTGTACACAAAGACTACAGTCTATAGAATTAGATTATAGAAAATTATGGAATAACTATGAGTGTTATCCCAAAATTAAAATACAGTCTAAAGAAATTATACAAATTAAATATACTAAAGACTTAATCTTAATTTTCTGTTATACACAAAATATCAATTTATTTAATGAACAATTAAGTTGTCCCGACTTTGTTATCGCTTTACCTCTATATTCAAACTTTAGTATAGGTACTATAAATTATACTTCTAATTTTTATCGCTTTAATTTAAGACCTTCTGTAGATTTACCAGTATCTAACCGAATAAATTTTAATTTAATGCCTGAACTTTACAAATTTGATTTTAATACATTGGTTAAAGAATTTAATGAAACAATAACACAAATAGATAATAGTTTTCTTACCGACAGATATAGCATAAACTTTGATAATATACTAATTGTTTTTATAATATCTGGATTAGTAGCCATAATTTTAGTATTAACAATTTACTTGTCTTGGTTGACATTGCAAGTACATTTAATTAAGAAACGCTCAGATAGAATAGATGTAGATGTAAAAAACATTGATAATAATGATAACCCAATTGTTTCTGATATTGATACTAAAATAACTTTAGATACAGATAGTTGTTGTTCAATTGAACAAAAACATAGTAGACCTACTACTCCTAAATTGACCCGTAGTTTGATAACAACACAGCTTTTACTGCTTATAATTTTACCAGAGTTCGAATGTAAGCAGTTAATTGTAATAAATTTTGTATATAAAAACCCATGTGAAAGTCTGCTATTAAGAAAATCTCATACACATCCAGAAACAGTTCAAATGTGTGAGAAAAAATTTAGAGAACTCTTTAAACAAAACATTGAAAAGTTTTGTAAAGATAGCGATAAAACTTTAATATTTCATAGAGAGTTAATGAATAACCTTAAAATAAACAAGAGAGAAATTAAATCAAATTTTATTGACCAACACTTAAATTTAACTGATTTTGAACTAAATTTTGAAATGAGTATTATAGCTAATAAACTTGTTGAATTTGACTCTATTATTAGCGATATCGGTGCGCTGTGGGCTAAAGGTATTATAAGCCCTAAGCTCATCAATCATCCAAAGCTAAACCTAAGACTTGACCAAAATGATATTAATAGAATGAAACCAATTTCATGTCTATATGATAGTCAGTGTAGGTCAATAAGATTAGAAATTGAATATAACGAAATATTTACTGATCAAAATATATATGTAATACTACCAATTGTCATTACAATATTAATGTTTAATTTTATCTTATGTGTACGACTTATGTATATACGTAAAAGAAGTCGATCTAATAATTTAAGACAAATTAGTCTTGAAATGTTAGATCAGACAGCAGTTTAAAATTATTAACAAATTGTAAATTTTGTAAATAATTATTTAGACATAATTCTTCACAACGGCTAGTCTAAATGACTTCGATAATGAGAGTAATAATCATATGATTACAGACTCTCAAAATACTGATGAAAATAGTGATGACAATTCACTTAACTTATTGAACATTTGTGAATCCCTCAATGAAAACGAAGACGATAATTTTGTTGATGCGTCTCCGGAACCACCTGTTCTGACCCGATACGATCAGGATACTTTTGATTATATTGATGAGTTAAGAAATTTTTGGTTACAGGACGATAATCCCCTTGTAAACAATACCTCTACTGCCCAAAATATTAATATAAGAGAAACCTCATTACCTAATAATCATTTCTTTAACAACCATATAAAACAATCGACTCCCTTAGCTCAATCTAGATTGATAGCAAGCTCTTCTAGATTTCTAAATAGAGATACTATAAATAACATGACTACTCATAATAGAGTAAGACATGAGGTTCAACCTGAAGTGTTTTTGGGTGATGGTAAACAAAATGCATTGGGTTGGCTCAAGAGATTTGAAGCTTTATCAGTTCACAATGAGTGGGGTACAGATGAGATAAAGATAACAAAGATCTTAGGGTTTTTAGATAAATATGCACTAAATTGGTGGGATACACATAAATACTCAAATGGTGAGAAAAGTTGGAATGATATTAAAACTAGTTTCATCAATACTTTTGATCCAAATTATGCTAATAAATTGGCAATACAACAAAAGTTAAGGGAAAGAAAATTAGGTGTAAATGAAAATGTAAATATCTATTTACAGGATATATTGCAATTGTGTTCTCAATATGATAGTGATATGTCGGAAGAAAGTAAAATAACTTATATAATGTTAGGATTACCCTATTATTATGTACAGTCTATTACTATGTTAGATCCCAAAAATACATTAGAATTGGAAGAAAAATTAAACAAACTAGAGTTTGGGTTAAAATATCAGTTACAATATAATAACCCATTAACGGGTACTGAAGTTCAAATTAATCAAATTAAACCAGAAAAATTTGATAAAATAGAAAAACAAAATAATGAGGTTTTAAATAGATTGGATAAAACATTAATGAGATTAGAAACAATAGTAGACGTAATGAAATTTCGTCAAAATCAGTATCAGAGACCAAGCCCAGTCTCAAATTATAATAATCGTCAGCAAAGTACTAGATTTAATCCCAGAACAAATAACGTAGAGAGAAGTTGTTATAATTGTGGTGATAGAAATCACATGATTAGACAATGTCCAGTTCCAATTGCTAGTGTTGTTAAATCAACACCAAACACAATGCCGAAAGAACCTTGTCCTCTAACAGACCACCCAAACGGGCTGAGGCCTCCAAACTAAAATTGGGGGCGAAAAACTCTAATGTAATTAAAATGGTAAACATTAATTTGTTACCAAAAAATAATGTGAACATAAATGTATATGTAAATAATGTCGAAACTCTAGCTTGTATAGACAGCGGAGCCGGTATAAGTTTGATTAGATTTGATTTTACTGAAAAGTTAAATCAAAAAATTATATATAGTAATAATCCGAAATATGGTTTATTACCTAACATGAACAGAATATTGCTAAACAAAATAGTTAATGTAAATATAAAATACAAACAATCAAATATAACACTTGAGCTTTTTGTTGTTGATAACATGACTAACACTTTGTTGTTAGGATGTGATTGGCTAAGGAAAAGCGGAGCTATAATAAAATTCACTGAAATGGGTGCGAGAGTATCAGTAAATACAATTAATTATAAATTTTCAAAATTAAGGGTTTTAGAAAATACTGTCTTAAGACCAATGCATTGTTCATATGTCAAATGTATCAGTGACTTACAAGAGGGTGATTTTGTAACGGAACCATCTACTTATAAAGACAAATATCCTAAAATTCTTATACCTAAATGTGTAGTTACGATAGAAAATTATGAGACGGCAATCCCTATTATTAATGTCACTGCTAATGAACATGTACTTTATGAAAAAACAAATATAGCTATTCTTGAACCATATTACGAAGAAGTAGAACTAAATAATATTAGTATACAAGACTCAGAAAATTTGCAATCAGATGTTTGTTTTGACATAAATCCTAAATTATCAGATATACATAAACATATTATTAAAAAGTTTTTAAATGAGAGAGTTAAACAGTTTGCATTTAGTGAAAATGAAGTCACTGAAACTGAGATATTTGAACATAGCATTGAAACAGGGGATCACCCACCTATTTACTTAAAACCTTTTAGAGCAAGCCCTAAAGAAAGAGATATTATAGAAAGCCAAATTAAAGAATATTTAGACGCTGGACATGTAAGGCCAAGCCAGTCTCCATGGGCCTTTCCTATTGTTGTAGTACCCAAAAAAGGAAATAAATGGCGAATGTGTATAGACTATAGAAAATTAAATAAAATAACTCAAATACCTCACTGGCCACTACCTACATTAGAATCTATCTTACAAAGCTTAGAGGGCATGTCTATGTTTACTACTCTTGATGCTCGATCAGGTTATCATGCAGTCAAGGTCAAAGAGCAAGACCAACCAAAAACTGCATTTATATCACATTGTGGTCAATACCAATGGTCTCGAATGCCTTTTGGTTTATCAGGCGCTCCACATACTTTTCAACGTATTGCAGATTGTTTACTAGCCGGACTTAATTATTTAATGACTTTATGTTACCTTGACGATATTATTATTTATAGTTCAAATTTTGAACAACACATGGATAGATTAACAATAGTTTTTGATAGATTCAAACAAGCTAATATTAAATTACACCCAGAAAAAAGTTCTTTTTGTTACAGTGAATTAAAATTTTTAGGTCATATAGTATCAGCAGAAGGTGTGAGGGTTAATCCAGATAAAATCTCTGATATACTTAAGATACCACCACCTACCTGTTTAAGAGCTGTTCAGAGTTTCTTAGGGATATGCAATTTTTATAGACGTCATATTAAAGATTATTCATTATTAGCAAAACCAATGACTAACTTAACTAAGAAAAATGTTAGATTCGAGTGGACTAATGAATGCAATGATGCTTTTATTAAGCTAAAAGATTGTTTAACATCCGCTCCAGTATTAGCACACTATGACCCTAAAAGAGATACTAGAGTTCATTGCGATGCTAGCTATGATGGCATCGGATCAGTCTTAGTACAAATCATTGATGACAAACCTCACCCAATAGCTTATTTTAGTCGATTATTAGCACCTGCTGAGAAAAATTATAGTATTACAGAATTAGAAGCTTTAGCTATGGTTAAGTCAATTGAGAAATTTAGACCATTTTTATTAGGTTTAAATTTTACAGTTATTACTGACCATAATGCATTAGTTTGGTTAATGAATAGTAAATGTAATAATGGCCGTATAGCGCGTTGGTATATGTCATTAGAAGAGTATAGACCTTTTAAAATCGAATATCGTAAAGGTAGAGTGCATTCCGATGCTGACCTATTGTCACGGTATGCTACACGAGAACCCTTAGATAAAGATGATGAGATTAGAATTTTTAACATTGAAGAGAAAAATTTATCCGAATTACAGGTTGAAGATTCATACTGTAAAAAACTCATTAATTTAGTCCAGGCAAATAAAACTAATAAATATTTAATTATAAATGAGGTGTTGTATAAAAAAGGTTCAAAAAGTAATTTAATTGTTTTACCTAAAGATCTAAAAAATGAAATACTGTACCAAACCCATGATCACCCAACCGGTGGCCACTGTGGTATATATAAAACTTATGTGAAAATTAGAGATAGATTTTATTATCCAAAATTACTTGACATAGTAAGAAAGTATATTAATGCTTGTCCTGAATGTAATGCATCCAAAAGACCAGTTAAACCTTTGAGAGCTGACCTTAAGCCATTACCAATTGGCAAAATATTTGAACACGTAGTATTTGACTTTTTAGGTCCCTTACCTGTGACTGAAAACGGTTATGATAATATTATTGTAGGTGTTGATATTGCTAGTAGATATCTTGAAACTAGAGCTGTAAAAGGTGCAACAACAGAATCTGCCTTAAAATTTATGTTAGAAAATATAATTCTAAGACATGGTTATGTAAAAACAATATCAAGTGATAGAGGTAAAGCTTTTATTTCTGAGTTGTGTCAAAAAGTATTAAAAACATTAAAAGTTAAACAGTCATTTACTACTGCTTATCATCCACAAGCAAACGGTTTAGCAGAGAGAACTATTGGTACTATAGTAGGAATGATAAAACATTACCTACAAACCGATCAAACACTATGGGACAATTTTTTACCTTATATTACATTTGCATATAATTCGTCTGTACAGTCTTCTATTGGCTTTTCGCCTTTTTATTTAATTTATGGTAGAGATCCAGTATTAGGTTTAGACATTCCACTAAATATTGATACAAATATAAAATATGGTAAAAGAATTCCTATATTTATTTCTGAAGCTCGTGATATAGCAAAAGCTTGCTTAGAAAGAGCTCAAGAAAATCAGGCAATTATATATAACCGTAAAACAAACGTAATTAAATTTCAAAAAGGCGATTTAGTTTACGTATATTTTCCCACAAGATATGTTGGGAAAACAACTAAATTTTTAAATAAATGGTATGGCCCAATGGTCATTACTCATGTATATAGTGACGCTACATACAAAGTTCAAGGCGTAGTTCATAGCGGATTAATAAAAGTATTTTCTGTAAATATTCAAAGATTAAAACCATATAGAGGTACTATAGTAGACCCCACTGTATTAGACAGTTTAGATATTACAGAATTGCAAAACGAATTGCGTGTTTTAGATGAAGAACCACAATTCAACCTTCTTAGCAATGATGATCAAATCAATGTAAATACAGAACCAACTGACCCTTCAAATGAACCCATAATTGAATCCCAAATTAACATTAAATTAAGTAAACCAAAAAGAGGCAGACCAAAGAATAGCCTTAAAAAACAAAAAGTGATCGTACCTTATGTGACTAGATTTGGTCGTCACAGTAAACCTAGAATTTAAAACATTAGTTTAACTTTTAACTGTATATATGTATATATATAATTTATAGGAAAGTGTAATAACTCATGAACACTAATAAACACGATATCAGAGATGTAATTAACACAATTTCATCGAGATCTCATCTGCCAACACCAGATTATTATTACCGAAAATTTCATAATTTCTATCAATGTCGATGTACTTTATCCACTGAAAACGAGACAGTAGTGTTTTATGGTACTGGTGATAATAAATCTGAGGCCCAAAGAATTGCATTAAAACATATGCAAAATGGTTTTCAAATTTCGATTATGAAATTTAAATCCTTGTGTCGTATTAATTGGCGACCGATCAGTAAAATTTGGGAAAGATTAAAATGGACTTTATTTCAATTAGAATTAAATAAACCCCAAATCTATTATAACAACAAAAACAAATACTTTTACGTTGTACATATAGACTTAGATGTGTATGTAGTAAATAGAAATATAGATATTGCAGCCAAAGATTTACTCCAAATAATTTACGTTAATCAACATACTTTACCTGTTGAATTAAAATTAACTCTAGAGGGTGGTATTTTATATACTCCTTTACCTAGAAATAACATATCAAACCTGTATAGAGATTTACCTCTTAATAGAGAAATCCAATTCAGCAAAAATGATGAACTTTGATAATTTTGAAAACACTGCCGTACCTGAGTCTATCGATGAAGTAGAAGAATATACTTTTCAGGAACTTTATCTAAATATTGAACAAATTAAAAGATATCAAATGAACTTAGATAGAGTTTTACAAGAGTTTCCTAATTTAAATTTCGAAAATCGTATCGAACTCTTGCAATCAGCCTATACTCAATCAATACATTGTTGTGAACAATGGATATTTTATATCAGACAATATAGCATGAAAATAATTAAAAAGAAAGTATATTTAACTAGAATTTTTAATTGTCAACGTGAATTGCGTAATCAGATATGGGACATTAAAAGATTAAGGGATTTAATTCTCAAACAAGAAACATCTATACCTAGTAAAGCAGTGAATTATTTACATGGACATGATTTAGTCCATAGAGAAACTAAAGTCTTTTCTCAATTACATGCATTACATTAGAACTACCATAAAATGAGTTCACAATTAATTACCTTAGAAATAAGTGACTTATTTAATATTGAGAGACCTTTTAAGCCATATTTTTGTCCTTTTGATGATGAACATAATTACCAAGCTAACGATATTATTAGAATGACTAACACACGTGCAGATGTTTTTAAAATATTCGATAATATTGATGATTTACGTAAGCATATAGAAGAATGTCATTTCCAGTACTCGTTATTTGTAAAATTACCTTATGTTAATGCTCTTATAACTAGTCTATGTAACTACCAATTAACTCTAGCAGAATGTATGAATAGAGACAATGTGATCTTACCCAGAGGTTATTTTGTTAATCGTACACTTTATATGGGTTGTCGTGTTTGTGAGATAATAATGACATTGTATCAAGATCATATAGAAAAATCTGTAAACAATATTAGTATAACAGATATAAGTGTTTTAATGGGTAGTAAATATCATTTATTTGAACATTTGGGATATAAACCTTTTTCTTGTACAATATGTAAATTCAATGGTAATTTAAACTCATTTATATACCCAAACCGCTCATCGAGACTTGAAGTGGTTAGAGAACATGTCTCCAATGCACATAACCTTAATTTTAATATTCAAAGTCCAAAATATGACTTTTTAATAGATAATGATAAAATACCAGAAATTGAAACCAATTTTTCAAACCCATTGACTGAAACTGGATTTGAGAATATAACTATAAATCTAACTGAAAACAATATACCTTATCAGTTTATGAATAGATTTATATTTTAATAATCAAATTTATTTTAATAGAGTGATTTAATAAATCAAGATAATTAACTGTTAATAAAAAACTATGAATTTAAACAAAGTTAAAGATCTAATTTCAACAATTAGTGCAACCCACAGACAGCTCAATGTTGAAATAAATTTATTGCAATCACATATCACTAAAACCGATTATCTAACTTTGTTTTCTTGTTCATCATCACTTAAAGAAAATCTAAGTGCTATTAATCGTGTTGTAAACAATTATAATGACATTGACAAATCATCACTTGGCTTTGTGACACTGAAAGCCAAAGAAATTAAACTTTTAAATGAATTAGACGAAATTCAAAAAGTACTTTATAAAAATGTGTAAAGTTTTTGATAAATATTCATTTATAAAAGTAACTATACATCAGTCAAACCATGAAATTATTGTTTCAATAGATTTGTTAAGAGACAAAATTTTAGACAGACTAACACATTTGAAAAGACTTGATTCAAACTTTTATAAGAGTGAAATTGGAAAATGTTGTGAAGCTTTTCAGGCATATTTTTATGCAAAATCGTTAACATTTACTACAGAATTTCTCACACCTGTTGTAAAATACAGAAGATTTTCACAAAGACTTGAAAACTTTATTGAACTATGTTCCCGTTTAGAACCTCCATTACAAATCTATAAATGTGATGATGTTTCTGAACATTGGCCTAACTGTGAACAGTGCAAAGTGTATATTAATCCTAAAAAACAGTTTATAAAACTAATTAGTAAAAATGTCTGAACTTGACCAGTCTCACATCTATTGGCCCATGCTAGAACATGAAATCAAAATTATGCATGAGCTTGATCGTAAACGGTTTAAATTAAGAAACATTGACCCTAATAATTATAAGCTAATGGCTTTCAGTACAGCATTAAGAGATCTATTTAATGAATTAATACGACTACAGAAATTTATTTTAAAAGGATTATTTCTGAGATATATCATTCTTATAGAATATCAATATATCAAAAATGATTTTATTAGATTTATAAGTAGATTTTTACAATGTATTGATTACTATAAAAATCTAAAAGCAAAAATACTTCAATCATTTAGTTTTCTTACTGAAGATAATATTGATACTTTTTATTTTAGTAATCAGCAATTAGATAGATTATGTCATTACAAAAATTATTTTATTCAAGATTATAATAACCATTTAAAAAATGAATAATCTTAAGAAACAAATTATTGAACATGTCGGCTATACTTTGTATATCAGAAACAAAATTATTGAATACAAACACATGAAAGAACAAAACATATTAGTAGAATTAAGTATTATTGATAATATAATTATATTATGTGAACAAATTAAAAATTTATTAGATGAGCGAATTGAAATACTTTATAAATTTACTCTGAAATACACAAACAAATCTGTATTAGTCGTTATGTTAGATCACATTAACTTTTTCCTAAAGTTAATTACATTAAAATTTGAAAATACAAAAAATTATTTAATAACATATAATGTAAATTTTACAAGCCAATTAAAACAAAAATTTCATTGGGATCGAGACCTCCTAATGTTTCTATTAACTCAATGTAAACCGGAAATCGATTAATATGCAAGCATTCTTACAAAATCTCGACTTTCATTTGCAACTAAGACATCACTTAGTGTTGTATAACATGAGATTACTGGCATACAAAAACTGTTTCACTAACAATATAAAAGCACTTGTAAATGCATTAATTAAGACCAATGAGCTAATTTTAAAGTTCGAGGATTTAGTAATTAATATCTTACAAACTATAAAATATTCCCATAAACCTAAATGTTGGTCAAGAACTTTATTATATAAAACTATTTCAGATTTAAATCAAATTTGGAAACACCAATTACATTTACAACAACTGGTGTTTCAACGTAATACTTCAATGCATATTGAAAAAGTGATAATATTTGCCCCATTTAATAACTAAAATATTAGTGTAATATTTATTAAGTACTTGTAAACATTAGTGATTTAGTGCTTAATAATTTGCTAATAAAACTTAATTGTGACCTTTTTGTGTAACTTGTCCCAAAATGATTTTAAGTAGAACTGAATTAAAACTTAAAAGAGGACATAGCGAGTGTAGACAACGTTTTTACAGTACACAAATTTCAACAATTCATATAATTAAAACATTACCAGAGATTAATAATATACCACTATTAGACAAACTTGAGAGAAAATTTAAGCAATTATTAAAAATATCCTCAAAACTTGAAGAGATTTATATAAGATTTTTATTGAAAGATAGTGAACAATATTGTGGTGACACACAGACCTATATCTTTTATGCAAACGAAGACATTATTAAATATACGCACAAAGTTAACAGCTTAGTTGACGAGTTTATATTTTTTAATCCCGAAATACGTGATATCTTTAAGAAAATATTACGTACTCAGTATTATTATAAAGATTACTTCACTTGGCTTGTTGAGCAATATCCCTAAGTGATTAACTTCGTTGATATGCTTAATCTATTAGACTTGCCTATAGACATTTTAGAGTATCATATTATTAATCGACTTAATTTATATGATCGTTTAAGAGCTACAGGTGTGAGCAAAGCATTTGACAATATATTATATGATACGCCCATCAATATAAATTTAAATAATAGATTTTTAAGTGAAATTACATCAACACCTAAATCACTAAAAAACTTATTAAAATTATCTAACGACATTAAGTGTATTAATAAACTATCAATTAAGGTTTTTCATCCGTTAATAATTTTATTTTTGAACATTATTGTCAAAAAGAATGAGAGAGAAACCAAACTTAATAAAGTTAATAAACAGTCTATTTTAACAAATGTGAAAGAATTTAAAATAAGAATACCACCGTCTTACACTTTTGTTGACCCTATTATTTATTGGTGTCTTCATTACTGTGCCCCATCAATAAAAATATTGTACTATAGTGAACATTCAAACTGTGACTTAAAATATTTACTTTATAATTATATTTCATTTAATATAATTAAACTTGATTTTCTTTTAATTTACACACACGACCATAAATTTACAGAAGGTTTGTGTAAAATATATAATAAACAAACGCGTGACAAATATATTGCCGACTTTTTCAATTGTGAAGAAGAAAACTTTAGAATTTGTGAAACAACTCAATTAGCCGTAGAGTATTACGATGAATCTCTTAGCGCTAACAACTATTTAATTGAAATCTTATCCCCATCCCTAACCCAACTGTGCATTCATTCTTATGACAGTGATGAAATAAAAATCCAACACGTCGAACAGTTTATTTTAAAATGTGAAAAACTTAATAAACTTTTAATATCAGGATTTCCAATTGATGACATTAATAGTTTATCATCACTTAATAATATAACTACAAAATTCAGTAATTTATCTGTGCTTAATATTGATATTACTGTTTATTCAGATCAATCAATCATTGATTTCTTGAAACCTCTAAATAGATTAACTAATCTAATTGACTTTACATTGAATGGCTGGTTTGAAGAAACAACCTGTGTGCCATCAATTATTGTTAAGCCCTTTAAAAACCTTAAATACTTTACGTTTAACGGTTACCAAAACAAATTTTCTACAGGGTTTTTCAATTATTCTATACTAAATTATATTACTAAATATTGCCCTAAAATTGAATATTTAGATATAGATTTTATATTTGCTGACACTAAAGACCATCGTTTTTCATTTAATAGTGATTTATTCAAAAATCATAAAAAGTTTTATTTCAATAAAAGAAAAAGAACTTTTGAAACCTTTTTAAAGAATTATAATACCGGTATAAGAGGACTGGTTGAGTTAATAAGTAAAACTAAAATTGCATCAATTACTTTAGTAGGCAATTTTAATTTAAATAGTTTTACTAAAAAACAAATTCTCCGATTAGTCAAACAAAAGAAAACTAAACTTTATTGCTTAGAATTAAATAATTATAGAATTATTTAAAAATGTCTCAACCCAGTACCAGTCACAATTGTGACGAGGACTGTCCATTATATGAGGATCATAGACCAGAAACACCCAATCCTCCTATATATTTACCCAAAAATCGCAAACCTTATGATAATTTAATAAGGAAATATAATCGAAAATATAACAAAAATTATATATTAAGACGAGACATAGACTTTGGAACAATTAAAGTCGTTGTGAGTAAAAATAATGTTGTTTATTATCAACAATTTATTTTTGGTCCTCGAAAATCCTCTATTGAAAACAGAGAGCATATGATATTTTTAATTAGTTCATCTCATAGCCCAAAAAGATCTCTTATTTATAAAATAAGATCTGAATATACACTATTATGTATACTTAATTATTATAAAACTAATATGTTACCTTTTAATTATATAAAACCTAAATATTCAATTAAATTAACCAAAACCATTAATAGTCAAAAATGGTTTAAACGTAGTGTAACAAAACGCTATATTTGTATATACTGCAATTTATTAAATGAAAATGGATATTACTTTACTAACCATATTGTCGACGAAATTAATAAGAATGAGATAACGCATTTGTGCAACAACAAGTGTATTTTAATGTGTGAAACACATGATCACTGGCATAATAACAATCAAATTTGCAACGCAGAATGCAAACTATTTTGTCTTAAAAATAGTTTCGCAAAAACTTTGGAAACTACATGGCTTCCACAATTCACCCGTAATCATTGTGTTAATAAATTATGTATTTATTGTCTCAAATTAACCGACAGTAATGAATTATTAAATATATTAAAAAGTGAAGACATATCAAATGTCTTAAACACTTTCTATAACCATATTAATATGAAATCAGTGTTGTGTTTGTTGTGTCGTGCGAAACATTTTAGTCAATACAAAAATGGACATTCTATTGACCATTATATTGCAAATGATCTAAGTATCATTATTGATCATTTGATATCACACCATGTGACCGATATCCAAGAACCTCTACATCTGGAAGTCTCTACATTTAATTATGGTGAAGACATCACAGACGATGCTTTGACATGGATAAGACGGTACTTCTATGATGTTGGAGTAACGAAAATTGAAGAAATCATCAAAAGCAACATCAAGAAAGCATCACCGGATTCAGTTGTCTATTCATCACTAACAAAGGCGATTTCGGATATGGGAACACTGGGTGAATTTAATTCGTTTTATACCATACCTACTGAAGCTGATAACATAGCAGCCGATGATATAATCAATGACTTATTTAATAAACTTAATTAATAATTTAAACTTTCTTATTTAACCTTATAAACAATGTTTTTATTATATAAAACAATCTTTATAGTCAACCAATTATTGCAACCAAATACTATAATAATCAATATACTTACATAATCTGAATATTGTATACACAATTTAACCCTTTTATAATTATATAATATACACTTATTATCCAATAATTTTAGTCCTAGTATACTATTTACTATATATAAATATCACAATTAATGAGACTATTCTGATATAATTTATATTATTATATAACCGTAACTATGAATCTATTATTATATAATCTATTAATATATTTTGTGACTTACATTACATTACATGCAAAACTAAAATAACCAATTCATATATTTGCATAAATATTTCCCAATATAAACACCTATTAGTGTAACTTAATATTATACTCTAATCAATATTATATAATTAATATTTAAACATATTTATTATAACATTTATATTACATTTATAACAATTTTACTTTATATCCTATTTAATAATTGATGTTTTTAATGTTTAATTGTAATTTTAATCTTTATAAGCGGACAGATATCATGAGATTCGAGTCGAATCTACAGGGAGAAGGGAGTGATGTCAATATAAAATCTATTATATAATAATATCCTTATATATATATATATATATAATACTCACAAAAGAATTTTTTTAGTAACATTAAATTAATACATAAATATACTACAATACACAAATGTTCGGTGCCAAAAATCCAAACTCCTCTCCCTAACTGTAGAATAAATCTATATAAAATTTTCCCTACTCAGTGCCAGAATTACCAATTTTAGACATCAATCATTACATAACATAGTATAAATAGTATAATATTGTAGTGATTTCTGGCACCAACGCATCACTAAAATATTCCCATACACCCTTGAAAATTTATATTGATGCGACCGAGACTATAAAACCCCAAGTATTCTCAATGATTTTATCATTGAGATACTGGTAGTCACTCGGCATAAGACTAGTACTGCTAAGAGCCGTTAGCAGATCAGTTCTCTCCCCTTCTGGTTCGACCCCCTTCTCTGATATGGTCCGTATACTTGGATGTATACCTCGTATTGATGTCATTTTAAAATAAAAGCCTTTGGATTTTAATGTGAGTTTTTACTTTTATTGTCTCCTACCTTCTCTAAGCGACCTAAATCCGTGGGTTCCCGCGTCGGGAGCTCCAGTATCGTAAAGGTCCCTTCTTATCTACAGTCTTAAGGTAAGATGACTGGCCAGACGGTTCCGCCGTGTCGGGGGATCTGTTCGGTCATGTTGTCGAACCTTTCCGCGAAAATAGCTAATGGTCGGATCCGCCGTGTCGGGGGGTCCGGTCCAGTTATATGATGATACCATACCTTATCCTAACCTACCTTATGATGGTTGACCATCGGATCCGCCGTGTCGGGGGATTCGTACGGTCCTGCCGTCATTCCTTTACCATTGATAGTGTGCTAACGGGTCTGTCGTGTCGAGAGATCTGTACGGCTACGCTGTCCTCCTCCCTTACCTCTTTTGACCTATACTTAGTTATTGTTGGTATAGACTACTATATGTGTCATATGGAAGTCTCCGACATCCCCGAGATTGTACCAGGCCGCCGAAGGCTCTGCCCGATTTTTCGGCAATAGTCCTACGTCTTAGTGAAACAGTTGTAGTTTTGTCGGTTCTCAGTGTTATTTAACACTAATAGTCTGACCTTAAAATACAATTTACTAGGTGATCCAATAGTTGCTGTCTTCGTGACAATAGCACTAGTTTGGTTGATTGTTGTAATTATCGGCTGAGTGAATGTGTGTGTGAATGCATAGCAGTGGATTTCTCGAGTACATATGTGCTTTCGCTAACCTAGTTGGGAAATGCATAGTTACTATTCGATACCGACTGACTAGGCAGGCCAGTGGTCCCAAGAGGGTTCCGGTCTCCCGATCGCGTGATTGTGTGTTAATAGCCGATAACGGACACTGAGTTTAAGACCGTTAACATACGCTCCTCAATAGTGATCCGAGAGTATAGTTAAGGTTTGCCTTAACTTTATGAGTCTATAGTCACCTTCGGGATTGACTGACCCGGTATAAATAAATATTTGGACACCTAATAGTTTATTGTTGTTACATATGCACTGTTCTTACAATATCACGGCCAAAAACCTATAGGTGATGTCAATTGACCCCAGAGACGACATAGTTATGTCTGACCAGATTTAACTGAATACCGTATGTGAGATAATAGAAATGTTACGATAATTTTGTAATACTGTCAGCAATCTGTCGGTCATGTATTGTCTTTATCGTACTTGAGTGTATGATGTGTTTCTATAGATTTATGTTAATTTATGTGATCGGTGACTCTCCGGCGATGCATTCGTTGACCGATGCGGCGGCGGTTGTGTACGCGACACCGCTTGCTGTAGTTAATGAGCGCCTTATCATTGACGCCACCACACATACAATTTTGTCTAATATAGTCCTTGTCTATGTATGTTAGTTGAATGTAATTTTGTTGTCTGTTGTAATGTTATACAGTACAGATTAGTAGTCCAGTGATAGTCACCGTAACAAAGGTTTCGGGTGTTATCACATTTCACCGACGAGTGTTGGGTAGGGTTTAACTAGTGTTTAAACGCCTTTATTTAGTGCCGGGTAGGCACGGCTTGGCGGACATATATGGGTTAGATTCCCCCAGAGATTGCTTGTGACGATCCCATGGTTATGTCATCAGAGTCAGAGGACTCTGATTTATAGTTTGGCCACAGGGTTGGTCAACGGGTATAGCATTACTTATCCTATAGTGGGTATTTGAATAGACTATACGCCGGTTTTACCGACGGTAGTACCGAGTGATGGTACTGACCCTTAGACTCAGTCTTACTAGTAGATTGGGCATTGAGTTGCATGTTTTGGTTAGAGGGAGGCTTTGAGGCTTCTCTCGTTGGCAATTATTGGTAGGGCCCGACCAGTTAGTCAATCGTTATGTTTTAGTTACCAGTTTATAATTGCGACAAGACATTTGTTGTCATTGAGTAATGTCGGTTTTTGTTTGTTTTTAGCGCAAGTGTTGCGGCTAGCCAGCCATTGTATGGATGCTGATAACACTGTATCGTCCTGTCTTCAGTATACTATAGTTGTGTCACGTGTAGTGAGTGACCAAACTAGTAAAATAGTTTTTACTGGTCTTAGAGCTTCTGACCAGACCCGAGTGGTACAGACTTCGAGTCTTAACTCTCAAAATAATGAGTCTGTCTTAACATTAAATAGTGTTTCGTTTGATAGTAAAGGTCAAATTGAATTAAATAATCTCAGGACCAGAGATAATACCTTTTATATAATTGGTCCGCAAAGTAGTAATGTCTTAATTTACGATCAATCAGACATAGATTGTATTAATAATTGTGTAGTAAAAGCTAATATTGTGCCCAATGTACAATTAAGACAGCCTAAACCACTACAGGAGTACTGTGCCAATAGTGGCGGCCATTCCAGTGGTTTACGTGAAATCATTGCATGGAAAGTGAAGCGAGTAACTCACCCCAAAAATTCTCATGAAACATCTAAATAATCAACACTTTCCAGATATAAATGGCAATGCTATTAAAATAATATTGAAACGGTATAGAAATAAGATATATTATAGTTATAACAGGAATGATAAAATCTACTCATTACAATATTATTGGGAGTATTAAACATAATTTATAATAGATAGAGAGGATAGCTATAAAATGATCAAAAATCACTTCTGATAACTATGGATATGGATTCTGTATCATTTATTTTTATAATTTTGATTACATATAGAAAATACAAAATGGTGTACAAAATTAATTATTAATTATTTTTAAATGAATCTTTAAATGATCTTTAAATATCACTAAATAACAAAATAGATAATAATAATCTTAATTATTTATTTATARAGAAAATTTATATATATATTGTATATTAAACATAACTATTTCATTAATTCATTYAATTTATTCAAAAGTAAAGTTAGCTTGACAAATTACTAATAACAATGAAATTGTAAATATAACTGAAAAAGTATTGGTAATAATAGTTAATCAATTTTTATTATTTGCTTATAGATTTTATAGTCATGTTATTATTATTTATTTGTAACTCAATGTATTTATTATAATATGTGTGATTATAACAATTTTTAAATGTTTTACACTTATAACTTAATCACAACATCTGAAATCAATATACAGATGTAGATTATTTATTATGTTTTATTTAAAAATTCAATGTCATAAAAATATTTTAACAATAGTTTTATCTTTGACATCATTGGATAAAAAATATATAATCAATTATTTTAAAACTAAAAGATGTTATAAATGTCATTTTTTAATAGATCATTAAAGTTATATTTATATAAAAAGTTTAGCTAAAATTAAATCAAGTTGTTTAATAAATTATTTAATATAAAAATATTCTGCAATAATAGAATTATCAATATATAAGATATTATTACACTATAATCAAAATTATTGAAAAATGAAATTAACATTAATATTATTGTTAACAACAATTTTAATTTCATGGGAATCAGGTATTTAAATAATTAGACTTTTATTTATGCATATTTAAAAAAATTAATTTAAAGTTTTATTTAATTAATTAAACTATRAATAATTTAGTTGAGAGCTCCTGTACTAATATGGATACTGCCGCCTGTCAAGGAACTACACCTCCCGGTCCATATGGAGTTTTCTCATATAGTCGTTGCGAGCGTGGCACCAATAGAATACGCACGTGCATCTACACGTGTAACTCAACACCGTGTTATATTGAATGTACTAAAGTTCAGGGATATAATCGTGGAGAGTGTACTTATGATGTGACCCGAGAGACAACCAGTTGTATCTGTTTTAGATAAAAATACTGATTATTTGTATTTATTTTATGATAAAGTAATTATATTTGATATTATCTAATGTTATTAATAAAATTATACAAATAAAATCTATTTATGAAAATCAGTATTTATTTTTTAATTGAAAAATATTCTATAAATTCTAATCTAATACATAATAATAATACAAATTACTGTACATAGTTTTTTTTAATTCATAATTTTAACAATTATACAAACAAAAAATACTAAAATTTTTATACATAAATATTTTAAATACATGCTGTATTTAACAAAAAATTATATCAAATACAATTCAGTTATTTAAACAAAATAAAAAAAAACTTGATTTTAACAAAAAAAACTAACAAATTATTTACAAATTCATACAATTGATAATTATTAATTACGGTATATATACAACTAATAAAAACTACCCAATTATTAACCAATTAAAATAAAAAATATAGTGACAATAAATTTCATTAATACCAATTAACTGATTAACTTAATTGGTCTCACATTAAGCAATGACTTTGATGACCATCGCTGCGATATCTTAATCTTAAGGTAAACTCTATTCATAATGACTTTATTCATCAATTTATGTCTTTTCGAAACAATCCTTTTCAGACATCTTTTGATTGTTTGATTCATATTTAAACTTTGACTTCGATTTTTCAATGATTTTGGTGGTCGACCTCTATGTCTAACTCTTTCATTATTTTCATTATTGATTATTTTATTTGACACCACTTTCTGTTGACCACTAAGTGTATTGTCATCAGATCTATGACTTAGCAGACTATTTGGATTTGGTTTCAATTTGTTAGTGTAATGAGTCTTCATGATTGGCATCCTCACGAGTGGTATCTTTACAATAGGCATCATTTCATAGGGTAATTGTAATCGTATTAATGGTATTATTGGATTCATATTGAGTTTGTTTATTAGTATTGATGGTAATTGTCTGCTATTAACTATATTTTCTTTTGTTACGGGTTTTGGTTGCGATTTCATGATATTATTATTATGATTGCAATTGTTATTGTCGTCGTAGATGTTATTGACATCATCATCAACAACAGCATCTTTGTCTTCTTTGTCTTCGTTGTCTTTTTTGTTTTCGTTGTCTTCGTTGTCTTCGTTGTCTTCTTTGTCTTCTTTGTCTTCGTTGTCTTTTTTGTTTTCGTTGTCTTCGTTGTCTTCGTTGTCTTCTTTGTCTTCTTTGTCTTCTTTGTCTTCGTTGTCTTTTTTGTTTTCGTTGTCTTCGTTGTCTTCGTTGTCTTCTTTGTCTTCTTTGTCTTCGTTGTTTTCGTTGTCTTCGTTGTCTTCGTTGTCTTCGTTGTCTTCGTTGTTTTCGTTGTCTTCTTTGTTTTCGTTGTCTTCGTCGTCGTCTTCGTCGTCATTGTTATTATTATTTGTGTGTATTTTAGTCGAGATTTTCCTACAATTACCGGTAATTGTTGTCGACTTATAAGCACTTCTTGTTGTTATTTTCTCGATCGACGGATCAATCACTTGATTTGCAGGCAAATGATCGGCAGTTTTGTTAACCCGAAGACCGTATTGTTTAAATAAAAACCTTAATTGTTTGCCTGATTTAGTGTCAGTCGACTTCTTTCGGTGAGACTTTGGTATGGGTTTTGGTATTATCACACAATTGTCATTACTTTCATCATTAATATTGTCTTAACAAACAAAACAAATTTTATAACTTTTATTAAACTTTCTGTATATCTAAACAATAGTCGAAATAATTTTTTTTAAAAATACAAACCAATTGATTGATCTGTAGTTTCATTATTGTTGTCAATAGTTTCTAACATATGAAGTACTGAAATGAAGATATAATTGAATTCAAATTAGTTGTTCAATCAATTTGAACACAAAAGAAGAAGAAGTGCTTACTTTGAGTGAAAGAACATTTACTTTCAATGATATCCTCCAATACATCCAAATTGGTGTCCGAAGAGTTGTTTGTGACAACACTTTTGTCGTTATTGTCATTGAGTACAAAGTCGACAAAGTTGTCATCAATGGTCTCAAAATTGATGTCATCAAAGAAGTTGATATCATCGTTGATATCAAAGTTTGTTTGACAACAGCTTTGATTGTCGCCAACAATGACTTCATCGGCAATATTGACATTCACTTCTTCAGTCATTATTATATCATTGGATGAAATCGATGTCTGACTTAACAATTGTTTGACACAACTTCTGATGATTTAAACCATACAAACAACACATGCAATGCATTTCATATAAAAATAAAACAATTAAAATAAAAAACTTTTATATATTCATAATATTATTATTTTATTATTGATTAATATATTAATATTAGAGATCGTAATCATATTAATCATTTCTAACGGTTTGGTTCCTAATATTTTTGGTTAAGTTTATTCAATTTGATTTGTTATTCAAAAATACTATTATATGATGAAATCAAACAACATTTGCATTGTTTTGATTGATAATTAAATTTTATTATTAAAAAATATGATTTATTTTTTTTAGTAATTTGCTTAATTAAAATATCTATTAAGATAATCACACAAACGTTGACTAAACATAAATTGATATATTAAATAGTTTTCGGTACATAAATATGATTCTAGTTTTAATATCTAATGCAAACACACTTTCGATGTTTTATGTGATTATATGTATGAATGAAATTGCAATCGTGTGACAAATGGTCTACAATAGACACCAGTTATTAATGACATACAATTAATAACAATTAATTATATAACTAATTCTGCAGTTAAATAGTTTTTAGTTATATTGATATATAAGTTAGTATTAATAAATGGATTAATATTTAAAATTAAGTATCAATTAATTCATTGTATTTTTTTATAAATGATTGTAAAATCCACTTTTAATTTTAATAAAATATGGCACAAATTATGTGTCCGGGTCATAGTTGGTGACGGTATTAAAAGGGTAACCAAATTGATTGCTGATATCATTTGTGACATAACCATAGCCTATAACCCAGTTATGTTTGTCACCAATAATAGTGTCACAATTAGGTCCCAAACATGTCTCGACCAACTGTTTCAATCAATCCTTTGTAATCCTTTAAAAGTTTCTTAACTAATATGTGATGTATTTTTGACCAAACAATTAATTAACAATTAGTTAATTATAAATAAAAATTATATGCAAAAAATACCGATTGATATGAAAATTGAACATATTTTGAATAATAATACCCACGCTATAGATGTGAACTTTGGTGATGTAATTCCCACTATTTTTGACTTCAGGTGCTATATATGGTTCAGTTCCTACAAATTTAATCTAATTATTTTTATCAACTAATATAATTTAAATAAATTTCATTAGTAAATATTAAATGCTATATTAATTTTTATTTTAATTTTTTATTTAGTTAATAAAATAAGTTTTTGTTGCAAATAATACTGAATAAAATGTGTGATTATATCGTATTGATTATCCAATTGAACATATTTTTCAATAAGATGTTTGACATGACTTATATTTAGCGCCCATTGATTTTTATCATTTAGTATGTCCTTACAAGTTGGTCGGGTAGCAAACACACCACTCTGAGCCATATAAGCCAATGAACAAATCAGGTCATATTTTGCACTTAAATTACATTGCTCAATTCTAAAAATTATATATAAAATGTATAAATTTATAAATTATAGTTTTAAAAGTAAACAATTATATAATAGTTATTGAAATTACAATTTTATATTAAAATTAAACAAATCCATAGTTATRAGTACACCGACACTATAGACATCAGCTTTGGTATCATATGTTGCTCGGAGTCCTTCTGTTCTTCCCTCTATCACCTCATTAGCCATATAGGGTTCGGTGCCTTTCATCGTTGAATGTGACTGATCACTGTACTCGTGTATAACTGATAGTCCAAAATCACCTAATTTAATGACATGACCATGGTCACCATATGGCTGTATTAATATATTTTCCGGTTTAATATCTCTGTGTATTATTTCAGGACGATTTGTATGCAAACGGTTGACTGCTTTCAGTATCTCAATCAACAATTCAGATGACATATAATATTTGATATAAAGTAAATCTAAGTTATCATTGGATTGAAAATAGTCATCCATTTGTGTCAACACATCTCGAAGTGATAGACAACATAAATCCATTTGGATGTGAAGTATTACAAAATGTTTAGCCTTTTCACGGATACGTCGATGAAAATCAATTTCATCGGTATCTTTGACCGACCACTTTGTCATACCTTCTGTCCAATACTTGAGAAACCGTTGTCGCGATTGTTCATCCTTTTCCAGCCAAGCGCTGCGGTATTGAACGCACTCAATATAGTTGAGTTTTGCCCATACCTTTAGCTCATGTATCTTATTTTGAAACTCATTCTCTATTTCATCTTCATTATCGCCTAAATAATACATTGAATTTAATTGATTTACCATAAAATATAATCATATAATTCCTTACCGACAATGATAATCATTTTGATGGCATACTCTTTGAGATCAATTTTGTTTTCTGCTTTTATGACTATACCATAAGTACCGGCGCCGATGCAGTTACTACTTAATCGATACTCATTTTCTAAACGTTTCGCGTGTATTAAAAGCTTAAAGTTTATGTCATCATTATTCAAAACAATTAAATTTTTTGTATCACACATTTTTTACAATAAATATTTTAAAAATATTTGATAACTATTAATAAATTTATAGTGTATAATATAATAAAACATTTAAAAATTAATATGCATAGACTTACATGCAGTATTTCAAAATTTATATGAAATATTTATGCTTTATTTATTTAATTTGTACAAATATTTTGTTTTTAAATTGATTTAACTAATGATAAACATAAAAAATAATAATGCAATTGTATTTATAGTATAGTGTAATTTTATTTATTACTCAATCTAATGTAATTTAGATTATTAGTACAGTAGTTGCATATTGTTTTACTTTTATCAAATAATAACTATAATCTCTATGGTTATRTGTAATTAACAGATTATTTTTTATTATATTTATTATAGCCGTATACTTTAACTGTTAATTTTAGTAATTTCACACTAATATTAAGTGACAAAATCTACTGATACTCACTTATTAACAATATATAACAATACTTTATATTAGACTTGAAAACTGAAATTGAGGGTCATATGTATTTTGTTTCAGATAAGTTTGCTAAATATTTTTTTAAAATATGAAAAATAAAAAATATCTTAATTATATTTGTTTTATATTTTAAACTTCCAAATATCAATAATATTAAATATGATTTAATTTAATATAAAAATTATATTTATATTTAAAATACAGTTAATCTAATAATAATGATAATAAAAATTAATAATTTAAATGTTTGAATATGAGTAGTAATAAATATAATTATTAAAATTTTACAATAATGTTACCATCAATTGTAACAGTGATAATGAAAATTCTATTATTATAAATGAAATTCATTCATTCAGTATGTAATTTATGAAATATTTAGTTTGTATGAAATGTCTGAAAAAATCACATTTAATATCATAATTTGCATTCAAATCAATTTCATCATAAATTTTATGTCTTTTACTGAAATTTATTATCCATTCATTATATACGTCTAGCCATTGAGTATAAGTCGGCATATTTTTCTGTCCATTCAATGTTTTTTCTTCATTTCTTTAGTAATAATATAATAACCATCTTTTCCAATGGGAACGTCATCTTTAATGATCTCTAAATTAAAACAACCCGTTTGTAATGCTTTTGTACTTTTAAATGTACTGGTATTTCATTATTTGTTTTATAAAATTATATTATTATATTAAATTAAATAACACATTATTAAATAAGTATTGGTTAAATTATTAAAGTTAAATAATTTTATTATAAAATAATTCTACAAATTATTTATTTTATAGTGATATTTAAGTGTATAGTTGTAGTCATGACAATTGATTATTGATAATAATAATTTATGACAATTAAAAATATTTAGTTTTAAATATTGTTTAGTTTTAAATAATATTTCAGTTTTATTGTGCATTTATAGACAAAATGTGAAGAGATATTTATATAAATCAGTATTATTACATATTATAACATTATTTTTAAAAATTAATGTCAATTTAATCATATTTTAAAATATAATTACTGAGACTATATTTAAAATTAAATATAAGTATATAACAAATTTAATATTGTTATTACAAACAAAATACCTGTATTTATTTTACAATTAAGACAACCAAAATATAATTTTAAAAACTATAGTTTAGTTTAGATTTTGCTTAATTTTGTACAATAAACTTTTGATCTCAATATATATTGCTTGATTTCAAATATAAATGTTAGTAAACATAATATGTATCCATAAAATAAAAAAACAAACAGTCCTTTAGCCTCCTTATATCGGATGATATTGTTGTCTATGTCATGCAATTCATTCAATTTCTCAATTTTTTGATTGTTATCATTAGTTGGTATTTCTGCATATCTTCTAAATCTATGAATTGATGTAAAATACAAACGCAAAAGGTTTTCATAAAAGCCTCGATCAATGATTTCGCGAATACTAAAAATAAAATTTTAATTTTTAAAAACTAATTTATTTTATGTGTAAGAAAATTAATTTATAAACATAACAATTTTTTTATAATACTTACAATTTTGTTATATTAGTATAATATTTATGTTTATGATTAACAAAATAAGCCAAATTAAGAGGAAAATAATTATCTGTAGATGTTATTAGATTAGAAATGGGAAAGTTTTGTAGGATATCTTTATTAGTTGTCGAGTCCTGTAACATAACAGCCCGTCCATTGAGTACCTCATTTAAAGCCAATGAATAATCTGTTATTTTGTTGGTAACGGTGCGATTGCCAAATGTCCACTTTGCACGTATTGTAAACATTTCATGACTTTTCAAAATACGCTCTTTTAAGTGGTAATACATTTGCTTTTTAATTAGAAACAAATCTTTTGTTGCATTTTTCGGTTCTAAGACATAGATCCGATGGTTAGTCATGATATCATCTAAAGTGCTGCAAACGCGCATCGGTTTTGGCCTAAAATACAAGTTAAACAAAACACTGGCAAAACTACGGGATAGGACTGTACTCAACAGAAACCATACAATCATTGCAATAAACAATAAATGTTTATTAGTTTTCATTTTTGTAATTTCATTAAATGTAATATATTTAGCTGACATTCCTGTTAATAATCTATACATTATTTTAATAATTAAAACTAACAATTCTTTAAATGCTCTAAAAATGTATCTAAGATTAGCATTGAATACTGCAAAAAATACTATTGTCAGCCATATCTATAAAAATAATAATTTCTAAATTAATTTTATTATATAAAAATTTAAAATTTTGTATTATTTTGACAATAAACTTACTTTCCAGTTTGATATTAATTTTAATTTAAAATAAGCATGCACATTTTGCAATTTTAGCGATGTTAACATTTCCAATTGATAAAATTGCTCAACAACTAGAAATGTACCATGCTCATTAGCTGGATTCGACAAAGTAATCGGAAACATTATAAAGTCATTGTGCTATATATTATTAATGTAAAAACAGTTTAATTTTTATAAAATATTTTTTAACTTAATATAAATTTTTAAAAATATATATAATATTACTGTTTTAATTGAATCATTATTAAGATGCCCCACTGAGTATGGGATAAATTTGACATTTAAATTAAGCTTGCACAATAAATAATTGATTATTTCAGTGAGTAAGCCATAGAGAATAACCTCAAAATTAAAAACAGTTATTTTAAATTTAAATTTTAGTTAATTAATTATATTTTATTTAAAAATTAAAAATTTCTTACAAACTTAATTTCAAAATATTTGACACCAATTGTTATATTATTAGCACTGGTAGTATTGTTATTTATACAATGAAAATATACATTATAAGGATAGCATGTCGTGCTTTCAAACGGTGCGATTAATTGTATTAAAAATTTATCCATTGATATCTTCGGTAATCTCAATAATTTATATTTATTAAGTAAATTTATATAATAATCTATTAACCTTATGTAAAATAATATATTATATTATCATTTATATAAATGTAGTTTCTATAATAAATACTATTATTGAAGTATTAAATATGTAAAATACTTTTCTATAATATACCTTAAGTATAATATGTATAACAAAAAGATATGTTTAATAAAAGTATTATTGATCTGTTTTTAAATAATTAATAAACTATTAAAATAATGAATATTTATAAAATAATATTTTATAATACAATACTTTTAACTAACGCCTCTATAAAATAGTATTTTAAGTTTAGAATTTTCAGATAATAAATATAAAATCTTTATTTACATAAAATTTAGTCAATAAACGCTAAAATATACTATACATTATATTTTGCATTGTTTAATATAATATAATAATATAATAGTATAATTTTACTGATATACGTAAATTATTCATAATTTACAAATAACTATTTTTGACGGTTATAGTTGCATAAAGTAATAATAATTTTATTTAATAATATTAATATTCTAAAAAATTATTTATTTAATTATTATATTTAGATATTTATTATTTTATTTTTCTATTTCTAGATCTTATGATGAATTTTTATATTAATATTTTGTATTAATAATTGTGTTTTTTCTTTGTAATTAAATTCAATTTTTTAAAAGTATTTTTTCCTATTTTTATAAAATTTGATTATATAATAAATTTATATATCAATATATTACAATAAAAAATACTTATATAAAGAATACAATATAAAAAATATTATTTTTCAATAAAAGCTAATTTAAATTTATATATCACACAAATAAAATATCTTTTACACTAAAAACAACAAAAGATTAATAATATTTTTATCAAATATCAATGATACTTATAGTACATATACTATTATGAAAACAATAAGAAAAAAATATTAATACATGTTTTTAATAATTTGTATAAAAAATACCAATTGAATAGAAAAAATCTATGATTTATTTTAAATGATAATAAATTAGATGACAAACCTGTGGAAAATGAATGCATTAACAATTGATTTGTCTCTGAATTTGGTCTCAAATTTAAGTAAAACAATTGAATAAATATTTTATATAAGAATTTAATTTTTCATATTTTCTATACAATTTGATTATTTATATGCTTGTTATTTAAATAATCAATTATAATACTATAAAAACAGTTGTATTTATAAAAATTATTTATTTTTCTCTTACTTAATCAATAATTAATGATATAAATGTTTATTTAATTTTTATTTAGTTTATGTTAAGCAAATACAATTTGAAAATCATTCAAAAACATTTATAAATGAATTGTTAATTTAATAATAATAATATTTGTTTTAATTTAGTAATTTCAATCAATAATATACACAACGAAATAATATATCCAATGATCAACACATAAAACATGGACACAGAGTTATTGTCTAATCTGATGACACTTTTATTGTCTAAATGTTGTCTTTCATATAATCTATTTCTTTTAAATTTTTTGAACAAACTTTTACGTTGTTTGGCAGACATATCAATCATTTTGCTTAACATTGATATAACAACATGTTGTTTGGCTAACATATCTTTGTAAAACCCTTTTTCAATACAATTTTCTAAACTAATGCAATAAAAATTTTGATTTTTTCAATTATTTTATCAAATTAATTATAATTATTTATTAATAATTTAAGATATTTTTTACTTACTATTTACTAAGGTTTTTGTGATATTGATTATTTCGGTTAATATAATACATTAAATAATAATGAAAATGTCGTTCACTGGCTGTCCTTAACCGAGACTCTGGATATGACTGCATAATACGGTTGTTGTGGTTTGAGTTCTGTATTAAAACTGCCTGTCCTTTGACCAACTGATCCAATTTATTTACCAACTTATCCGTCGGATTCAACTCATGATAATGTGCTTCAAAATCTTTGATATCTCTTTCATATCTAAACTCAAGTTTACTATAGATCTGTGGTTTTATTATTTTTAAATATTTAAATGAATTCATGTAATCAAATATACGAATATTTTTGTTTTTAACCAAATCATTAAAACTTTCGACAGTTTTAATGGGTTTCGGTCTAAAATACATAGTAAACAATACACTGGAGAAACTACGGGCCAATGCAGTCGAGCATATAATCCATACTAATGTTAATATAAGTAAAATTCTTTTGTTTGTACAAAATGTAAAGTTTTTGACATCAATTTTATCAATAATATAATCTCTGGATTTAATTCTTGAAATATATAGTAATAGTAATATGGGATATAACAAACATTTAATAATATATATGAAAACATTACGCAAATTGCCATTTAGTATAGCAAAAAACATTACTATTGTCCAAACCTTATGCATTAAAATAAACATTAGTTAATATATCACTTTAAATATTGTGATTAACGTAATAATATATTATTAGTTAGAATTTATAATTAATATAATTAAAATACCCTCCAATTCACCAAGGTGATAGATTTTAAATGAGCATTCTCATTTTCCAATTGTTGAGCCGTCAATATTTCAGTTAAGTATCTTTGTTCAGCAATTAGCTGGCAATCAGTTTGACTCAATTGAAAGTTCATAAATTGAGAGTTTATTGTCTCTGATATAAAATCAGTTATCTTATGTATTAATTTAAAATGAAAATTGCAAAATATTAATTTAAAAAATATAATTATTATTTTTTATTATTTAAATTATACAAACCCAAAAATTGTATTCCATAGACATATAATCAAGATTAATATTTTTTAGTACAACAGTTAAATTAAGTGAGCATGTTAAATATTTGATAAATGATTGTAGAAAACCAAAATAAAATATCTTAATAATAAATTATGCGACAAAAGTAAGAAAATATTAAGTTATTTAATATCATTGTAACTGTTATTATAAAATTATTACCATATTATTAGTATTACCGGTAGTTGAAACACCAATTATAAATTTTGATTGTGTATTAACATAATTACTGTTAATATAAATATTTTTATAATCACAACAATTTATTAATGAATGCAATTTATATGATGTATAAGAAATTGTTAAAAATTTATTTTCTATTGCTGTCATAATTATTTTTAAAATCAAAGTAATAGTATTATAAATACAAAAGATTTTATTAACAATAATTTTTTTTGAACAAATAATTTTAACTTATATTCAAAAAAATAGTTAATCAATTAAATTAAATTGTTATTTTTATAATAGTTTTGTAAAAATAACTTTATATTTATATTAATTTTTTATAAGTTATTTACTTGATTACATTAAGTTAATAAAAATTAATAAAACTAATGTTGCTTATAATGTCAGTACACTTAATAAGATTAAATCTTTATAAACAAATATTTGAGCAATTATTATATTAATAGTACATAATAGACATAAATGTAAAAACAATTTATATAAAATATAACAATATTATTTTTATTTTACTCCAATAAAAATATATATTATATATATATAGACTTATATTTGTTACTTATATATAGTATATATAGTAAATTCAATATAATTAAGTATAGAGTCGTCTTAACTCTGATTTATTAATTTTTTTCAATGAAGTCATAGGAAATGCTTCGAGTATTTTGAGTCCACCCCTAAGTTTCTTATAGTAGTTAACCCTTGAGTCCACGTAATCAATGAGTTCTTTAGGCGTCACTTGAGATCCATTGACAACAGTAACAAAAGCCATCGGAACTTCAATTCTTTCTTCATCTTTGACACCAATAACTGCAGTATTCATGACATCCCTGTGCGATAACAATATACTTTCCAACTCTGCCGGTCTTACTATTACTCCTGAAATCAAATAAAAAATTGTTTTGTAAATAAATTTTATATTTTTAATAATATATTTTTTTTAAATTTTCAAATGTGTTCATACGTTCAACATTTATGACATCTTTAATGCGTCCGACTATATAAATAAAATGGTTGTCATCATAATAGCCAATATCACCGCTTTTTAAATATCCATCAGCTGTAAAAAGTTTTTCATTTTCCTCTTTATTTTCTAAATAGCCTGGAGTTACCTATTATTATTAATATTAAAAAAAATAATAATACAGTTTATTAGCATTTTTTCATAATATATGTATAATTTATAAGCTACCTGTTCACCCCCAATACATATTTGTCCGCTAGTATTGGCCGGCAATGATTTACCGTTTTCATCAATTATTTTGATTTGAGTATTTGGTACAACTTTACCGACAATACAATTGTTGTCTACATTTTTTATTTCACATAACGGGGTTTGTGTAACCCATCCAACTTCTGACATACCGTAACCTGATTTTTTAAATAAATAATATATAATTTATTATATAGAAATTGTTTAAAATTCATATGTCATTACAAATACGAAATTTTTCAAATGCAAACTTATCGACAATGCACCGGTAGGTAGTCTCAGACAACGATGCCGCACCCGTTACCACATCTTTTAAAGATTTAAGATAGTTTTTGTCGATAGTGTCACAATGTTTTGCCAAATAATTCAATTGTGTTGGTATCAAAAAAGCGGTTGTAATGTTATATTTATGAATATTGTGATAGACGTCTTCCAGATCTTCATCGACACGTATGATAGCTAACTGTGCGTTGCCATCAATGGTTGATAATAGACATCTTTGTCCTGATATATGACAGAAATTACTCGAAAGCATTATGTCATTCGGGGTTAATTTGCTTATCTCCCGGTGCGCTAATGCCTCGACAGTCGATAATAAATTTTTATTAGTTTTGATAATAGCTTTTGGCTGTCCAGTTGATCCACTGCTCAGCACAAATGTGGCCGTTTCGGTAAGTTGTGAATTAACGGGTAATTTAAATTGATAATCTCTTTCAATAGTAAATATATTTTCCAATGATATGGGAAAATCAATATTATGTTCACTATTATCTTGTGGCTTATCCGTCATCAAAATTTTCTATAGTTATATTAAATATTAATAAATATATAATTAATAATAAATATTAATATTTAAATTTTTTTTTATCTGTAATGATTAATACTTAAAGCTATAATAGAGTACTAAATATATTGATAAATACTAATATTATTAATAATTTATATTACTTTAACAAATGGAAAACTGTTGGCAATATTAATAACTTGTTCCACATTTTGTTCATAACATACTAATACCGATGGCTTTATTTTGCTGACATTATCTCTGATTTCACCTAAAAAAAGTTAAACTAATGTTAAATTAATAAATAAAATAAATTTTTCATAAATTTTACATAAATTTAATGTTGAAATTAAAATAAACAATTAGAAAATTATTATTTATGTAATACTTTCAGTTGAATGATGCGGTTGACAGCAGTAGACAAGTCCTGCGGCCAGTGAACCGATAATACCGATGGCGTGAATATCCGAGTTTTGGGTTACAAAACAAATGATCTCTCCTTTTGCTAGTTTGCAGTCATTTATCAAATAGTAAGCAAAGTTAAGACTCGAGTCCAACACTTGCTTTTTAGTCCACTTTCGGTTTAATGTGCAATCAATCTATTAAATAAATAATAAAAAATATTTATGTCAAACATTGCATAATTTTATTGTCAATTAAAGTAATTATTAACTAAACTTACAAATAAATTGTCATCAGAATTGGTATGCAATCGATCAATAATTAAATCAATAACCGATTGATAATTTAATTTATTTTCAACGCATAAATTGCTATCAACTATGTGTTCATACATTTTTTGTAGTTTCATATAAACTCAATCACTAATAAATTTTCAATAATAATGATATAATATTTATGTAAAAATAAATTTTTATTACAATGTATATTTTAAATTAAAATTTTAAATTATTAAAATACCACAATTTTGATGCGCTTATATAGTATTGTGTATAGTGTTAGTGTAATCCCCAATATGCAAACTCATCAATCAATTCCCTCTAATTTTTGTTATATATATATATTTTATTTTTATTTTTTATCATATGAGAAAATAGTAATTTCATTAAAGCCTTTTATTATAAATTTATTAATTAATTTCAACAAAATTTAATTTTATTATTAATATAAATAGCAAATTAATTTAAAACAAATAAATTTTTGCAAAATGTTAAAATATTTGTATGGGAATATAATCAAATAATAGAATTTATGAAAATATATTCAATGATAGATCATTATATCAAACCCTAAATACAGTAAATAACACTTTTTTTATCACTGATTGAGTACACAATTTGATAAGAAATTTTATCATAAATATACTAAAAATAAATGATATGAAATCAAATGAATGATTTTATTATAAATATTTAAATTTTGTTTGTATAACAAAACTACATTATAGTGTTAAATGATTTGATATTATTATTGTTATTTTGCAAAATTTAATTATTGTTATTTCTGTAACTTTTTAAACAAATATAAGATTTATTGTACTGAATATATAATTTTAAATATTTAATTGGGTTATTTAATTTTGTAAAATCTTATAAAAATAGTATTCATAGATATTACATAAAATTCCTAAAATTAATAATAATTAAATTATTATGAGTAAACTAATATCGACCTTTACCGTATAATTTAATTTGTTTATATTTAATGTTAGTATACATATGTGTAGGTAAATTATTGTAATTTTTATTAAACCAAAAAATATGATCTACATAAAAGTGAAAAATTAGGACAGCACAAATTTTTTATTTTATCATATTTTTATGTAACAAATTTAGCCTAGATTATTCTAAAAGTTAATTTATTAAAAAATATATATTATAATTAAAATATAATTAATTATATATGTTGTTTAAATAAACTAATCAAAATAAGTTAAAAAATAAAATATGCTGTATTTATTAATGTTACCCTAATTATGTAAATGTGATATTGATTTTTTATTTTAACAAATTTGTTTTTAATTTTGTTTTTTGTTAATTGTAATTAAACATTTTAAAGATCAATAATTAATAGTTATAATAGATATAAAATTAAAAATGACCGATTATTTACTAAAGATAATAACATTTTTAACAATATATACAATATGTTTGTTTCGATGCTACCGGTGCTGTGTGTGCACCCAACCCATGAATCCACAGTTTCTATGTGTGGATAATGAGTGTGAAAGTCGTGACAGTCTTATTCATCACTATTGTAACTCAGATTTTGTTACCAAAATAATGGTAATTTCGGACCGGCTCTATCAGGCCGTCCCCGGATCGTTCAATACACGGATCGGCTATCGATACCGTTTGGTTCATATATACAAAATTGATGACGAAAACAATAAACGGTTAACATTGGACTCGCAGGACATCATATGGACTTCACAAGACTCTTGTGGAGTGACATTGAAGAAGTCGCGGATGTATATAGTAAGCGGTGCCGTAAATAAAGATCAGACATCGTTGAGAACATCCACTTGTGATTATGTAAAACCAGTGACTGATCTCAAAGTGGATGAACTCAACTTTTTTAGTCATAAATACAAGTCAATCAATTGTACCAAAATGGATATGATTGAGATCTCAAGTCCAGATATGTTGGACATTACAACAACAAAATCAGTTAACGATGAAAAAGATAAATTAATGCCAAACAAACAGACAAGCGGTCAAATTACTACCCGACCAGTACTGCCCGACAAACGTTGTTATTGTGGACCGACTCAGACAACTTCAGCACCGGGAGGCTTGTCGGCTATTAATATAGGCTTAGGTGCGGCAAATAATAATGGTGAAAATGGTTGGCACAACATAAATGGTGGTCTTAATTTTGCCATTGGTTCGGGTAATGGTAACAGTGGTCAGGGTATTGGATCGGTAAATGCAAATGGAATGCGATGTGTAGTAGACGAAGGCAATGGAAATGGAGGTATAAATATCGGTATTGCTTCGGGAAATAACAATGGTGGTCACGGTTTTAATATCGGTAATGGCGGTAACAATTTAAATGGCAGTATTGATGATAATGGAGATAATAGTAGAGGTGGTGGGTTAGGAGGTCATAATACTGGTAACTATGCTGGCAATGGACACGGAGGCACTAACATCGGA
Source organism: Oppia nitens (assembly GCF_028296485.1). Taxonomy (NCBI): domain Eukaryota; kingdom Metazoa; phylum Arthropoda; class Arachnida; order Sarcoptiformes; family Oppiidae; genus Oppia; species Oppia nitens. The sequence continues at coordinate 517,982 of NW_026533252.1, read as the reverse complement.
TTAATATCGGGAAATTGGAACGGTTTGAATGGTTGGAACAACGGAAACGGTGGCAATAATGCCGGTGATAACTCGTTTAATAGTATTGTTAGGGGCAAACCCGGTGCTCGAGAGAAACCAGATAAAGGAGTGCCCAGTGGTGTTAATGGATCAGATTGGGGTCACGGAGGCAACAATGTTGGCCACTGGTCTGGCAATGGAAACGGCGGTAAAAATTGGGGCCTTTGGTCAGGCAATGAAAATGCGTTTAACGGGTGGAACAATGGAAATGGCGGTAATAATGCCGGAGATAATGTAGGCAATGGACACGTAGTGTTTGATGACGAAGAAGAAAGGGATTTTGAATTCAGCGGTGATAATACTGGAATCGGTGGTAATAATAGGGGAAATAACACAGGAAATGGAAAAAGTGGTACTCATCACGGGTTTGGTTCGGGTCTAAACAATGGTAACTCTGCGTACAACAGCGGGAATGGAGGTAATAATGTTGGCGACAGTTCCGGGAATGGAATAATAGGCGGTAGTCTATTACCTCCGGCGTCACCACACCGACGACCACCACATCGTGTTCCCGGTTTGTGGACATCAGGTTTGGGTAATGGAGGTAATAATGTTGGTAGCGGTTCGGGCAATGGTTTTGGTTCTAAGCCGTTAAACGGAAATAAAATGATGGACTCTTCAGATGAAAACGAGACTAACTTTGATAAAAGTCAATCAAATTTATATAAACAAGAGATTAACAGTGAATTCAAATTAGATAACAATCTTGACATTAAAAATAACAGTTATATGAATGATAAAACTAATTCATAACAAATAATAAGTTATTAATCATTTAAAAAAAAATAAAAACTTTAATTTATAAATAAAATCCAAAAATATCTTGAAATAATTATATATTGTAAATATAATTTTTTACTAAATTCATAACTATATTCATTATAAATATGCAATTAATTATTTAACAAAATATACAGTACATTATTCATAACAAATATGAAAAAAATAATATAAATAAATTATTATAATCTAATGAAATGTTATTTAATTTATAAATGATTATAACCATAGAAATAATATTGTGTTTATTATTTTTTTATATTAATATGAAGGTTTTGATTGTATTATAATAATAAATATTAAATAAAATATATATAATGATAGAGTAAAATCGAGTATTTCAATTAAATTGCAATAATAAATTTTAACTAATAAACAAAAATAAATTGTTAAATTAAACTTAATTGATATACTTTTATACTGTTTTAATTTTATATTTTATGATTTTATATCCAAATGTTTAATAAATAAATTACAAATGAATATCAATCGCGACTCTTTTGACCGGTTTGGTGACGACCTGTGTCTGTCTATACTTGAGTACCTGTGCTTTGATGACCGCTTCAGATATGAATGTGTGTCTAAACAGTGGAAATGTTTTATATTTGATTCACAGAAAACATTGGATATCTATCATATATTGTGCAAAATTAAACACATCAGTGAAAACAAATGGTTTTTAAATATTAATCCAATGATGACTGTACTACAAAAATGTCGATATATTAGTAAAATTATATCACATAACTATATACCAGTAAACTATTCACACAATGATTTAATTGTTGATATGATTTGTGATAACTGTAATTATTTAACCGATATTTTCTTGTATTGCGATCGTTATCTAACACTCCAAACAATTAACAAATTATTTAACAAATTTAGTCAACAATTAAAACGTCTGAACTTAAGAAGTACTGGCAATAATACCGTCGATGACTGTGTTAGTGATAATCTTCAAAAATGTTTTAATTTACACCAATTGTCTGTTAATTTTGCTTTTGAAGAGATTAAAGAGTTTTTCCAATTTTTTCCACAAAATAATTCATTTGTTTTTCACAAACTTAAAAATATTAGACTTTTCTTCAATAACTCTACTCTAGATATTAATGATTTTGATTTATTTGTTCAAAATTATGCCAAATATTTAACATCACTGTCCATAACATTATATGACAGCTATGATGACTTGTTTATCGAGACAATTATGTCGGGATTAATACAATTTAAAAAATTACATAAATTAATGATTGAAATGAAAGAAACAATCGATAATTGTTTTGTTAGACATTTTCAACATTTTGCTCAAAATTGCCACAAAAATGTTACAAAATTATCGTTAAAGTTAACTAATATAACAAATGCTAATTTAATTAACATCTTTTTAATTATTAATGAAAATTTAAATAATAATTTGTTTACATTAATATTAATCGCCAATTATCCAGCAGACTTTGTCTTATCAATTAATACAATAAATAAATGCAAATATTTAACTCATTTAACTATGAAATCTGCGACAACTTATAACATAGAAAAATCGTTTTTCAATGAAATCTACAATATTTTTCCACATTTAATATATTTAAATATTAGTACAATTAGTAACCTTGATCATAATTTATTATTATTGATGCCACGACATAAAAATTTACAATTTATTAAATTAATTAGTAATAAAAATATTGACGAAAAGTATAAAAATATTTTTATAAAAAAATTACCAAAATTAAAACAAATAATATTTTTAAATAAATCTAATTTATAACTATAACAATAAATTTAATTTACTTTACAATAAGATAATTGATATAATATTTTTTACAAGTTAGTCAAAATAAATATTATATAATTAGTAAAATATTATAAAATAAGTTTTACTTGATTTTTGACGACAATAAATACATTTGTAAATTATTAAAGTAATGATAATGTAAACGATAGTCAATTGTTTTGATATTACAACTGATGAAGTGTTGATCACCACATATACACTGGTTTAATGAGATACTAGTAGTGTTAGAGATGCGGGAGATTTGCATGGCTTGAGTGGACATGTAGTACAGTGTGTGACCTTTTTATTGATTAATTCAGATATTAATCTTATTTATTCAAATATTATATAGATTTGTCAACATTAAAAAAACATTAAACATTTAACAATTTGCGACATTTAAATAAATTACATTAATGTGTAATGTCTTAAACCAGTCTATATGTAGCGATCAGTGGTATCATAAAAAAATGGACTATCGTTTACATTATCTCTATTATACTGTAGTTATAGACAAATGTTTTTCCATTTATTTATATTGTGAAAAGTTATGAGAAATTTTTTAATGTTTTTATAATAATGTAGTTTTGTGTGAATAATATTAAGTTATTATAAAGTTAATTAATATTAAAAATATTTTATAGTTTTAATACAAAAATTATTGTAATAATTTAAAAAAAACTGATATAATATGCATTACTGTTAAAATTGCTTTCAAATGTATTTAAAAATTAATAAAACTTGAATTTAAAAAATTCGTAATATTATTATTAACATAAAATATTTATACAAAATTAAAGCAATTATAGTAACATACTGTAGATTATTACTGTCATTTTGTTCACTAATATATAATTATAATTTAGTATAATATTAGRCAACAGAGTTGTCACAACATCATAGTTATACTATTAATACATTAAGAAATTATCTTTTCATCACATTTATAACAATTTATAAGTGTCTTTACATAATTTTTTAAAAAATTATTATTTGATAATAATATTAATTAAGTTTAATGACATATTCTGATATAGCAAAGTATATAATATATTGTACAATATTCAGTAGTATAGTATATACAATATACTAATTAAATTTTAAACAACATTTATTAACAATTAAAAACATGAAAAATAAATTAATGACTTTATTTATAGAAGATTTAATTGCTAGATATAGAATTGATACGATTTAACATTGTTGATGTATACAAGTAATAGCTTATACAATATATGCAATTTTAAGTTAATTTTTTGATAACAACTGTATAAACATCACCGAAAAAGTGATGACAGCGTTAGCCGTAATTAATATAAACTTAGCGTTAATATCAAACAAACCCATAGATTTGATGGGACTGTTAGCTCTGTTGGACAGTTCGCACAAGTATTTAATCAGTTCCAACTCAAATGACATATCGTTTGTCGGTTTATTCATAAATGATTTGCTGATTATTGATATGACTGTATTTGAGTCATATTTCTGGTCCAAATAGCCGACAAACACAATACTTGATAACAGTATTGCGTGAAATATAATTGTGTCGAAAAAATATAATATAATATCTTCAACACTTACCGGACTGACCACAATGTTTGTTATGCCGATACATAATCTTAGAAATAGCTCACTAATCCACAGGACAGGTATGTAACCAACTGTATCATTAAATGTCTGCTCCAGTTCTCTGATATGGATTTCCTCTAGTCTTAGCTGTCGAAGTGTTGATATATCTCTAAAATATATATATATTTTATTTACAACAAAAATGTTTTCAATAACTATTATAAAAATACTTATTATAACTCTTTCGGCTAATAGTCATATAATGTTTGGTTTTGATTCTGTAGATAATATAATGAGTTTGAAAAAACACCAGAATCTGCAAAATTCCGACACCAAAGCCATGAATAATACCGAAAATTTCCATAATAGCAATAAGGCTGAGTGTTATCATCCAATTACGACTTCCCAGACCTAACATATCCTTAGATGTATAATCATTGATCCATTTGATAAGCGATGGTATCATACAAACCACACCAGCCATCCATACGATGACCAATAATAAGGAAATACGGCTAAGATTTTTGTCTTGACATTCAATAGACAGTCGTTCCCCTCGATTGACAAGATTTTTATGTCTCGATATAAACAAACCAAATGAAGTAAAACGGATAACCATTTTGATGGCCCACGAAATGTTGAACATTGGCTTATAATCGATGATGAATATGATTAACCAAAATATTAATGAAGTGGTCAGTGATAGCACTGTTAAGATTGAGAAAAATCGTTGCCATCCTTTGTGTTTGATGTCCGACTCAAAGCCATAAAAGAAAAATAGTTTATTCATGTGATGAAAATTATTCATATCTTTATTTATAAAGAATTTTATTTTTTTAAATAATTATTTTAACTTAATTTCAAACTATTATATACATACTATAAATTATAGTCTATAATATTAATAAATATTATTTATTAATAAGAAAATATAATTATGACAAATGAACAATTATTTATGTAYYGGTATATACTATATAAATATTTATTAATTGATATTTTATAAGAAATGTTTTTGAAAAAATACAAATAAATTAATTTAGATGTTTATTACATATTTTAATAAATAAAATAAATTATTAATAAAAATCAATAAATCTTTTGTTAGAAAAATTAATTAATAATATTTTGCACATACATTGTTACATACAATAGATTTTATAAAGTATCGATTCAATTATTTTCATCAACAAAATCAGTTATTTTTTATGGAAATTTATATTAGAAAAATCCTATTGATGTATTATTTTTATATAATAATAATTTGATTAGTAATAAATTTTTACGTTTTTTATAATTCAAGTTCAAAATAACATRATTTATCAATCTTTTATTATGTTAATCGATGAAATAACATTTATTATTAATATTAAACAAATTAAGTATAGAGATAATAAAACAATATAAATATCAATTATTTAATATTGTTTGTATAATTTACTTTATTAATTATTTATGTTATATTTTGAATTTTCTATATAATTTTAAATTCATTTTATTGAAAACATGTTATTAACATTATTGTAAACATATTGAAAATAATATAAATATTTGTTAACTTTTTTATTTATTTCATTAATGTTTGTGTTTTATATTGAATGTCCAAATAATTTTATTTTCAAGAAATAAAAATTTATTTATATAAGTTTCCATAAGAAAGTTTCTCTTATTTTTTTATTTTGAAATTTTATTTATTCTTTTAATATAATTTTAGATAACATTTATGTTAAAGTCATTGTGAAATAGCCGATGAACAAGAAATTTAATCACCAAAACAAATAGTTTTAAAGGTTAATGATTTCAATGACAATAATTTCATTACAATAAAACTGTTTGAAATATATATATATATATATATAATTTGATTATATTAAGTAAAAAAATAAGAAAATATTTTTGTTTGTTTGTAAATTACAATAGTATAATACAGTATACATTCATACAATCACAATGAATATACAGTACATAAAATAATTTATGTATTGTATATCGTGTAATACTGTATAATACAAGTATACTTTGCATTTTATTTGATATTTTGTATGATATTATTTCAATGATATTTAGATAAAAATAACATAAGACTTCTATCTAATCTTAAAATGCTTTCAAAAAGATTTAATAAAAAATAATATAAATTTTTTTATAAGTATAAGTTGTAATATTTGTAATAACAATTATTGAATCGTTAATRATTATAATGGTTATTATAACAGTTAGTATCATAACTGAATAATAATTTTTACACTATGACATTCAATGATATATAACTAAAAATAATAGTTAATAAAACAATTTAGACAAGTTAAAAATTTTTAATACAATTTTATTTTTAAAAATAACTTTCAGATAAAAAAAAATTATAACCTATTGATATTAAAACTACAGTAATAAACATTATTGTAAGTCACAAATTGTGACAAAATAGACATTACTTACTATTAAATTTATTTAGGTTTTGTAAAGTGTAAGCCATTATTTAAAATTTCTGAATCATATGATATGATAAGCAAAATAAGTGAATTTTCTGATTTGATGTCAAATACAATAACTARGAATTACTATAAAATACTAATGCATTTTGTGATGAATACGCCTATTCTATGTTAACATAAACTCTTTGTTATTCTAAATGTGTTAAACATTGAAAATAAAATAAAAGTTTAGACAATATCTACGATAAATCTTTACAAATAATAAAATTTTATTTTTTAGATAAATCTGATAATTATTTTTCTAAATTTAATGCTTAAAATAAAATTTAACATTTTTGAAATAATATTGTAATTTAATAAAACATTCATTATTGAAAAGTATATTATTTAAAAAGACATATTTTTTATAATCGAAAATTATATATTATTTGTCACTTATTTTTTATATATTTTTATAGTTTATATTTGATCTAGTAGAAAATTATTAATTTGTATAGAATTRTGCTTTAATGTAATTKTATTAATGGTTAAAACTTTAAAACTAAACAAAAACTGTAATTTTTATATATAGTTTGCTTTTACACACATTTCTTATGATAATAATGAGACAATTTTAAAAAAACCAATTTATATTTTTTTAGATATAAAAAAAATCTATAACATTGTTGTCATCAAATAAACAAATTTCTTAATACTTCTAATTTTATTAGACATGTGAACTAATTTCTACAATTGTATAATATATATAAAAAAATATTGATTTTTTATTAAAGCAATAATAAGTTACAAACACTGACACAGATTTTCTGCATTATTCTACTGTAAAGGTTAGCGAAGACAATATAGATGTCGTAAAAAYCATTGAAAAAGCTAAGAGAAGTCCATTCGGTGACCAAATAAATACAGAAATACACAAAAATTATAATTTTGGCAAAAATAGATGACAATTAATAAAATGCAATATTTTAATATCTATAATACCAATTCAAATTCAATAAAAGCCAAAAAATACTAAATAAATAATTAGTTATATTTATAGTTTAAAAAAATTATTTACATAAGTTAAATTAACTAAAATAAAAGTCATAATAATAACTAAAATAAAATATAGATTTCTAAATAAATATACAAATTAAACTATCAAATAAAATAAGTTTTTCCAATATAAAGTTTGATTTTTAAATTAAATTAGTAATAAGTGTTAAAATAAAAATGTTATGAAAAAAGTTTGCGAGGCCTACAAAAGTAACAAAATATTATTAAATTATTAATGATTGCTTTCTATGTATATTTATATATATGTAATACATATTATGTATAGTTTATGTATATTGTATATTTCACAATAATCATATTTAATTCCTGCAAAATATATAAATGAACCTTGATCTATTATATAAAGTATTATAAAACCAGTTGAGAATGCTAGAAAGCATTGCCAGAAACAAACTTTAAAAACTCATATTAGGGTTTGCATTTTAATAAGATTTTTTAATTAAAAATAAATAACTCAATATTATATAAAATTTTTATTTTATTTTAAACATATAAATTATTAAATACAAGATTTAAATAAAATTAATTGATAAAGTAATTAAGAAATTTTTTTTTAATTATTTTTAAAGTTAATCATTAATAATAAACAAATCCAAATAGTATTAAAAATGAGAATATTGTTTTTTATATAAAATTATATAGATTAATAACAATGGATGTAATAACAATGCTTTAAATATCATTGTTAGTATTAATATTGTTTAATAATCTTCAATATCGTCATCCATTTCATCATCTGATTCATTTTCTTCTTCAAAATCCATTTCTGATGAAGTTTCGCCAGATGTTTCGTCAGAAGTTTCGTTTGATGTTTCCTCACAAGATTCAGAAGCATTAATTTCAAGAGAAACATCAATGACAAGTTGATTTAAAACATCATGAACTATTTCTTCTATACTCATAACTTGACCATAATTATTAAATTCAATATTTTGAAGGCTTTCATCAAATTCTTCGTCAAATATTTGCGCTATATCAATAACATTACCGTTATCATCAAATTCTATGTTTGCAAGAATAGCATCTAATTCATCGTCAAAATCTTGTGAATCAGACATATTTATTTATCTATTAAATAATTAAAAATAATAATTATATAAAATTAAGACGTTTTTAAATTATAATATTACTTACGACTGTTCTGTCCGATAGCTCGACTTCAAATGACTTGACTTACAATTATTACTTTATAACAATAAAATGTTGACGTAATAATAATGTTGACGCAACAAAAAGGTAATCACATAAATAAAGAAAATATTGTATTAATATTTACATTAATTATGAATAAAGATAACTAATTTAAATTTATAAATATTTTATAATACTTACGACTGTTCTCTCCGATAGCTCGACTTCGAATGACAGATTTCAAATGACTTGACTTACAATATCTTCTTTATATCACAATAAAATGTTGACGCAACAAAAAGGTAATCACATAAATAAAGAAAATAATATTTATATCAATTAGGAATAAACATAACATATTTAAATTTATAAATAATTTATAATAGTTACGACTGTTCTTTCCGATAGCTCGACTTCAAATGACGACTTATAATTATTACTTTATATTACAATAAACTGTTGACGTATTAATGTTGACTCAATAATAATATTGATGTTACAAAAAGGTAATCACATAAATAAAGTAATTATTTTATATTAATATTAATATTTATTATGAATAAAGATAACTAATTTAGATTTATAAATAATTTATTTTAATTACGACTGTTCTCTCCGATAGCTCGCCTTAAAATGACAGATTTTAAATGACTTGACTTACAATTACTACTTTATAACACAATAAAATGTTGACGCAACAAAAAGGTAATCACATAAATAAAGAAAATATTATTCAAATTAATTTTTTCAAAAATATTTTTATTTAATTAATTTTCTTTTAATGAAATTTATACAAATTATTTAATCAATAGTTATAATTTCATAGTCAATAATTGTAATTATTTCTTCAATAAAAATAATTTCTGAAGACACGATTTGATCATTTATCATAATATTTTGATTATCTATATTATAGTTATTGTTTACATTAATTTCAAGAATATCAAAGTAATTAGGATGTTGAAGAAGATGTGCTTTTACTCCAAAATTAAGTTCGTTTTTATTCATCCATAAATTACGACAATATGCACAGTTGAGATCTTTAAATTGATCGAATGCAGTCTTTATAAGTGACATCAAACATGAAGGACAAAAGCGGTGAATACAAGGTTTTTCCATTAGAGCAAATTGAATAAGTTCGACATTCAATTGACAAATGTTGCACATATTAATAGTAGACATTTTATTCAAATAATCATAAATGTCTTGATCTTAAATATGACTTGAATTTTAATATTCAATTAATATATAATACAATAATCTGTAATATGATTAGTTAAAAATAAATATTACGTACATAGTACGATAGTACATTCCCTTCGATGGCTCGACTTGAACTGAGACTTGAAATAATAATTTCACTTTATTTAAAATTATTAAATGTTGACGTAATATTAATGTTGACGCAATTATTAAAATCACACAAATATCAAATAAAAAATAAATATTAATAATTAATTATTAATATATTTAAAATAATTATATTTAATTAAGAAATAAATTTGACTTACATGTTGTCCCTTCGATGGCTCGACTTGAACTGAGACTTGAAATAATAATTTCACTATTTAAAATTATTAAATGACGTAATATTAATGTTGACGCAATATTAATGTTAACGTAATTATAAATGTTGACGCAATTATTAATGTTGACGCAATTATTAAAATCACACAAATATCAAATAAAAAATAAATAATTAATTATTAATATATTTAAAATAATTATATTTAATTAAGAAATAAATTTTACTTACATGTTGCCCCTTCGATGGCTCGACTTGAATTGAGACTTGAAATAATAATTTCACTATTTAAAATTATTAAATGACGTAATATTAATGTTGACGCAATATTAATGTTAACGCAATTATTAATGTTGACGCAATTATAAATGTTGACGCAATTATTAATGTTGACGCAATTATTAAAATCACAAATATCAAATAAAAAATAAATATTAATAATTAATTATTAATATATTTAAAATAATTATATTTAATTAAGAAATAAATTTGACTTACATGTTGTCCCTTCGATGGCTCGACTTGAACTGAGACTTGAAATAATAATTTCACTTTTTTAAAATTATTAAATGTTGACGTAATATTAATGTTGACGCAATTATTAATGTTAACGTAATATTAATGTTAACGCAATTATTAATGTTGACGCAATTATTAATGTTAACGTAATTATTAATGTTGACGCAATTATTAATGTTAACGCAATTATTAAATGTTGACGTAATATTAATGTTGACGCAATATTAATGTTAACGCAATTATTAATGTTGATTGTATGTATTGTAAGTATTGTAAGTATTGTAAGTATTGTAAGTACTGTAAGCATTGTAAGCATTGTATGTATTGTATGTATTGTATGTATTGTATGTATTGTATGTATTGTATGTATATATATTACCATTTATTACTATGTATTATAGTACTATATGTTACTATATATTACTATATATTACTATATATTACTATATATTACTATATATTACTATATATTACTATATATTACTATATATTACTATATATTACTATATATTACTATATATTACTATATATTACTATATATTACTATATATTACTATATATTACTATATATTACTATATATTACTATATATTACTATATATTACTATATATTACTATATATTACTATATATTACTATATATTACTATATATTACTATGTATTACTATATATTACTATATAAAAGTGCAGTATTTTTGTTTAAATTTAAATTTGTATTCTATAGTAGTAAATAATATACTATTTTTTTAATTTAATAAATTTTGTATATTAGCAGCCATTTTTATGTATATATAAAATAAAATTTTATATAGAATCATAATATTTTTAATTTTTAAGATTATCTAAGCTTATTAAATCTGATAACATAATTTTTTGTACTTTGGCCGCCATTTTCTCTATGTTCCTGAAGAGATATCAAAATTTCAATGCTGATCCCCTATACCTTATTTTTGATGGAGAATCTAAATCTGAAATCAAAATTTTAAAATTCGCACTTTGAAAACCAACACACAGACACACAGACACACAGACACACACACACACACAAACATATAGAATCCATAAAACAAACCTTTTAAAGTTTGTTTGAATATTAAGTATACAAAATTATATATATAAAATAAAAAATATTAAGTATACAAAATTATATATATAAAATAAAAATTATATAATACATTTATTATATTAATTATTAAAAATAACGTTTTTCAATATGTTAAATAAAATTTTATCTTTTATGTGTAACAATGTTTTTTGAGGATAGAAAAAGATCTTTCAAAAACATTAGTGATTTAAGCATTTTTATCTAGATTTTTGTTTTATTATATATCAATTATTCTTATAATATCTTTATATTGTTGTTAATACTAATGTTATTAATATTTAATATTTGTTTAATCATTTAATCATTTATTGACAATTTTTATTTGTTTGAATTTATAGYTGTTATACTTGGTTTTAAATGAAGTGCATTTTTATTGGGCGCCAATTCATACGTTATTCAGCGGAGTATATACACTAGTGTTGGCAAAAAAACAGAAATTTATAAAATAATAGAGAAATTTCTAGAAAGTTTCTAAAAGAAATTTCTTTTTATGGGATCCCCATTTTATTCTCTCGATATTTGTTATCTTTAACATTGTTTTTATAAGTAATAATTAAATATTATTATTAGTATTAATTAATTTATTYAATTATATTAGACTATGATATAATAAAATGATTAATAAAATTTTACAAAACTGATTATTATTAAATAATTATAATTATTTATATAGGTTACCCATTTCTATAATAATATTATACAGTAATCAACATTATATAGTATAATATTATATGTACAGTATTGTCTCATTAATATATTTATAGTATTATAATAGCTATAGATATGGGGTCCCATAGTATAACATTAAAGTYAAATTTCTATAAAAATTTATTCCTGAGAAACTTTCTTATGGAAACTTAGTAGAAACTTTCTATTTGCCCATCTCTAATATACACACACAGATCGSAGAAATTAATGAAAAAAATTAAATTGTTTACTTAATTAAACATTGATTTTATCCAATTTTGGCAAAATCTTTCTAATTTAATAAACAATTCATTTGTAGTTAAAAAAAAGTTAATGATCCRTAGCCTAAATTAAATATTACATTTACTTTTTATTTGTAATGTCATGTAACAGTACATGTATCCTGGATAAAATTAATTACTATTTATAGCTATTTATAGCTATTATAACGTAGCATGTATTAAATTGTATTTGCAGTAATTTTTTTGAAAATAAAATAATAATTAATAAAACAAATTTTAATTTTATTTTTTATATTTTTATATTTATAAAAGTTTAAAATGATCAATTTAAATTTATTTATTTTTATCTAAAAAACAATTGTTTAAAAYATTAATGTTTGACAATCAATAACAAGAGATAAAGTTAGAAAAGATTTATTTCCTTTTAAAAAAAACTATCGATATTTTTCAAACTGTTTTACTATTGAATTAATGATTATTTTTTGGATTTATATAATTTTATTGCATTTAATTTTATTAAACTTATAAATAGATCTTTAGATACAGTAGTATATACAGTACTAAGTKATGTTTTGTTACAAATAAATGAATAGGTTTTATAAACTATATAATAAAACTCTATAGAATTTTRTTTAATATTAATTTGAAATATTTTAATTAAATCAATATAAAAAAACWATTTATTTTGTTTACAATTTTATTAAATAAAATCAATAATATTATTAAAAACAAGATTTAAAATAATAATTAATAAAAAYTACTAAACATTATACWGTAAAAATACAAATATTAGATAATATGTTAATAACTWTCAATTGAATTAATATTTACACTAAATTAGTAATTAATGTTAATATTAATAATTTATCGTTTATGCAAATGATTTCTAATTATTTATTATATTACAAAAGTACAATATTATGTAAACCAATTAAATTGATCTAATATTATAGATTATACATATTTGCATAAATATTCAATTAGTTTATAAAATGAAAGTTTATTATTATTTATTGCTCTTTCTCTCACTTTTATCTCTCTTTCTTTTTCATGGGGGTTTCGGTGGCTGAGAGGCTAAGTTTTCGGTTTTCTAATACGACAACCCGGGATCGATACCAAGCATATTGGGATTTTTAACGCTAGGAAATACCTAATATGTGTACTCTGAACTGTCCGCATATATAATGCTGTCCTATCGTTAATACTATAGGACCTATAGTATAGGTACTCCTTTGCAATGTCGACGGTTATGAGTGCTGTACACAGTATAACCAATAATGATAGAGAGAAACATAGTTAGGGTTCTCAAAACCCCGTGAATGCATACTATGTAAAAACGGGGAAAATAACTCATAGATTGCTTCTCTCTCTCTCTCTCTCTCTCTCTCTCTCTCTCTCTCTCTCTCTCTCTCTCTCTTTCTTTCTTTTTTTTTCTAATTTATTTGCTCTATATTTATCACTAATTTACTTAATAATTGACTATTAATTCAGTATAAATAATATTCAGTAWAACTTAAATTTATGTTTAACATCAATTTTAATAATAATTTTTATCAATATTTTATTTGTAAAATTTTTACATTTGTATTTAATACTCATTTTTATTTAAATATAATTAGCCCTTTATAATATTATTTATTTATTTAAATACAAAAACATTAAATAAATTATAGTATTATTATTTTTGAGTTAAACAAATCTTTTGYCATTATCATTTTAACATTAATATAAAATAAACTTTAATAATAATAATAAATATAYTAGAATTTGTTAAAAAATAAAATATAGATAATATTGYAGCAAGTATATAATTTAAAAAAGTTGAAATAATATTTACAYTAAAAATTATTAAATTTATTTATGGAATTATTTATATAAAACAAAATATTTTTAATAAATACTGTTATTACTTTAAAATATCATTATATTGTAAGAAAATAAAATAAAATAAAATAAACATAAATATTTACAATTTTTATTTGAAAATTCTTTCATTTCATTTATCATTTATTATAATAGTAAAGTCAATATAATTTTATCATTAATCTTAATTTTTGCTAAATTTTATATCACACACAAAGTTATGATAGTTTACATTATATATATACAGAACATATATTTATAAGAAACGTTTAACTATAATATTTAATATATAATAATATAATACAATAATTTTAGATCAAATAAAGTTATTTATTTTTTATTAATCAAAATATCGACAAATTAGACAAAGTCTTCGTCAATCTTTGTCAATCTTCGCGATATATTTAAGTCTTGAGTAACCATTGACTGTGTATTACGTCTTGAGATACTTGAGCTCTGTTTTTGACCGCATTTCATGAATTGAGTTAAAAACGGAAAACAGTTTATCACCAGAGAGTATAAGTCACTCTAAAATTGTAAACAAAAATAAATTTTTATTATATAATAAAATAACAAAAACAAAAGCATTAATGAAAATATAATGTTAATGTTTTTTAAATGTTAAATTGATATTAAGATATTAGTCTATATAAGACAACAAAATATAATTTAATTAAATATTTATTAGAAAATATTTTTAGAGAATAAAAATATTGATTGATCTATAATATATACGTATATATATATATCAGGGTTAAGTAAGGGGGGTAGGGGGGGTAAGGCCAAAATACCCCCCCTAAGATCGAGAAATTGGGATTTTACCCCCAGACTTTTTGACCAAATTTGAAAAATTGTCGCTTAAAAACGAGGAGAAATGACCCCCCCCTAAAATTTCGGCGCCTTAGATTCAGCGCCCTAAGATTTATAAAAATTTTAGTTGATATTATTTTAGTAAGTGTTTTTATGTTTTTTAAATTTATATGAATCTAATTATTGATTAAAAATAAGTAAAAAAGTTAAACTAACGTTAAAACTCATATAAAAATAACATAATTTTAATTAAAATATTAAACTAAAAAATTAAAAATTACCTATTTGTTGAAAAGTGTAATCATATTACAATTTAAATAAAAGTTTAAGATAGTTTAAGAAGTTATTAAAACAATAAATACTTATATTTCAAGGTTTTTATTAATAATTTTTAAAATTTTAACTAAAAAATCTAAAAAATTTTCAATTTTATAATTAGTATTCAGTCATTATTTATATTAAAATAACATTAAAAAATAAATATATATATCTATAAACTATAAACATTAAGTATTATTTAAAAAAATTAATTATTTTAAAAGTTAAAAATTACTAAAATACTAAAAAAAACTCATAGTGTATCATTAATGCTTTTATCAACTTAAATACATTATTATTTTATTTTTTGTTAAAATTTAAGTTTTTGTTAATTTTTAAGTTTTTTTTGCATTTTTGGAAATTTTACCTATTTTCCTGGGAATTTATACGGGAACTTGTGGGAACTTTATCGAATTTACATGGGAATATTCGGGAATTTAAGGGAATATTAGGGAATTTAAGGGAATATTAGGGAATTTAAGGGAATATTAGGGAATTTAAGGGAATATTGGGGAATTTTCTCTTGACCCCCCCCCCCCCCCTTTGATTTTGGATTTTTGAAAAAATTGCCCTTTAAAAATGCAATAAAAATCTTACCCCACCCAATACCCCCCCCCAAGATTTTTCGAGAATTTTGTAAATTTTACCCCGGTCTACCCCCCTAAAATCCAAAACCTTGCTTAACCCTGATATATATATATCTTATTAATTATTAATTTTAATCAATAATAATAATTTAATTATAAATTACCCGAAAGTTTTCGCTCATAAAACAATAGACAATTGGATTAACGAGTGAATGAAATTGTGAGATCCAGTGGCAGAAGAAATAGGTGCCGACATATGTAAAGTACTCGACCTTAAGCTTGAGATTCAGTATATTTGGATAAAACCAAACCAATAGTGAAAATATATGTATTGGTAGCCAACAGCAGGCAAATAGCATTACTATTGTAAACAACATTTTAATTACCTATTATAATGAAATTAATTAAAATAATTATATAATATTTTTAATGCTCAAAATATATATTTAAATAAATTAAAATAATAAAATTAAAAACAAATTTATAATTTAAATACTATATGCAAGATATTAGTTTAAATTGCTTGTCTACTAAATTCAAAATAAAAGCCTAAAAATATATTATATGTATATTTAATTTAAATTAATTGTATATATTGAAGATGTTTATCATAAAGAAAATTTAATTTTTGTTGTCTAAATATAATGATCTTAAAAAATAATTTTGTTATGAATGATAACTTATAATWTACAAAATTAAATGTTTTTACTAATAAAGATAAATCAAATAACCAATTATAGATAAATTTACAAATACGATTAAAAATATATATGATTTAATTGTTTTAAAACTTTCCTTRTTATATTTTATTACTTGAATATTAAAATAATTATGCTATTTATTAAATTATACTGTAACATATTTATGACATTATTTTTACAATAATTTTAATTAATATATTAAATTATCAATTATAACAGTAATTTTTATATTTATTTAATCATTAAGATATTTGTTTAATAATAATTAGTAAAAATGTATTACATATGGTATAATATGTAAATTACATAAGTTTAATGATTGAGATTATTTTATACGTATTTTTATTTAATCATAAAATATAAATCATATTTAATGTTAATAATATCGTGTATCAAAAATTCAATTAATTGGTAAAAACTCTTAATATAAATATTAAGGTTTATATAGTTTTATAAATTAAAACATTAAAAATGATAAATTAATATATTTAATTATTGTTGTAATATATCAGAAAAATTGATGTTATCAAATAATTTATCAAATAATTAAAATATTTATATTAAAATAAACAAGATTTTCAATGTAAACTAGAAATTAATTTAATATATTTAATGATTTAAAAGTAAATTTTGACTAGTTATAAAAAATTAATTAATACTTTATATTCATTATAAATTTATTTTTATTATAGTTAAAAATTAGTTGAAAAATTAATTGATAATATTTAAGCAATTAGCGCTTTTATAAGTAATTGATAAAAATAATAAGTGTCGCCGACTAATCACTTTGATTGTCTGATAATCAGCTAAACATCGATTAATTAAAATATTTTTTTAAACGGAAATTATTAATAATAATAATATTGTTGGTTTCATAATTTAAGTTTAAAAAATGATACAAATATAACTAACAAATTGTTAGTACTAATCACCAAAAGTCTATTTCCAGTATACTCTAATCTACCTCTACTTTCTTTATAAAATTATTTATTAAAGTATTTAAATAATTTTAGAAATATTAGAATATATTAAGTTTTTTTTTATTAAATAATAATTATTAATTTTGTGTTCATCTGACAAACATTTAGTTTTACAATACTTGAAGTAAATTTATTAGTCAGCATTTGAGAGTTTTATCACGATTTGTCGTCTATTTTGTACAAATATATATATATATATATATAAATAGATTTAGAAATCTGATAATTATTTCACAATATTTTATTATTAAACCAAAATTATATTTTTCAATTTAAAGTTAATATTATGACTAAATAAATTCTGTAGTATTGCTAACATTGATTGTTAAAATGTAAAAAACTGTTTACAAACAAATTTTTAAAAAATGATTGATTTTTATACAAATACTAAGTTTTTCAAACAATAGAGATTTTCAATGTCTAACAGCAATCACTTGTGTATAATAAACGAAACGCTGTATAAAATATAAGCCAAAAATACTATTTTTTGTGTTGAATTTCATTTTATTGATTACATAAAAAATGAGTATATAAGAAATTTTTATAAATACTAAATTATTGACTATTTTATAAAATTTTATAGACAAGCTATTTGTAAAAATTATTTAATTTTATTTTAGTATTAAACACATAAACATTATTTTTATTATAATAAGAACAAAATAAGCAATTTTCCGCATATTAAGTAATAAACTTAAAATACACATAAAAATTATAGTTTAATTATTTTGAAATCTAAAAAACAAAATTTATTAAGTGTTTGGTTACACCTTTACACTTATCTCAGCTCTTACTTGAAAAATATAAATAATAAATTTAATCATTGAATACATAATATTTGTATTATGTATTCAATGATTAAATTATACATTTTTTTCAAGTAATAGCTCAGATAAAATGGTATAAAATGTAGTATTGTTTAGTATAAGTGGATAAAAATTTTGAATTTTAAGTATTTATAAAAATGGTTTTTTTAGAAAGTATTATTATATTGATTATAGACTATCGATGAGTTATTGTGGTATAAGTTATAAATAGATATTTATTATTTGCACAATAGTTTGACTCACTTTAAGGTTGCGATTACTGCGATATTCATCGCGAGTCCTGTCAGGTATACCCGGCGTCTGATTTTTGAATAAATGTATACCAATTCTCGTATAAACATAAATCAAAGTAGCGATTGGTATAAGAAAAGTGACACCAAATATGAATACTGTGTAGAGTTTGCCGTCAAACTCATCCCAATCCTCGCGACAGTCATAGTATGAGTTGTCATAGTATTCAAAGGGAACGGCTTTGGATTTGATGAGCTGTGATGAGCCGATACCGATACCGACTAACCATATGAGCAATATTGCCGTCAATTTGTGAGACTTTAGTAGTTTTTGGGCACGAAATGGATATACTATTGCAAAGTATCTAAAAATATATATAAGATTTAAAAAAACAAGAAATGTTAAAATAATTGAATCATATATAAGACAAGTAGTCACTTATCTGAACATTGTTTCAATAACTAATGACAGTAATAAAATAAAATATGATTTGATGTGTTTGTTTGTTTGTGTGTTTATTTTTCAGTGCTTTTATAATGTGTTTAAAAAGTTTATCTACTTTTAACAGTATATTTTCAGATTATTTGTACAAAATATTAAATAAAATAATAAATTGTATGACTAGTCTCGTGCAAAAAAAGTACTGTATAATCAATAAATATTTTTTTAAAAATTATTTGATTTTAAAAACAAATATTTTATATACTGTATTAATACGATTTGTTATGCATTAAACTTTTATAGCATTAAAATAATATCTATATTTTAATAAAATTTATATATTTATTAAAATTCAATATAAATAAAAAAACTTATTCTATACTATATTAAGTAAACAAAGTTATAAATTATTGTTATAATATTACGCAAGTTTTTAGATATATTATTGTCAATTATAATTAATAATTTAGTAATCTGTATTTAGTGAATAATTTAAGTAATATATTATAAATATTAAAWTAATTTKAATTCTTTATTTAATTTAAATATTAATCTTTATTATATAAACAGCAAACATACTATCAATAAATTTATATAATTTTTATTTAATATATTCTATATTATATTGAAATAATAATAGATGATTTTATACTAATTCCCARAACACTTTAATTTAATTGTATGTTACAAATAATACAAAAACTATAAATGAAAAAATTTCATTTAGGATAAAAATATTTGCCATTTACTTACAATAAACAACTCTTTTAGCTTTTCTGGTTTGAAACACTTTTTTAACATTTGAATATTATTGAATGATTTATATCAAAAATAGTAATTGAAATTGATTTATAATGTTTTATTTTATAACTAATTTAATATTTTTCAATGTATTTTTCAATGTATTATACAATCCTTTATTTAATTATCATTCAATTTAAACATTGTATTATGTTTTACAGATTACTTACTGTAATTGATAATAGTTTATTTATTTACTTAAATTTTTCATAAATTAAAAAATATAATAATAAATTAATTATGCTARCATTCATTTTTTGTTAAAACATTTATATACAGTATTGTATTTATTTAGATTGTTAAAAAAGTACAATTATTTGTATACGTGGGTTAATAAAATTGTATAAAAAATTTTGAATAAAATATAATAAATTGCATTATATTGTTATGATAATAAATTAATGATTGTTTTTGAACAATATATCATAAATATAACAATATATTAAAYTTTTTATTGATATATTGTTAACGTTTTTGTCTTAATTTTCATAATAAATATGTAGTGTATTAGATACATCTAAAAAATAAACTTAACCATTATTATTTTATATATAATTAGCAACATCTGTGATGTTAGTAAAATCTATATAATATTTTGTGAATTTTATTTAAAATAGATTTTAAATTAATGAAAAATAAAATACATTTTATTAAATCTTTTATAATTATAACAAGTTTTGCAAAATAATTTATTTAATTTATTGTTTTATTTGATTTAATAATATAATATAACAAATATGATATTACAGTATTCACTTATTGGTTATTTATATCTATGATTATGTACACTCAATACATTAAAAATTATATTTGTTTAACTATCAATATTATAAATTTACAATAAAAAAATCAGCTAAGTTTAAGAATATATTAAGAATATTTTGGTAAATTATTAATTTTCTAATTAATAATATTATTAGATTTTCATTGTATTATTATAAACATTGGTATCTAACATAATTTTATATACAATAATATAACTTATAAAAACATTTTATGATTAAAGATATAATTATTAAATCAATGAYATGTTAATGCATTTTTTAGATAACAAATAGTAATACAGGTATATTAAAAAAACATTTGTCAGATAAAAAACAGAATCAATATTATTTAATTAATTTAAAATAGATTACAAAAATACATAATATRTATATCTATTAATAGTAAACTCGGATATATAAAAGATCATTACTAAAAATGTATAATAAAATATTTATAGTTAAAAAATAATTTATTATTATTATAGATAATTTTAATTAAAAAAGATTTTATATGCAATAATTTATTGACTTTTATGTTACAATAGAATCGATAAATATTATATATTTTTAGTGATCATCGGTTATCATCAAACAAATGGTTAATCATTTTCTTTTATTTTTCTATARACACTAATATTTTATGACACAAGTAATTGCAATATGACTCTTGCTGTACATTATCTGCAACTATAAAAAAATTGTGACATTTTTGACATGGATTAAGCAATACTATCTATCTATACAATGTTTATAAATGGTTTTTACCATACATTTTACACAAATTATATCAGCTTCACTAACTGTGGATTTTTATTTTATTTATGATATTAAAAACACTCAATTTTAGAAATACTGTATTAATGAATGTTATTGTATACTAAATTAAATACTAATTTGCACTTTTAATAATAATACTATATTCTTGAACAAATGTTTTTATTATACATTAATATTAAAAAAAATTACTAGTTATGTATTTTAAATAATGTAGTAAATTTCCATCAATTGTATTTTTTAGTATAAAATGATGCAAATTGATAGTTAATGTTTGTGTATTGTGTTGCAAATTATTATTAAATTACTATTTTTTATAAATTATATTTTATAAAAAATTAAATACACTAAGTATTAAGTGACATATTTTTGATATTTTATCATAAACTATGAAAATGATGTCATTATAAAAAGTTATTTAAATAATTTAATAAATATTATATTTTAAAATCACATTATTTTAAAATATTTTCATTGAACAATTACTGTATATATTAATGAAAAAATAAATTATACATTACTATTATTTATAATACTTAAGTTAGAGACATAAAATCAGCGTTTATTAATTTAACTTTTCTATAAAAAGTCTCATATATACACTATATATATATATATATATATTACATCATTTTTTTTATTTTGTTCAGCTGTGTATTATTTTTATTACTTCATATATGAATCTTATCAATAAATCAATAAATCATAAATGCAATCGGAGAATGTCATTGAATTAAATAATACAAATAAAACTAACATCAAAAATAAGAATATTATATATATATATATATATATATATATATATTATAAGGCAATGTATTATGAAATTATGACAAATTTATTATTTTAAGTAATCGTTTATTATCTTTTTAAAAAAATCTATTTACATATTGTAGTAATATTTAAAATCTATACATCAGTATTGATATTTTTTTGTATATAATCATGAATTTATTGTAACACATCTCAATTACAATCAGTTATGGTTATAACTTACTCTATAATATAGATTACTATAGAGTCTATATCAATGATAAGCATCATTGAAACTACAGTACATTATCGATAAATGATTACTTGTATTGATAGTAATACGAGTGTTGATATATAATTCCTATTGACTAATAATAAACTAATATTAAGCAAACCATAAAAATGTTTTTAGTGTCTCTTATAATCAATTTTATCACACRTTTTTTAGTAGACTTCACAAATACTTTACTTAAATTAGTGTATATTTTAATACTTGTTAGCAAAAAAAATAATCCTCATTTGAAACACTGTTTGTTATTTGTTTTACTACTATTTATCTCTATTTTACTGTTACGTCAAGGCTTGAACTGCCCATCAATTTATAGTAACTATTATACAAATAACAACTTATATATACATTACTTACTATATATACTGTACTGTACTAATGCAATTCAATAAATAAATATCTAATAATATAAATATATATTTGCTAATTAAAAGAAAAAAATTATATGACAATAATTTAATTATTTATTAAATAATTTTTTACATTATGAATATTAAATATTTGCTAAAATTAAATCAATATTTCTATATTTAATAAATTCTTTATTTTAAAATATTAGAAACAACTAATTCAACGTTCAATAGAGATATAAAATAAATCTTTTAATAATCTTAAGTTTATAAAAATAACAATATTATATATTATTTTAATAAAAATGTATAAGAAAAGTATAAAAATATATAAATATTTAAATATAAAAATTTAATGAATGCAATGAAATCTATTGTTAGTTTTAAATTTTATAATATTATAATAAATACATTAAGTATTCTTTAGTTCATTCGTACAGTATTTAAAATAATACATTCATTTGAATTTAAAACTTGATAAAAATTGTCAAATTTTYTATTTAAATATATCCATAAAACTTATTTCTATGATTATAGTCTAATGTATATATATATAATACTTATCATAATGTGATGCCATTATTGGATTAACAATAAAGACATTACTTACAAAAATAGGTGACAATAAACAGGAGGAAAATATTTATATATTCAACTTTACATAAATTGTGATATAATGTAATAAATCAGTAAAAACTACTATTTAGAAATATAACATTTATATTTAAAAATATTTATATCAATATTATGATAGAAACCAGCAAAACGTGAGTTATTATCTCATAAAATAAATGGAGTTACATATATGTCGTAGATATGAAAAACACAATATTTTTAAAAAATTTCCCAGAAATACATTTTAATATAATTTATAATATTGTAAACTTAATAACTTGTTATTTGGTATTTACTAGATTGATGTAAAAAAGCACAGATTTTAAATATTTTTAAAACTAAAAACATTTAAAATTTTTACAATATATATATATATATTTATTTCAATTATTTTTGTCACATTTTCACAATTAGTTTAGCACTGTAGATGTAAAAACAATAATAGATGTGTTCAAAATAATAATAATAAAAATAAATAAAATACAATACATGTTAACTAATGAATTGTTTAATCATTTATTTTATGCAACATATTTTAGAAGTTGTTAATACTATTGCATATTATTTATGTTTATTTTTAAATAATATAATTATCATATAAAATAAAAATAATTACCTTTCAAAGCCAATTAATGTGAGCGTCCAAACCGACACAAACACAGAGCATAACTGTGCAAACTGGACAATAGGACATAATATTGTCGGGAATATCCAACGACCCAACATAAACCCCGTATACGTGAATGGTATAGAAAATGTAGCCATAGTTATGTCCGAAACGGATAGGTTTAGTAAAAATTTCCAGATTTCCGATGACATGCGATCCGATTTTATTAATACAATAATTGTTAATATATTGAATGATAACGATATGAGTGCAGTTGTTGAGTATAGTATAATCAATATGACCTGAAACGGCCAAAACGGAAGCGCCTCCAGTGGGGGCACATTAATAGTCTCATTGTATGTTCTCAATGATATATTATGCTCTTTATACCAAATAGGATCCATTATAGAGATTTTTTTAAAGATTTTTTATCCAGTTAAATATTTATAGATATTTGCACTTTTCTCATTATATTTCAAAAATTACCACATACATTATTTATTTTATATAATATATTTATAAATATTTAATGATATTTTACATAAATAAAAAATTTACTAGATAAATTTATTATTTGCACACAGAGACAGATTTTTAATTCAATGTATTAATATTAATAATTTTCACATTAGATATTTTGTTTATAATTTATTTAATAAAGAGGGGTTTTTTAAATTTGTTAAATAAAATATCAGTTTATTTACTATTTTTAAATATWAATAAATAATATTTATATTTAAAATGAGATTCAAAAATATTATTTACAAACACAGAAAATTTTTATTAAATATATATAATATTGTTTTATTATATACAGTTAGTATATATTAGTATATACAGTATTAAATTCAATTTAAAAGATAATAAGAAAACTTGTTTTACATTTATACTTAAAATAATAATAATATTTTTATTTAAGTGAAGCGCAACAACTTTAAAAATATCTTTAAATCTTAAAAATTAAAAATAAGAGATGAGTTCATAGATTAATATTTTTTTAAAAAACTTCAATTTCTTTACTTATTTTTATTAAGTAATAGTAGTTTTATACAGCACTTACACTCACACACGTATTGCTTAACTGAAGGTTCAGTCATTTAGGCAGCGCTTCACTAAACAACTCTTCACTAACTTATGTGTATTCTCTCGATTGTATGGATGTGTAGTATATGTGAGAAACTGACAGTCAATGTCACTGGCATTCCCTATGAGGCTGTGCCCGATGTGCAGCACTAGTATTGAGAATCAATGGCCAAAATGCTGTTTATACAGAATAATCAAAACACAATGCAGTAGTTACCAACTGTAATCATGTGTGTGTGTGTGTGTGTGTGTGTGTGTGTGCTGTTAGAAAAAACTATACAACTAATTATAAAAAGTTTATCACTTACACAATAGACAACGTAAGTCCCCTCAAACTGAGGTATTTAGCGGACAGTACTGTTTCGGCACTACACGAGTGCCTTAATTCATCGCTTAAATGACTGTTACTTAATAACAGTTTATTGTCAACTTTTTAGGCAATCATGGGATGAGAGAGTCATATTTACATGTATTTGATTGCATTTATAAACAATCAATTAATTTAGAATTTATATAAATAAAAATTATACATAACTATAATAAACAAAAAATTATATGATATACAGTATCACATATTTTGTTAAAAAATAATACAATAAATATACAATATAATGATAAATTCAAATTACATAATTGCAATTATTGCTGCCACAGAAAATGGCCTAAATGGCCATTTTCTGCAGCATCAAGGTAAATGTGGATTAATAAATTCTAAATATTGAACAGGTATATTTGTTTGTGAATTAAATTGATCATTCATTAGGGGTATTGATTGTAATTTTTTCTTTTCAATGTCCCATTTTTCTAAAAATTTTCGGGCATTGCATTTATTTTCAATATATGATACTGTAGGTGTATCAAAATTAATATCATGTTTAAAATTAATAGCATGATCTGCAACATTAGATTTTTGTGTGGAATTTAAAGCTTTTTTATGTTCACTAATACGTTTTGATAAAAAACGTTTAGTGGTGCCTACATAAACATAAGGGCAATCATTACATGAAATATTATATACTGTATTTCTTATATTATTAGTATTATTATTATAATTTAATTTAGGATTTAATAAATTTTTTATATTTTTTCCTTTTTGATATACAACATTAATATCATAATTTTTAAATAAATTTTTAATATCAATGCTTAGATTTTTAATATATGGTATTATTATGGTATTATTTATATTAAATTCACAAGAATCAGTATTATCAAAAATTTTATTTTTATATTGGTTAATTATTGACTGTATAAGAGATTTTGGATAATTGTTTTTAATTAATGCATCATATATATTTATTAATTCATTATTTAACATATCAGTACTATTACAATAAGTAAATGCTCTATGAACAAGTGCTTTAATTACAGATATTTTATATGATGGAGCATGATTAGATTTAAAATTAAGATATCTATTAGAATGAGTAATTTTTCTATAAACACTTGTTAACAGTTTATTATCATCTCTTTTAATTAATATATCCATAAATGGTAATATATTATTATTTTCTAATTCAATTGTAAATTTTATGGTTTTAAATTTTTTAGCTATTTTATTTATATGATTATAAAAATAAGTTGTATAATTTTTATTTATTATAATGAATGAGTCATCCACATAGAATTTAGCTAATTTAGGTTTTATAAATGATGTATTAATAGTTTCATCAAATATATAGCTAACTAGACATTCAGCTATAATAGGGCTTAAATTGCATCCCATAGGAGCGCCTAACATTTGTTTATAATATTTATTATTAAAATGAAATGAATTATTATTCATACAAAAACTAATTAAATTAATTATCTCTATTACAGATAATTTAGTTTTATATTTTAGTAAATTATCATTTTCTAATTTATTTTTTAAAATCTCTAAAGTTAAATTAATAGGTATATTCGTAAATAAATTTTCAATATCTAAAGACATCATTTTATCATCTGGTGAAATATCAATATTATGTAATTCAATACAAAAATGTTTAGTATTTTTAATAGTATATATACTGGTTCTAATAGATGGGGATATTAAATTAGATAAAAATTTAGCAAGTTTAGATAATGGGTAGTCAAAATATGGGCAAATAATACGACAAGGGTTGTTAGGTTTGTGTGTTTTAATCAATCCATAAATTGTTGGTATACTAAATGTATCAGGGAATAATTTTATATATTCATCATAATTAATATGATTTAATAGTTTGAGATTTTTTAATATTTCTATTAATTTATTTGCAATATTTTTAGTATTATCTTTTTTAGATAATTGATATACATTATTATCATTTAGTATATTTTCAATTTTATTTATATAATCTAATTTATTTAATATAACTGTTTTATTACCCTTATCTGAGCTAGTAATAATAATATTATTATCATTTCGCAAATCTCTCAAAGCTTTGAAATGATAGTTACTTAAGTTAGGATAAGGTTTTTTAGTATTTTTTAAAATATTTAATAAATTGTTTCTAATAATTTCTAATTCTATTTTATTTTTAATTCTATTTGGTAATTTACATTCAATTAAACTTATTATGTTTTCATAATTTATAGATTTTGGGGTTATTTGAAATTTAGGATCCAAACTTAATATATATAATTCATTTCTAGAAAATATTCGATCAGATAAATTTACAATCCAATCATTATTTATTAAATTATCAAATGATAATTGACTATTACATTTATATTTATTATTATAAAGTTTGTTATATTTATTGGATAAATCATTTTTTAATCCACATTTTCGCTTGTTACATTTATTAGATATTCTTTCGTCTAACTTATTTAATATATTAAATGGTAATTTAGATTTTAAATACAAATATATATTATAAATTAATTTATTTTTATTTTTTATTTTTAATTTTAATTGTATTGTTCTGCTTTTTATAAAATTTAAACTACAGTTTATAGCAGAGATTTTGGTTAAATAATAGTTATCAATAGGTTTAACATATACAGATTTAGGAATAATTTTATTTTTTAAACATTTAATATTAAATGTCAAAAACTCTTTACAATTAATTATTTTGACTCTCTCTCTCTCCCAATCTTTACCTTTTCGTAGACATTCCTGTCCTCCCAATTCTTCAATAATTTTATTCAATGATTTGTCGTTGTCTGAGCACATAATTATAAAAAGTTTATCACTTACACAATAGACAACGTAAGTCCCCTCAAACTGAGGTATTTAGCGGACAGTACTGTTTCGGCACTACACGAGTGCCTTAATTCATCGCTTAAATGACTGTTACTTAATAACAGTTTATTGTCAACTTTTTAGGCAATCATGGGATGAGAGAGTCATATTTACATGTATTTGATTGCATTTATAAACAATCAATTAATTTAGAATTTATATAAATAAAAATTATACATAACTATAATAAACAAAAAATTATATGATATACAGTATCACATATTTTGTTAAAAAATAATACAATAAATATACAATATAATGATAAATTCAAATTACATATATAAATTAAATATTGAAATAAAAATTCTGTGGCAGCAATAATTGCAATTATGTAATTTGAATTTATCATTATATTGTATATTTATTGTATTATTTTTTAACAAAATATGTGATACTGTATATCATATAATTTTTTGTTTATTATAGTTATGTATAATTTTTATTTATATAAATTCTAAATTAATTGATTGTTTATAAATGCAATCAAATACATGTAAATATGACTCTCTCATCCCATGATTGCCTAAAAAGTTGACAATAAACTGTTATTAAGTAACAGTCATTTAAGCGATGAATTAAGGCACTCGTGTAGTGCCGAAACAGTACTGTCCGCTAAATACCTCAGTTTGAGGGGACTTACGTTGTCTATTGTGTAAGTGATAAACTTTTTATAATTATGTGCTCAGACAACGACAAATCATTGAATATACAACTAATGTTTTACGATTTGATTAACATATGCGGTGTTTATAAAACATAAATAATTAAAAGCAGACATTTCATGAATAATATTAAACGTTTAAACTAACCAAAAATTTGCTTTATTGTTAGCTATGTACAGTATTATAATCTATTGATATGTATGATATTATATTGTTTGACTTTATTTAGTTTGTATAATTAAAAAACAATTTAATATATGTAAACTATAGATACTTTATATTTGTAAAATAATTTATATTTAATAATATTGCACTAAAATTTAGCAATAATTTAATTAACAAAGTTTTAAAATTTGTATATTTTCTAATAATAGCAAAYATTCACTTTCTATGATTTTATTACTTTTCAATAACTGCCCACTATTTTATGGGKCAATCTATTGTMTMAAATCTCTATATAAGAGTAGCACTGACCATATCTTTTATGCTCAGATATGCCAGTGCTTTACGACTGTATAACAATTACCGTAAATCGTAATTTTAAATATACTATTGAAAATATTTTGTTATATATATATWTTTTAATCTCAAGAAAATAAAATGAACTATTGATATATTAAAATAATAGATTATTTGAAAATATACTTTYTAATATAAAATGAAATATAAGCATGTAAAAGTTATACAATATATCAATAAGGTTAAATAAGCTTTAAAAATATTTAAAATACAGTATAATATTTATTATTAAAAATAGCTTGATAAAATATTAAATTTATATATATATAAAAAGTATACATTTATGACATTCAAGTCATTACTTAATTCATTGACATAACTATTGTATATTTATTATGATTTATTCAAAACAAATTTTGTCGGGTTTTTGTTTCTCTATTTTGTTTGAAAATACAATATATTTACATAATATTACTATTTTTAATAGTTTATATATAAATATAATTATAATCAATATTCTAATATAGAGTTTTAGATATTTTTATAAATTTAATCAAATTGTGTGCTRTATTGAGATGTAGGCATTAAATGCAATGTTTGATATTAATATACAGWAAGTTTACAAAATTAAAAAAACAATTTTTTTATTTAATCTATAATATTAAAAATATAATTTATTTATTTAGCAARTTCAAATAACAAAATAATTGACAACTATTATTTATATTATTAATAATAAGAAATGTAATTTAATAAAACAATATGAATGCAATGTAAATACATTTTTTTATATTGATACTATAGAAAGAATAAATCATAGATCAGTTGAGAATGCTATAAAGCATTTCCAGACTAACTCCTTTTCAATTTTAGTCATGTAGGGTATCAAATGAGTGAGTATGACAAAATAAATAGCAGTATTTTGATGATCATATTCTGTTCTTATCAAATATTTATTTAATTTTACCGCTATTTTTTACATATTAAACATTTTGTACAGATATACTTCATTTATATGCTTCATTAAAATCTAAACTTAAAAATAAAAAATGTCATTTTTAGAACTTTAGCCGCCATTTTGTATTATGCTTATGAAGAGATATGTATAATCCAAATCTTAAGTCAAAATTTTAAAATTCCGAGTTTGACCGGACGGACAGACAGACATATAGAATTCATATACGTACTCCTTTCAGAAGTTCGTGAATATACACTTTTTTAATAAACTACATTTACTTTATATTTGTGTTGACTTATATATTATAGTATTTATATAATAACTAAGGTTTAACTTGATTTAGTAAGTTTATCATCATAAACACAGTTTTATAGTTTAATATAAATCATAATGAAAATTTAATTTAACTAGAAATAAGCAAGATAAATCTTTTATTTGTAAAAAAAATTTATTAAATAATATAACATATTTTATAATTATGTCTTAAATAATAAAAGATAATATTTTCATATATATATACTTATTTAAGAAACAATGAATGAATTTTGGTAAATAAATATAAATATTAAATAATAATAATAATAATAATATATAGTGATATTAAAATAGACTATATATATGCATAAAATATTTTATCATATTTGCTACAAACAATGCCTAACACTGTACAATGTAAATATATAATAATAATAATACAGTATTTATGTCAACTTAGACTTTAATATATTTTATCGTCTATTTTTGACACATTAAAACTTTGTTTGATTTAATATATAGTAATTGTCATAAATTATTCAAAAATCGATATTTAAAAAACGACAGTATTGTATATATATAATACAGTATAAGACAAATAAATTAATTTTTTATTCATTTGCTAATGTATAATAATAAATATCTTTATTTTAGTTTTAAATAAAAACTAAAAACAAGAATTTTTATTTACTTTTTTGTTATTTATTAAGATTATTCGTAAGTTTATCACTACTAAGTTTAAATMTAAATATATATATCAACTTTATTTACATTACATAAAAATCAATGATATGAAAATGTTTGGAAATACGGTAGAGATCTAAGAAACAAATGATTTATTAATAAATATATGATTTTTTGTTTGTTTTTTGTTAGGATTGTCTCAAGTTTTGACATTATATATGATCTTTTGGTTAGATTTGATATTTAAATAATATATTTATGTTTTATCTATAGTACAGTTGTATTATTTGTATTGTTGTGATGATTGATAACATGATGTGATTTCTTATGTATTTTGTTAGCACTCAATATGCTCTCAAAACGTCTGAATTTTGTGAGAATTATATAGCAATATARTAATTAATGATTTTTATACTGTTTTATACAATTTAAATTTGATAAATAAATAATAGAAAGTTTGTAATTATTTAATAATTATTATATAAAGTTCAAATCACACATTTATGTAATAATAATAAAAATAATACTAAATAATTTGATTAATAGATTCGTTTTAAATTAGACATAAATGTGTGATTTAATTGTCAAAACTTGATTAAATATTTCTAACTATTGTATACATTAAATGATTGATTGCTATTTGGAGTATATATTTGTTTTTTTGCAAATCATTAACTTAGTTGTGTATATTTGTGCACATTTGGCAGATTAATACATTGTACAGTACTGTTTATAAATTATATAATATAACATGAGTTAGTGCCATATATGCTTATTATAAGCTTTTATAATATACTGGACTTTATATATTTACAGTACAATTTATATATATATATTTATCAAATAACATTTCAAGTGATAATTGACTTTAACTCAAATAAAACTTTTTTGTACTATAAAATTGTAATAACGATCAAATTGCAAATAATTATTTACAAAATGAAAGTTACAAAATAATTGATTATTTTTTCAAATCCTAATGTTATTTCATTGATAACAATTTAGAGTAAAAATGTTAGTAATGTCTTATATTAAATCTTTATATTATAGTAGACTAACATCTATTAGAATATATAAAAAATATATATAAATCGTGTATTTCTGTCGTAAATTATGTGAATGTGTTAGTCGATGGACTGATATCGACAGTAATTAATTGCCATATCATATATATATTATAATTAGTAAATGATGGCAAACACTATTTCATAGTAATAAAATAGTATAGTATATTGAATTAATATTTCAACAAATTAATAAATTGATTTCTAATAATATTCATGCTATTATTATTGTTTATAAATTTATAATTTCAAAATRATACAAAAATTAGATTATATAAAATATAATTATATATTTTATTTTAAATAATTTATTTTAATTATATAATTTAATAAAGTTAAAAATTATAGCAAGTTATAAGTTAGATTATAAAGTATTGTACAAATTTACTACTATTAAGTATACAATAGTTAATTGAAAATCAAAATTAATTTATGTTTAATTAAAAGTGAAATTTAATTTACTTTAAATAACAAAAATTATGATAACAATAATAAATTGATTGTAGACTCTAGTGTTTTGCTGACCACTTATCAGATTTATAAACACAATTGCACCAATAGTTAAACTACCAGTGCCATAAGCTGTACTATAAGTAAGTATGTGTTTGGATTAGACAAGTGATATAAAACATTTTTTAAATTAATTAATTTTCAGATTTTTATATAATGAAATACTATATAAATCACTGATCAACTAATTTATAAAATTATTACATCAGARTTAGAGTAGAGACTTGTCCTAAAAATACTTTATTTAATAAAAAACATTTAATTAACACTAAATCATTCAATTTGATTATGTAATTATGTAAACAAATAAATAAAGTATAACAACTAATGACATGTATATGTAATGTATGAAACTAATGTCTAATATAAATTTAATTTTATAAAATTTGAAAATATTTATTATTATTGTTGAAAAACAAAATACAATTTTTAAATTTATAAATAAATACATAATATTTCGCAAACAAATTATAGAATGTATGAAATATTGTATTAAAATATTTTTTAATTTTTTTAGAAATCATATTTAAACGTTTCTATAAAATCCTTTCTATAAAAAACATTTTTAATATATCAAATATTTCATAAAAATGCAATTTGTATTACATGACAGCTGTATATAATCTAATACTKTACTATTAAAATTGCTTCAATGAAATTTAATGTCTATTATATTAATAAAATGTATTATTAAAGCTTACAAGTCGACTGATAATTATTATACAATGTTGTAAATGATATTAAAATATTTGAATGAATGAATAAATTTAACTTAAATTTATATTGTATTTACTTTATATGTACAGTATATAAAATCAATGCTATTATACTCTACTTATCATTAATAATATTATACTAATCATAAAACTAGAGTATCTTAAAAATCGACTGATTTCGACTCCTCGACTATTTATAGTATATATTAGATATCTGGTTAACCATACTATTGACATAGAAATGACCAAGGGCATGATTATAATAATATTACACTCAACATTATTGTAATTGGTCATTTTTATTAATTGTAAAACTAATTAGATAATAGTATCGACTGATACAACAAAAATAATTAACTTTATTTTCTAGCAGTCGCTACTATCATTTAGTTAGTTTTAGAATTAATCAAAAAATGATCAAGTACAATAATATTGAGTGTAATATTATCTATAATTATGTCCTTGGTCATAAGTATGGTTTGACCAGATATTTAATATATACTATAAATAGTCGAGCAGTCGGGCAGTCAAAATCAGTCGAGTTTTAAGATACTCTCTGATAAAACCCTGATTTTATTATATTAAAGAAAATGTCAGTTTTTTTTGTTAATTTATGGCACTTTAATATTTACACTAATATTAATTGATGATTGTGTAACTCATGACAAACATTGTTATTTCAAACTTGTAATATATTTTTAATTTAATTTAATTAAATATTTACATAAAGCGTAAGTATTTTAATTATAAACTTTTTTGATTTAAGTTATTAGTGTTTGTTTTAATAATAGTTTTATTTATTAAAACATTGTTTTATGATATCATTATTATCAATTATAAACAATACATGTAAATTATACTAAACATATTGCTATCACAATTTTTGTTAAACAATATATAATTTAACATATGATATGTTATTAATTTTTAATTAACTTTCTAATATAAAATTTTGGTAAAAATAAAATAAAATTTATATATTTAATCTATTAAGATTTTATTTTTAATAGTTAAAGTAATTATTTTAAATAATTAGTAATAATAATTTTATTTGTAATTTTTATAAAATCTATTTCTTATTTTTAAAAAAATATTTTAACTAATTTTTGATTTTTCTGAAAGTTTTAAACTATAATAAATAAATACAATATTACAACATCTGACAAAAATAAATACTATACCTATATATTAACAAATACAATACATTAATTCCAGATTTACTGGTATTTACAAATAATACCAACTTATTTCAAAATGCTATACAAACTTTAATTTATTATTTTTTGAAAAAGGATAATACATTTTCATTTTTTATAAAATGTGTACAGATTTATATCATACAGTATAATATAACAAATTTGATATAATAATGATATTGTATTTAGTAAACAATTAAATGCAGTAATAATATAATTGTTGTATTGTGTTTAGATTTGGTATACCATCGATATATTATAAAAATTGTTAATAAAACACACACACACACACACACACACACACACACACACACACACACACACACACACACACACACACACACACACACACACACACACACACAATAGACAATTTGTATTGTGATTTTGTTTACTTTGTGAACATCATCTATTGACTTAATACAACTCAAAACTCTTATATTTGTTCAAATATTTGCCAAATTATATAATCAATTTAATGCAAACTAAATTAAAACTTAAATTGAAATTTAAGCATTATAATATTATATTATAGATAATATAAATTTATAAGTGAAGGCTTATGTAGGCTTTATTGTCAATAAACTAAAAATACAATTAAATTTATCATATCATATTCTGTATAAATTAGATACAAATAAATTTATTATATACTTTATATTTTTATATCTAAAATATCATAATTGTAATATTTATTTTCTAATATTGTATACAAAAATAATAAACAAATCTCAATACTTATAAATTATACTATAAGTTATTAAGCTTTCTATGAAATTTTATTACATGAATGGGTATWCATTAAGTGATTCACTTATTGAAAACATCAAATACAGTATTAATTATATTTTATATAATTATATCATGTTTACAGTTAATATCAAAAACACTTACCGCTAATGTTATTTTAATTAAAACGTTTTTATCCATAAAGATTTCATATTTTACTATAAGCTCAATTTAAAATGCYAATMTTAAATTTATGTAATATTAAATAATTATGTATAATGTTATACATATATATTTTTAAAAATTAAATTATTAAAACTATTAATTTATAATATTGTCATTCAACCTAAATGTTAAAAAACTGTATTTAAGTAATTAGAGGGAAAATATTGTCTACACTGTTAGGTCTTAAATAGACGATAATTGTTCAAATATACAGTATATGTACAGTAAATATGTTATAACATAAATAAAAATTTCTAATAATATATTTTTATATATTTAATTTTTATTATTTTTGCTTAAAAAAGTAAATATTACTCGTGCGTAAAATGCACAACAAATAGTTGTTTTATAAAATAAACCAAATTTTACATATTTATGTAAATCATATGCTGAGTTAATAATAACAAATATTATGGCAATTAAAAACAATACTTTAAATAATGTATATATATATAMAGTATAAACAATATATGCTATTAGTTTTATGCCATACTTATTATTTTTATTAAAATTATTATGTTGTAATATCGTGTTTTACTAACTGCTTAAACAGATAACACAAATATTGTTATTAATAATATTGTAATTTACATATAATTGCTTATTATATCAATTAGCGGAAGTTTTTTATTTTACTTTCAAAAAAAATTATTCAACTTATTAGTGATATAACAATAATTTTCTGTACTTTACTTTACAATTATTATTAAGCGATTTAATTGTAAGAAAGCGCGGTCAATGTTTTCATTATATATTTCATTAATAGTTGCTAAATGTTATTATTTTTAAATATAACTATATTTAAAATAAATAAGATGTTATTTTCAAAAAAAAACAAAAACATTTTTATTAATTTTTTTCAGTGAAAATATGTAGTTATTAGTTGATATGTTTTGAATATTTGGATTTCATTTTAGAAAGTTTTTTATTGACTATTCGATCAGTTAATTCACTATTGAAACTATGCATCAAAATATTGTTTTAATTTATTACTATTTTATTATTTTCATTAATCATCATATTTATTGTTTAGGTTTGTTTTGTTTTTAATTTTTAATATAAATTAATATTACAATAATAATTTTAGTAGTAATAATAATTTTTTTCGTGATAATAATTAACTAATGATTAATCTAATGCTAACATCAAGATTATGGTGATCAAGTAGGCCATGACTATCTAGATATAGCTAAGTTTGGTATTTCCCGATACTCATCTGATAATGTTCCTCAATACTCTAATCATGATAGCAGTCAACAAACATCATACAGTCCATCATCTGATAGTAGCGCACAATATGGGTATGTTTTTGTGGACATCATTTATAATTATTTTTATTATTATTTAATAAACTTCTAACCATAGCATTGGATATATTTTTTTCTGATAATATAATATTTATTTTCATACTATGAAATTATTAAAGTGAAAGTGTTGGAGGTTACTATAAATCCAATACTAATGATAATAATAATAATAACAATAATAATAACGATGATAAAGATAATCAAAATCATGCGCCAATTATTATTAACAATCATCACAAACTAAAAGGCTCAATGTAAGTTAATTGCTATTTTTACTGAAATTTTATTTATTTATTTAACTACTATATACCGTATATATACTGTATATATTGTATGTATATTTGTTGAATCAATTATATAGTCCAGAGTAAAATGAATAGTCAATATTTAAAAATATATAATATAATATAATTATGTTATTAATATATATTAAAATATATATTTTTTCTTTAAATAAAAAATAACAAAAAAAACTATAGCATAATAAATAGTGAACAACACAAGTCCGGTGCGCCTATTATTATAAATCATGGAAAAAGTCATACACACCGTAGCGATATGTAAATTATATTATTATTATTACATAATATTTAAATTCATTCATTTTTTCTTTATTTAATCGATAYTAATGAATAATGTGATTATATATTTGCATATAAAGTATAATACACGACAAAAAGTGCGGAACACCCACCAGAATCAAGGAAACCAAACACGGATTGT
The DNA here is from genome assembly GCF_028296485.1 of Oppia nitens. NCBI lineage: Eukaryota > Metazoa > Arthropoda > Arachnida > Sarcoptiformes > Oppiidae > Oppia > Oppia nitens. Next base: position 479,607 of record NW_026533252.1, on the reverse strand, counting down.
TTGGATTGTTTCATAAAAGTCATATGTATGTGATTTTCATTATTCAAACAAATTATATAATGATTATTMAATTTGTAAATATATATTATTAGTATTATATATATATATATATATATATATATACAGTACTTATTTTATATATACTGGTACTACTGTATTATTATATAAATTATCTTTACTGATTTTATTATAATACTGTAGTATATAATTTACAGTACTATATAATACTAAAAATTTTGAACTTTTATTTAAACATTAGAATTACAGACACTATGTCAACATTTTTCTATTTATTTGACAGTTTAAAAAAAATCAATTTTTAATATCTAGTATTAAACAAATATATATTTTTCATAATAGAAATTGTTATTTATTTGCTTTTATTACGGAAATACTATCAATTTGTACTGAAAGAAGTTTATCATTAGTTAATAATTTGTAACATATGTTATGAAAAATGAAAACATGTCATCAAATATTATATTTAAAAAGATTATATTACAAGTCATTTATTTTTCAACATTCACATCTATATAATAACATTACAGTTAACTTAAGTTACAATTAAAATATTATATTATTATTATTATTATTATTATTATTATTATTATTATTATTATTATTATTATTATTATTATTATTATTATTATTATTATTATTATTATTCAACATTTAGCTATAGTTTTGTAACTCAAGGCAAATGTCAAGATAAAAGTTAATTTAATTTTTAATTTATAGTATTAAAATGTGCATTATCATACATATACAATGAATATCATATATATAGTCTAATTTGTTTAATAAAATTTTATTAGTATTACGCCAAAAATATCATATTATATTTTTTAATGAAAATTTSTAATCATTAATAGGTTATTAATGAAAGATTGATTAATATTTTATTTTTGATTATATAAATTAAAGTATAATTATTGGAAAAGACTGTAAAAGCGAGCAAAACTATGTCCCGCAATACACCCAATATATACCAATACATACGGAACCGTATTATCCACCGCAACCGTCGACAGATATTGAAGAAAATAAACCGAAATACAATAAATATTTTGTRTTTAGTTTTCCCCGTAAATTTCTTGGTATTGGAGGCAATCAATGGAAAGCCAGCCAAAGTACCGGTGCTGTCAATGGTGGTACCAAACAATGGGAAACGCCTGGTGTAGTAAAAGATGACAGTATAGGACAGTATGGCGAACACGATGTCTCACCACAGATGCCTGAACTGACTAATGCTGCAGATTATGCAAACACTCATCAGAGTCCAGAAGTGTCAGATAATGAACAACACAACCAACTGTCCAATTCATATGAAACAGATGTCGACGTTTCAATCAAAAACACTAAACATCCCGACATGTTATGGACAAAATAATTTATAAATACAAATATAACAATAATTTAATTTTCAATCAATTTTTTGATTACCTGTATTATAATACAGAAACACCATTTATAAGCAATAATAATTTTCTCAATTAATTAATTTCAATATTTTTTATTGATTTTTTTATTTGCAATACATGTATATTTTTTAATTTACAAATAAATATGCAATAAAATTTATATATATACATGCATATAAATTGATAATAATAAATGCTTTGTGTTATATTTATTACATATTATATTATTTTACATAAAAATTTTAAAAATAAATTTTAAAATTTTTTTTGACAATTTTAAAATATTATAAATGGGTGGTAACAAAATCTAAAAAGTCGTTAAAAACATTAATGTCATTAAAAACAAGGAAATATAAACTAATGTTAACATTAGTTAAATAGTATAACATTATAATATAACAAATTATACTATAAAATATAATAAACATAAAGAAATATTTAAAATAATCAATTAATAATAATGTTAAGGCATTATATTGTTTATACACTTTATAGTGACATATTGAGATAATGTAAAAATATATTATATAATTTTATATACAGTATTAATAGTACTGTACATATTAATGATAAAAATGTTTTATCTCAATTAATATATCTAAAATATAAACATAGATAAACATATAAATTTTACTATTTAATTAAATATAACTATACTTAATTTTATATATTTTATATATTTACTATATTTAATTAATTAGYAAAACAATTTAATATTTAATTAAATTAATTAGGAAAAATTAAAATAAAAGCAACTAATAAAAATGTCAATAGTTATCATTGTAAATAATATGATTAAAATAATTTAAAGTTGTAATAACGTGTTTTATGGTCATATAAATTAATAAAATAATGGACATAAAAATACAAATTATATCAAAGCTATTATACAATATCTTTTTATAACTGTTTCCCCATTAGATTAAACTTTCGTATTATATTAATTTTATAATTATAGTTAAATTTATTTAAAATAAACGGAAACAAATTAATATATTTTAAGATTTTAAAAGATAAGTTAAAATAATATAATACTAACTTTTTTGTTATAAAAATATTTTTATATTAATTTATAAATAATATAATCATTGCTCAGTAAACAAATTTTATAATAACATAACAAATCACGATATATCTACAATGGATTTTAAACTTTTTATATTTTTTACAATTTTAGTATCATCTGTTTTAACGGGTACGTAGATTTTATATTTTTATTTAAAAAATTAAAATAATATTTTTTTGCTTATTTATAAAATTTGATATTAAAATTTAATATTTTGCTTCACTTATTTTGCTTTAGAAAAACATTATACTTTATGCTATATTTTAACTGTATATATATTCTTTAAAATATGTTATAATTTAATTTTAATAATAGTTTTTTGTTGTTGTCSTTATATTAATAGCTAAAACGGTTGGCATAAAAATGGTCATAAAATCTGGTGGTCATAGACATCGTGGAGACGATATGTATGTATTTAGCATCAAATGCATTGTTTTTATCATTTTTATATAATTTCTTAATGGATTCAGATATGTGCGGATCATTATATATTAATATATAATATTTTTATTAAATGGGTTTTTACACTATAAAGTTAATCTATTTAAACGAAATATAAAATCTAAAAAAACTAAACTTGCACATTTTAACAGTTAATTTATTAAAAACAGAAACTTAAAACAAACTGYAATTTATAGTTTAATAAAAATTGTTTTTATAAAAAATTATTATTTAAATATAAGTGTATTACTTAAAAATAACAATTAATTATTTTATTTCRATTACAGATATATAATTGCAGGTAAAGGATGTAAATCWCCAACAATTGTGAAGAAAGGTGACCACAAACTGATGAAAAAGGGAAAGACGTACGTATCGTACAAATCTAAAAATATTTATTTTACATTTAAAAACAAACCTTTTTGTAAATAACTGGATATAACTTACAAAATACAGTAAATAATTTAATTGCTATCATATTACTGGACATTTGATACTTAGATAAATTAGTTTCTTAGAAATATAATAATTATTATTTGTATATTTCWAATTTTTATATTAATTAATCTTTGAATTTAATATTATACTGTAATATAAAACAATTATTTGTTATTATATTATATAATATATCAATAATATTATAAAACAATTATTGTTTATATGTATTAGTTATTTAGAAATATTTGTGTAAATAAATATTTTTTATATATATATCTAAACTKTTTATATTTTTAATTAATAATGAAACAAATCAGGCTTATTGTAGTTCAAGATGATTGTCATAGTGATGATAAAAAGCACAGTTATAAAGACCATTATCTCGATGATGATGACGACAACCACAAACATCAAGAGCACGATTCAAGTGATGCTGAAAACGTGATTAAAATACCGATACCAATACCATATCTCAAACCAATACACATATCACTTGATCCTTATAATAATGGATATATGGACTCATATAGAAACTTATATGGTATAGACTACCCGTACCATCCGGATCCTATGTTTCAACTCTATCATAATACCGATGCCATACATGCATTAAGTAACCCCATATCAACACATGACCATAACATCATTAACAATGATAAAAATAGTTTAAACAATTATCAAATTAAATCAATAGATCCCTATTCATTATTATCGTAATTAATTTAAGCATGTTAGAAATATCATTAACTATCTCAGGTTAATTGACATTAGTTAGGTTAATATTAGATCATGTTGTTTTTACATCAATATAATTGTAAATAAATTAATTTATAATAAATTAGAATTTTAGTTTATGTGTTTGTATGTGATGTTTAGATAGAAACTAAATTTTATGTTATGTATGTAATATATTTTATGATTAAATGTAAACATATGTAAAAACCCATTCAAATAATTTTGTTGTACTTTTTATTAAAAATAAATAGCAATTAAATAGAATGATTGTTTAATTTAATTTATAACTATTGTTAGTGTATTTATAATTCTAATTTTTAATATATCAAAATTATCGATTCAATTGAAATCATTCAACTAAAATTTTAAGACAAATATCACGAATTATTATATTTGTTTAGAAAACCAAATTATAAAATAGCAATAACTTTTAGTATGAAATGGGTTACATTAATAACATTTAATAATTCAAACCTTGAAGTTATTGTACTCAAACAGTTGGACATATTTTATTTAAGGTATATATAAATTGTACATAATTATAAAATTATAGTAATATTTTTAATTATTTTTTTGTTAATGAAAATTTATTAATTTATTAATTTTATAATCCCGCATTGTCAACCAGAATAATTAAAAAAATAAAATAAAAATTTAATGATTTAATGATTTATTATGTGAAAAAAGTATAGAATATAATTTTTGACGAGTTGTTCAAATAATTTTAGTAATTATTGTACACAATGATCATTACTAATGCAAATATTTGTTTTTTACTTAATTTAATAATTTTATTTGCTGTATCATCAGCTGGTAAGTTATCAGATGTTTTATTAATTTAAAAATATTTTTTTAACTTGCTGATTTCTATTTTTAATTTAGCAACCGTACAAATCTATAAACGCGATAGTAATAACTATCAGTACGATAATGAAGTTTTAAAAGTAATGTTTTTWWAAAAATAAAAAATAAATAATATTTATATTGTAAATAACTAATAACAATAAAATAATATAAAGATATTTAKTAATATTTTTATTATATTTAATATTTAAAACTGTTTTCTTAATCTTATCCTAAATAGCAAAGAATAACAGATTATCCGATACTAAAGCTGTTCCCAAAYCGGATGAGCTCTAAGCGGATGTCAGGAGAGTCGGTCACAGATAGTGAACTGAAGTCAGTGTTTGAAGCCTCCCGTTGGACGCCCTCTTTCTTTAACGCACAGGAATGGCGTTTTGTTTACGCCAAACGTGATTCTCTCTATTGGCAACCATTTTATGACTTACTTACGCCACGAAATCAGGCCAACTCGGCTAACGCTTCGGTGTTAATAATGTTGGTTTCGAGTAAATACATGGAATATAAAAATCAGAAAATGTTTATCCCATCCCATAGTCTGGATGCCGGAGCCGCGTGGATGTCAATGGCATTGGAGGCCACAGCACGTGGATTAGCGGTACTTCCGATGACTGGGTTTGATCAACAAAAAGCTAGCGAAACCATACGAGTCGATCCCAATGAATATAATGTTGAACTAATAATAGCTTTGGGAAAACCATTACCGAAATACATGAGAGTTTCGGCTAATATGCAATATACACAACGRATTCCTATCAATATGTTTATATCGGAGGGATATCTACACGAAAAAGTTAGCTCCCGTTCCATACAATATATTGTTCCTCAAAAATTGAAATAATAATAATAAAGTTTAAATGCAACACAAAATCTATTTGATTTATTGTTCAAAAATATTTAGTATTATTATTAATATTATAAATTAACTAATTCAATCAACAACATCAGAAAACTATATATTTATTAATTTTTAGATAAAATCTTTATATAGCTATAAATTAAATAATTAAAAATTTGAATAGTTTATTAAATTAAAATGCTAATTTTATATACAATACAATGTAAAATTAATATCCCGGTTCACTGTACTATGACTTAAACTATGATATCACCTAGTTATTTAATGTTCCTGGTAAATATCTATATAAATTCAGTTATAATTTTAAAATTGTGTTTTATTTGTTAATTTTTTACAAATAAACTAAAACATGAGACATTTTATTTTATTTTGTTTATGTTTTTTGTTGATTATAAACTATATAGTTTGTAGTAAGTTTTGTTTTATTAAATTATTAATTTGATTAACAAATTATGTTTATTATTATACATCAGACCCAATGACAAGTAGACAAACACAGCCTAATGTTGGCACMAATCCTGATCTCAATGGACGAGGTATGAGCTATGGTTGTAGTAATCACTTTTGTTGGGCCCGTTGTACGGGTCTGGGAATGGGATTAATTCAAAACGAATGGTGTTATACAACACAGGGTTATTCATTAGACTTTAGGTATGTTTCGTGCAAAGAGGACGAACAGTGCAAACTTGACTGGAACTGTGCAGGTGTTTGTTCAATTTGATCTACCGGTGCTATACTTAAGCTTTATTATCAAATAGTGTTAAAATTTTAATKGATTTATTTAAATGTATTTATAGAAAGTTCRTATATGAAAATTTTAATAATTTCATAAATACTGCAATATTTTGTTTACTTTAACATTTAAAAAAAWTTTTTAAAGCTTACWTAYCTACTTTAAAATACATTTGTAATTGTTTCAAACATTTATCAATACAATAAATTGATGTTTTAAGTTTGTAYTGTACTGTATATCATTGCGTTTAATTTASATCATAGTATCAAAATTTACATAATCTCTAACTTTAATTACAGTAATACATATAAAAGTACTTAAATACTRTAGGACTGCTTTATATATTTAATTTACTAATATATTAAATAAAATYTTTATTTTTTGYATTAAATTTTCTTGAAAAATATATAAATTATTTAATATAACAAAATGACATATTGTATAATTTAATGTTAGAATATTAAATATATATATAACAATAGTATATATAAATTTAGTTAATTATTAWTAATAAATAATTAGATTATGAGTAATTTCTAATAATATCAGTATTGATCAAACCATACAACACCGTTCCGTACGCAATAGATTTAWGCCTAAAATTGCACACCTGGATCAAGAAAATACATTATTATGACACCCGCTTGAATCGCAACTTCCAACCAAACTTGTGGTCGAGAGTTAGGGATTAAGTTTTTTGACGACAAAATTTGTTGCTATTTTCAATGTTAARGTGCAGTACTGTTCAATGCATGACTTACGACAAACAATACTTGATGTCAATATAGAAAACAAGAAAAATATTTTGATTAAATGCATTGAAAATGTTATAATTCTACAATACTATTGTTTAAATCTAAATAATCAAATATTTGATGATAAAATCTGTTACAAAACTTTTTTCTAATCATTTATTGATTAATAATTTATATAAATAAATAAAATAGGAAGTTATCTAACTATACCGTATTTATTAATGCTATTTATAACTTTAATAATGTAAAATTTACTATTGATATTTTTTTATTAACCTAATCTATATTTTATTATATTAATTGATTAGTTATTTTTATGCCGGAAAATACAAATATAAAATAGGTAATTTGTTAGTTACAGTATTTAATTAGTAATAATATATCATATGCCAAACTTTAAATATGATAACAAACAAAATAAAATAATTTTATTAATCAAGGTTATTAATGTTTTGTTTTTATCTGTTTTTCCTTATTGCCAATTTATAATAAAAATAATATTCATAATTTGATATTATAAATGAAGTATTATACAACTAAATATATTATCTAATAGTATTGTATTTTATTTAAAAAATATTGCAAAAAATATTGTTATTATTAATTATTAATAATATTATTAAAAATAATTAATATATTTTTTACATATCATTACCGTACAATTATAAATAATTTTTAGAAAAATTATATATTTAAATTTATAGATATTTAAGTACAATTTTATTTGCAAAAGATTTTCCACTTTTTTTTATTAAATTAATTATTACTAAACTGTCATTTATACCTTATATTAATATTGTAAACCTTTTACTAATAAAAACAATAATTTTATTATTTGACAATTAACTAATATATACAGGTATATATATATATAAATTCATCGATTTTTAAAATGATAATACTTTAGATAACAATAATAAATTATATTGTAATCATATAAAATGGAAAAATACTAATAATGTACAGTATATTATAGCATGTTTAATAAAATGATAATGACATTGAATCCAATAGATAATTATGATCTAATGATAGTTATGTTATAACTATTATTTTATTTGTTTCACATTTAGCTTGTAATTTATTTATCTAAATGAAATTTGGTTAAATTTAATTTTCAAATAATACTTTTACATTAATTTTTAATATGTTTTTATGTGTATTTGTTAATAAAATTAATATGTAATTAGTTAGCAGTTTTGAAACTAATATAATGAATATCAAACTTTATTTAAACTTATTATTTAGTTTAATATAACTTTTGATATATACATGACTGTACTTAATAAATATATTTTWAAAAATACTATTATTTAATAAGTTATTGCCAGATTTTTAATTATTAAAAATATCATAATAAGAGTGATATGAACTTAAAATGACAATTAAATATAATAAGTTACATTATTTACCAATTTTAATGGTTATTAACATAGTATTTGGACCATTTATTTTGTAAGTAATGATAAATTTAATAATAAAGTAATCTTAGAAATTAATTAAATGAATGCATTTTACTGTAATAGATGGTCAATATCTGTATACTTGGGTCATATTGAACCTCTACTGCCATACGTCAGTGATTTAGGTGTGACCCCACCGGAGGCGTCGCTATTCTCACTTATGATGAATTTCGGGGCATTTCTTCTAATGTTGTTTACTCTCATTCGATACGAATCAATAAAAACACATCAATTATTTGATGTCAACCCAAACGATAATATTAAAAATAGTGTCAGAAAAGTAAACAATTGGTCACTCGTTAGTGGTATATGTATGTCCATTGGGTTCGGCATTGTGGCCAACTTTCGTAACGCTGAAAGTCCAGTCATACAATTTGTCCATAATTTAGGTGCAGTTTTAGGTTTTCTGTCCACTGTTTGTGATATGGGTTTGCAAAGTAGGGCAGCTTTTAATATGCGTGACAGAAGCACAGGTAGATTTCGTTGTGGACTTTGCACCATAGCATTAGTACTGGCGGTTGCCTACAATGCACTGTCTATTTGGTCATTTCTAGTTTATCCCGAGGCTCTTAAGGATAAAAATGTCAGACTTATGTGGAACAGTAGTCAACCCGGATATGTACCGCATGTCATGTCTACAGTACTGGAGTGGATACTTATCTTTATGATATCGCCATATATTTTGACATTTGTATCGCTATTTAAAAGATACTCCATTTCAAAGCCTATTATTGTTAACAAAGATAATACCATTGAATCCATAAAAATAGGAGATAATCAAAATTAATATATTTTTATTCAATAAAATTATTGCAATATAATTAAATGCTGTGTTTTGAAAATATCATTTGATATWATATCAATGCAATAAATTGTGTTTATCAATGAAAATGTACTTAATTTTAAAATTAAGTTCAAAATCATTTACAATCAAATAAACTTTATACTATAATTATTTATTTTATATATAATATTTATGAGTTAATCGTAATTATTTTATTAATAATTTTATCAGATGTYATTGATTTTAATAAATAATATTCTGTTTAATAATATTATTAAATAAAAATGTTTTTACTAAAAAATTTGTCTTTCAATATACTATTTTCTATACAAATAGTTAATATTAAATATTATATGCATTAATATGAACTAATTAATGCACATTTATTGCAATATTCATTTATTTTCCGTAATTATTATTAGTTAGTATTAATAAAAATGAAATTCAATTTATATTATTTTATCATATTTATGATTATTAGTGTTGCTTTATTACCCATAATTTTGTATGTAAAATTATTATTATTATTAATTTTTATAATTAACATAATAATTAAAATCTTAATCTTTATGTTCTTTAATATAAAATTACATTACAGATGGCCATTGGGTATAAGTTTGCAACATTTTGAACCATTTTTACCATATATTAGTGATATGGGTGTGACAGCACCGGCCGCATCACTGTTCACTTTGATGCTAATTTTTGCAGCAATTTTGTTATTAATATTTACAACAATTAGATATGAGATCATTAAAGAAAATATTATATCTAATAATAATTTAACGGATCAAACAATTCGAGACTTGAAATCCTTAAATAAACATTCACTAAGAACCGGGATCTGTATGTCGTTGGGTATCATTATGGTGGCCTCGTTTAGGGCATCGGAAACACTACTAGTGCTAACTGTCCACGGAATCAGTGCTTTGATAAACTTCATAGCATTTATCTGCGATATGTATTTTCAAAGTCGTGTAGCAAATTTAATGTCCGATCGACGCACTGGTAGATTAAGACTAGCAATGGCTATAATAGTCATAACAATGCTTATAGCGGTGTTAGGATTTGCCGGTTGGGCTGCAATGGTATCACCGCCCGAATTGCAAGAGTTTATGGCAACAGAGAATCGGCTTAAATGGAAAAGTAGTCAAAATGGTTATGCGTTTCATATATTGTCCACTGTTTGCGAATGGATATTAATATTAACTTATTGTCCATATTTTTGGACATTTATATCACAGTTTAAAGTCTATACAATAAACGAAAAATTAGTAATTTGTAAAACAAATTGTAATAACTCTAATAATATTAATTTAAATGAACTCAAAACTATTGAATAAACTTAATTTTGTTAATGAAATATAATTTAGATGATTATTATTATGTATTATTATAATATGTAACATTAAAATTAGTGCTTATATTGCAAATTTAATTATCTACAATTATAATATTTATATCATATTAATCACATGAAAAATATATACAACAAAATCTATGRACATATAATTAAACTTTACTAATTCATTGACAAATATAATTAAGTTAACAAATTGTTCCTGATATTTTAACATTGTTTAGTAATTTTAGTAGAAAACTTTTAATTATTATTACAACAGTATTACTGTATACAATGTTATTGTATCGGGGACAAATTGTTAAGTTAGCTATATTTATTAATTAATTAAAGTTTAATATAAGATATTTATAACTCTATCTTGTGATAAAATATTGTTAATTATCCAATTATTATCTGAATTTATGATTGATTTGTTTTTTAGATATTTATTTATTTAATACAATAATTGTGACAATTATTGTGAATCCTTTATTGTTGTATAAAATTACTATTGAATTATTTTTGTTTAATTTTATTTTAATAATAAAATTAATTTATAAATATAAGGGGTGATTGATGTTCATGCGATGACCACAAGGTTGTCTCCCAAACATACATACCTGCGCTCAGCATRATTTTTTGAGTAATAAGCTAATTATCACAGAAAACTGGTTTTACAACAACTTTCCCCATCTGAAAAGGTATTCAAACATAAATACATATCTCTATCACTTCAATACACAATAATTTTTCATTATTTACATATAAATTGAAAAATCACTTTTCACTTTATAGTATTCACTAATTTTATTGATACAATCAATAAAAAAATTATTTATATATATATATATCAGTTTAAAATTACTATAAAACATTAAAAATAACTTTAATGTCATATTCACGCAATCGCAAAATATGATTGTTAATTAATTAATAAATAATAATAATAATAATAATAATAAGTTATCATGATCAAATTACACTATTTGTTATATTTTATGTCTGCATCTGCACTGGTATTTCCTTTTATAATGTAAGTAAACTTTATTTTATGTTATTATTATTATTACAAACTAGTTATAAATATCGATTAATTGTAAACTTTATTATAATATTTAGTATATTATTAGGTATATTAAAATAATATAAAATAATTTTTTTTAAATATGTCATATTTTAAATGTCATATAATTGCGGAACTTTTAAGGAAAATAATATTCAATTCATTTTGAAAAACAATATACAATATTAATGCCAAACATATTGTTTTAATAGTCAAGTGTTTAATAGAAACAGTAGACTGTAATRYATTGAAAACWTGATACAGTATTAAGTGCTGTCCTCTATTAAAGTCAAATCAAAAATATTTATTAACTTTTAATTAGTTAATATTAATAATAAGCAACAAAATTAGTTATCATTTAAAAAAAATAATATATGATATACCGTATATAAAATAATTGACTTATGTATACTAATGTACTTTACTTTTATATAGATGGATCTTAGCCGTATGTCAGAGCAAAGTGGTGCCAATATTTCCCTACATAAGCGATGTGGGTACTGTACCTCCCGGTGCATCACTGTTCTCATTGATGATGAATGTGATTGGATTTATGTTACTAATGTTAGCCAAAATTAGATATGATATAATCAAACTGTCTATTGCTCATAAAGATATCATTGATGGCGATAACTTAGTGGCTATTAAACGGTGGAGCCGTTGGTCACTAATATCGGGTTGTATAACATCGGGTTCAGCCGTAATGATCGGTAACTTTAGATCGGCCGAAATGTTTTTAGTACAATCGGTGCACTGTATGGTCGCCGCTACTCTGTTTATGGGCTCAATCATTGATATGGCTATGCAAAGCAAAGTAGCATATCTTATGTCAGACAAGAGAACCGGTAGATATCGGTTTATACTGACTATTGTCAACCTGTTTGTCAATTCAGTGTCCGGACTTACGGGACTGATATCACTGATACAATACTATCCCGAAATTCTCGAAAATGCTAACCGCATGGCATGGGATAGTAGTAAACCGGGTTATATACCTCATGTCATATCAGCACTATTTGAATGGTTTATAGCATTTATTTGGTGTCCGTATGTCCTGACCTACGCGCGGGACTTCAAACAATACTCACTCTCAAAGACATTAATTGTTTACAAAGATGTCAATCAAAATGAGACAACAGTTGCATATAATAGCAAAAATGATATTTAAATAATTTTGATGTAAAAGCGCTCAATATTTTTATATTTATTTAAACTTTTGTTACTTTTTTAATAAATAAGTTTTAAATAATGAAAAAATGTTTAATTTATTTTTGTATATATATAAAAGTCAATATTTTTGTAAAATAAAATGTAATTTAAATTTGTGATATTTAAAAAATAATTTTATAAATAAGTTTTAGTAAAAAAAAGTTTAATATTCTTATTAATTTTAAATTGATAAGTAAATATCACTAATCATAAATAATAAAATTAAATTTTAGACAAAAGTACTAAATTTTCGATAAAAATGTATGAAAATGTGTTATTTTGTCATCTATTAATAATAATAAAAATATGGTGTAATTTAATTACTTAGCAATKATATTGTAATACATAATATCTTACATTGTGTATGAAAACAATGTTGATATAAGAAATTACTGATAATAAATATTATATAACYAAATAAAAATAATATATTCAATTATTTTTTCATTAAAAGTCWTATTTAATWATTTTATTTATAAATATTCAGTATATTGTATACATATTACAAATATATCATAWTAWAATAAATTTATRTATAAAATATCTATTTAAAAGAACTGTAAAGAATTAGATWTAATTATWAATAAAAAAATACTGACTATAAAACTGCACAATATTTTGTCATTTAAATGTTTTTGTTATTATTTGACATTTATTATATAAATAAARTATAGTTAATAAAAATGATAAATATTGTTACTGTAAGGACAGAGTATTGGGCAGTGCAGTGGATAAGGATCTGTATTATCTTCCCAATTGTTACGGCTAGATGTCATGAATCAGATTGTGATCCTGTCTATTGTAACCGTTAGGTGTGGTTGTATAACAGGGAATGTATAGATTGAGACAACCGTAAGAGTTAAACAATATGAGTGTTTATGTAATGTCAGKTGTTATGTGTGRATCAGTTTGAGACATACAATCGACAAATAAATATTATTTATCTCATAATTAATGTGTCGATCACTTGCAGCTAAAAAATACAAAACCCATTASATTARCGTCTTTTAAATATGAATTCWATWCWAAACATTTTATGTAATTAAATTAAATGTTAAAAATTAAAAACAACTAAATAAATAAATAATATTATTATTAGTAACAGATTTACATAAGTATACACACTTATTTTTTTWAATTTTTTTCTTTATCATTAACTAAAAAGACAAATACAAACACAGAACTCATATTTTTAATCTAATGTATAATTATTGTAATTATCAATTGTTGACAAATTAATTAAAAATGCATTTTTAAAATTTAATATATCTAAATCAAGTGTACATCTTATAAATTATATTTAATATACAATAATATTTTTGTAGCCTCAGAGGCAAAACTTAACAATTTTTAATTAATTTACTCATACCTACAGTATTAAAAACAATAATAGCTTTTATGTGTATATATTTTTAATATTTGATGTCATTGAAAAATTATATTAATTTGAAGAATATTTACATTTCATACCATTGTATTTCTCCCCCGTTTTAATTTAAACAAAATTTTTATACAAGTATTTTCTCAAATAATATTTTAATTTTCTGTAATTCAATGAATTTCTTTATTTACAAATGTATAGTGTTGGGAATTTTACGCAATCCAATTTTCGATTGCCGCAATTGCGGAAAATTGCGTGAAATTGCGTGAAATTGCGCGCATGAGGGAATGTATAAAAATTTAATAAAATTTGCACATATAATCAATGAATTAATATTTATTATATCATATAAAATTAAGACTCATTTTCTGATTCAGATGAATCTTCTAAATTATTATTAATACATTTAAAATGTGTACGTATTGAAACTAATTTGGCAACTCTTTCATTTGTCAATTTGTTACGTTTTTTAGTATGAATGTCTCCAAAACTTGAAAACACTCTCTCAACCGCAGCAGATGATGGAGGGATTGACAATAATCTAATTGCAATATTAGATAAATCCTTATATTTCTTATATTCCTTGAATTCAGTCCACCATTGAATCACATTTTTAATATTTATCCACAATGAATCAATTGCAAAAAACCCTAAAAATATGCAGTAGTATAGTGGTTAGATCCCCAAAAATAAAAATATTACCATTTTTTGATTTATAATCGTTGTATGCAATTTTGATATCTGTAAGTTTATCTGAAAAACCAATAGAATCAATATAATCGTAGAGATATTTATTTGCCGAAAATCTCTCTTCATCGGTCAAATCCAATCCTTTATATCTTGGATCAAGAATATTTGTTAAATAATTAGCATCAGAAACTGCCATTTGTTTGCGATTAGTGAAATGATTTAAAATCTAAAATAAAAAAAGATTATTAAAACATAATTTTTGGGATATTAATCACTATACTACTGAAGATAACCTGAGATTTCATATTGCAATCAATTGATGAGTTTAAAATAGATGTATATATGTTGTTAAAAACAATAATAGTATCGGAAAGTGTTGCTTTATCTGATTCAATGATTGCTATTGCATCTGCAACTGGATTCAAAACATTAATTGTTGTCATCAGATCCGTCCAAAACCTGTCATTTGTATCCAAGAGATACTTTTTGATGTCAGCATTTATTTTAATTGAGGAATCGATTGCCATTTTTTGTAGCACTTCTTTTCCATTAAAAACTCGTTTCATTTGTTTAATATTTGAATACCATCTAAAGATTAAAATAGGATATTAACCACTATATTACTGAAGAATAATTTTTACCGTGTGTTGCTCCCTAATACTAGTGAATTGATTTTATTCTCTTTTGCTAATCTACGAAATAACGCCAATTTTAAATGAGAATCTTTTATTTCTACAGTTATTGAACGAGTTATCTTAAGTATCTCATTAAAATATGTCACACTTGTGCAGATATCTTGACTTAAAAGATTTAGTATATGAGCAACACAACCAAATGTCAACAAATGTGGATATTTTTCTTTAAGACGTTGTGACATATTTGACATATTTCGTGCATTATCAGCAATTATTGCTGAACACTTGTTAACACCTAAAAAAATATTCAGTAGTATAATGGTTAGTACCCCAAAAATATATATATATTAAATATTATTACCTAATTCGTTAATAACTTCTTCAGTAATATTAGCCAATTCTTCTCCTGAATGTCTTCGAGTTTCCATATCAATGCTTTTATAAAAAATAGGTTTTGGCAAACAAACACAAATATTAACTATTGAATCATTTCTGATATTTGACCAGCCATCGATGATTATAACAAACGAATTAGTATTTGTAATTAATGAATTGTTGTGAGAGTTAACCTAAAAATAAATTTGTTAATGGGATATTAACCACTATACTATGCAGACCATTGAATATGTTGTGTCTAACAATTCTTTAGACAATTCTTTTCTTAATGGTATTTTAAATGATGGCCTCAATTTTTTAATGAATTGGATGAACTCTTGGTTCTCTACTAGACTAAAAGCACTTCCAGACGAGTACACAAACTTTGCGCATAAAAGCTTGAGGTCATCATTATCTTTTTTAGTTATTGAGTCCACAAACGATGGAACATCCTTTCGTGATTGAGATGACTCCGATGATTCAGTTGAATCGTCAGTTACTGTAATAAATGGGATATTAACCACTATACTACTGAAGATATAATTACCTTTACGTTTGAGATTTTTAGTCTTAATCTCTACTTTAAGGGTTGATAACACGTCTTGTGGTGGACATCCTTTACATGCATTTAGTAAATGTTCTCTCATTCGTGTAGCATTTTTGACTAAATAATTGCCACAATAATTACAATTATACTTTGTGTCAACTAAATTAAAATAATTATAAACCACTGATTTATTTTTATCCATTTTTAAACTACATAATAACATGTGTTTTATTTTTTAAACAATTTATTATTGTTAAAATAGATGGCGCTACTATACGATTGCGATTTTCGCAATCGGCATCTTCGCAATTGCGGCAATTTCACGCAATTTCATAGCAATGCAATTGCGCATTTTGCAATTGGTCCATCACTACAAATGTATAAATACTTGTATATATCATAATAAATTAATATATGTATCTATTTTGATAATCTTTAATAACTTAAAAATATTACAAAACTGCACGTTATTTTCTCATTAAAACATTTGTTATAAAAATAAGGTACAGTTAGTAAATATAATAAATATAACATATATTCAAATTATTTATATATAAATAACTTTATTTTGTTTTTAAACATTATTCAAGTTGTCTGAAAATTTAATATAAAGCAAAGAATATAATGAATTTTAAATTACATTTTCTTATTTATTTGTTTAGTATTAATAATTTAGTTTTACTTATCATAGTGTAAGTATGATTATTATTTTGTAAAATAAAATAAAATTGTTTATTTTAAATACTAATACATATAATTTAGTTTGCTGTTAGCATTGTTGCATGGTCAAATTGAGCCCATACTGCCCTACATAAGCGATGTGGGCACCGTACCGCCCGGTGCATCAGTATTTTCATTGATGATGAGTTTAAATGGCTTTATTTTTCTAGTATTTATGAAAATACGTTACGATATGATTACTATTTATGTTAAAAATCACCATAAYTTAGGTGACCGTAGATTAAAATTAATCAAATGGTTAAACATTTGGTCAGCATTTTGTGCATACAATGTATCCGTTGGTTGTTTTATTGTCTCTTGTTTTAGGGCAGCGGAGGGAATGTTTGTCCTAATAATACACTGTTTGAGTGCTAGTCTTGTATTGAGTGGCTTTATATGCGATCCAATTGCTAATAGCCTATTAGCGAGAGCTATGAATAATCATAAGATTGCTAAATATCGGCTCATTTTAGTAATTATTTTATTACTTATATGGTTTGGATTGGCTTTTTCATTTATAGTGTCTGATTTGGCTTATTTTCCTCATATAATTGATAATTATAAAAGACGACATTGGGATAGCACTAAACCAGGTTATTGGGCACATGTAGTTTCTGCCGGTTTGGAGTGGGTCATATATTATTTGTCTATTCCTTATTTACTAACTTATGTAACGGATCTCAAACAATATTCACTTGTATTGTCTAACCAATTGATTATTGAAATCGATGGCATCAAACCAAAACCAAATCAATTATTTAATAATAAGGTCAACACTTTGAGTGAAGCTATAGATAGTAAGAAAACGTATAATATGTCTTAGTTATCATTTATAATTACTGTAATAATTTAGTATAACTACAATATATTTATTATACTACAMTGATATATCAAATAAAAGAAATAACATAAAATACTATATCTAATTGTATTTATTATTTTCTTATAACATTTAAATTATTTATAAATTACTAAAAACTTAAATTATTTTTAGTTAAATACATTAAATTTATWTTRTTTWATTTTTTAAAACTAAAACTGTGTGTTTGTATTSAAATTATTTATTCCTAATATTAATATGAAATGTTAATAAAAAAMAATATTTTATAATTAAAACTATTTTTATAAATTTTCTATTAACAAAATCATRTCTAAAACAAAAATAGTWGTCTATCTAATTGATTTAGTAATAAATGAATTATAATAATAWATATATTCTATTAATATATAATTACATATTTTAATTTTGTTTAATAACAAATATTTTTATWATTTARTTATTATTAKAGTTCGGGAAACTTCCAAAGGAAGGAAATTCATTAATAAATTCTTTCAAATATTCCCTGAAATTATTATTATTATCTCTTCTTCATTGTTAGAAATGAAATGAAATTTATATTACAATGAATAGCACTAAAACTTAAATATATATATATATATATCAATTTAAATTTAGAAATATTTTATCTAAACAAAACTATAATTTAATTAACAAATTATTATAAATAACATAAAATTTAATACTTTTAAAATACTGGAAACAAATAGCACTTTTACTATATTTATATCCTTCAAATACCCACATATTTATAGGTCAACCCTTTGTTTCAAATTACTATATATWTTGATACCATTATATTATTATGTTTACAACTGCAACAATTATAGAAAATTGTATTAAAATTTAATAATTRAATAAACTGATTATTTTAAAATATAGTAAATGCCGTAAAACTTTTAACAAATGTCTTACATTTATTTAGAAAAAATAATTWAAATATTTAAAAATAAATATGAATTCAATGAATTTAAGTATACTATCATATTATAATTGACAATAATACTAAATATATAATTTGATAAAAAATGTGTTTTTATAATAAAATCTGTGTCTTAGAGTTCAATATGTGGTATCACATGGAAATATATTTCATGGAATTTTCCAGASAAAATATATATAACTTTGGAAATATAAAACGAGGGAGGGAATTTTCCCCAATCCTATTATAGTTGTTATTAAATACTTATAAAATWTGTAATTTTTATAAACCAATATTAAGAACTAATAAAAAAATACTTGCAAATTATTTTTTATTAGTAATATTAAATTTAAATATTTATTCAAATTATAATTCAATAAATTTAATTATAAATGTATATACATGTAGTAATGATATTTTGATGRTCTTTAATAAATTGAATATCTTTTAAAACTGCACGTTATTTTGCTATTAATATGACTATTATTTTATTAATATTTGTTATATAAATAAGGTTTAGTTAATAGAACTAATAAATATAACAGAAATTAAACTTATSTTATTATAAATGAATAATATTTCATTTTTTAACATTAATAAAGTCTGAAAAATTATATTAAGTAAACTTATTAACTGTTTTTTAATGAAGTTTAAATTACATTTATTAATTTATTTTTTTAGTATTAATAATTTGCTTTTAGTAACTATAAGGTAAGTATTTTTTATATTATTTTATAGATTATAACGTAAAAATAATTTGTTTATTTTAAATACTACTACAATATAGTTGGCTATTAGGGGTGTACCAGGGTCAAATTGAGCCCATACTACCATACATAAGCGATGTGGGCACTGTACCTCCCGGTGCGTCACTATTATCATTTATGTTGAGCTTAAATGGTTTTATTTTTCTAGTATTTACAAAAATACGATATGATATGACTACTTTGTATGTTAAAAGTCACCATAACTTAAGTGACAGTAGATTAAAGCTAATTAAATGGCTAAACATTTGGTCAGCTATTTGTGGTATAAGTATATCAATCGGTTCTTTAGGTATATCTTGTTTTCGTGCGGCTGAAGGACTGTTTGTTCAAACAATGCACTGTTTGAGTGCCGGTCCCCTATTCAATGGCTTTCTATTTGATCCAATTGCTAATAGCATGTTAGCCAATGCAATGGATAATCATAAGATGGCTAAATATCGGTTCAGTCTATGGATTATTCTCTTACTCTTATATCTTACAATGGGTTTATCGGGTGCTGTGTCTGGATTGGCCTATTTTCCTGATATAATTGATAATTATAAAAGACGACATTGGGATAGCACTAAACCAGGTTATTGGGCACATGTAGTTTCGGCTGGTTTTGAGTGGGTCATATTTTATTTGGGCTTTCCTTATGCACTAACTTATGTAACGGATCTCAAACAATATTCACTTACATTGTCTAACCCATTGATTATAAGAATCAATGACATGAAATCAAAACCAAAACTATTATTTAATAATAAGGTCAACACTATCAGTGAAGATATGGATAATAATATATGTGTTATTCGTCACAATGTCTCAGTTATTAATAATTGTGATTCATTATAGACTCTCAAATATAAATTATTTAATATACGATTTCTAATTGTAATTACTGTAAGCAAATATATATTTAATTATTTTTAAAATAATTGAAAATAATTTTCTTATACTATTAAAACTTTACTTTTTAATAGAGCAATAAAACACATACAGTATATTACTACAGTGTATTAGTATAATAACACTAAAAATAAGATATTGTTTTAAACTGTAAAATTAATAAATCCCAAAATGAATTTAATATATTAATTTTAAGCTTATTCTACTACTTATTACAATTTATGTTTATTCCTTTATTAAAAAATTTAATAATATGATAAAATTATTTTTAACTATTTTAATACTAAGTTAATATACATTAATATGTTTTTTGATTAATATTAGGAATCGTATATTAAATAAATTTTAACTGCAATTTCTGGTATAATACTGTATATATGTCTTGTATAATGATAGATAAAATAAAGTCATATTTTAAATTATATTTATTAATATCTTATGAAATTTTCTGAAATAATTACATTATTAAAATAAATAAATAAATTATCTTTATTTTATTAATATAAAAATTATGCTTTTTATTTAAGTTCATTTAATTATTTTTATATAAAGTTGTTTAACTAAGAGTGTATGTTATTATTGAAATTATTGATGTATAAATATATTATTTATATAAATAAAAAACAAATATTTTACTATTAAAAATATTTTTTTTATAAATGTTATATTAATAACATATATTTCAATATTAAACACACGATACAATCTAATTAAAATTTGAGTGCTTATCGTTAGATATTTGTTTTTGATAGCAAAATATTTATATTAAGTAATAAAATTAKATATTTAAATAAGTATTTGTGATGAAATACATTCATACATGTAAATGAAATATACTGACATATATTGAATATTATGAAATATAATTTAAAATCACTAATAATATTAATAATCTAAATAAAAGACAGACTTTGTGTAATATTTGTTTYAAATGAMAATTCACTTTATTATATATTTTTTAGTTATTTTTGACAATGTTTTGGTTGCTTTAATGTAAGTATTCAAACTTAAGTATTAAATTATAAATAAAAAATAGTACGATTATTATAATATATTATTATTTAAGTTTATTTAAAAATTTTATAGACACACACATCAAAAGTAATCAATAATTAGTAATTTATTATATTGTATTGATTTATAGTTGGCTATTAGCKGTTATACAGAGACAAATTGAACCAATTTTGCCATACATAAGCGATGCGGGCACTGTACCTCCCAGTGCATCATTACTAACATTATTCCATAGCGTTAATGGTTTTATCTTTTTGATATTTACTAAGATTAGATATGATATTATTAATCTATATCTTAACAACAATCACAATGATTTAACTGCTGCTCAAACAAAACAATTAAAATGGTTGAATTGGTTGACCGTATTTCTTGGTCTACAACTAACAGTGGGTGCTATAGGTGTGGGCTGTTTTCGGGCGTCSGAAGGATTGTTTGTACAGTCAATGCACGGTTCGTTTGCCGGACATCTATTCAATGCATTTTTCTTTGATCCACTTATTCAAAGTTATATTTCTAACATAATGTCTGACAAAAAGATGGCTACATATCGGCTTAGATTGTGGTTCATTAATCTGATATTTTTTGTAGTAATGGGTATTTCAGGATTATGGTCGGCATTGGCATACTTTCCAGATATTTTGGACAACTATAGTCGTAGAACATGGGATAGYAGTAAACCCGGCTATTGGGCACATGTAGTATCAACAGCAGCCGAGTGGTGCATATTCTTTGTGATCACACCCTATACTCTGAGTTTTGTCGCAGATTTCAAACAATATTCACTTGAATTGTCTCAACCGATGATTGTTGCCATCACTGATGAAAGCAAACCTAAACCGTTTCGTAATAGGGTTAACACTATCAGTGATGATATTGATAGCAATGTGAACAATATTACTGTCAAATCTAACCTSACGTCTCAATTATCATCTATAACTATTGGTCAATGATCTACTGTAGTATAAATTGTATTATATTATGTTATTAAGTTTTATTCCTAATATTCTTTATATTATTAAATACTATTTTTTGTTATAAACATGTATTATGATTTATTTGTCTCTTTATATCAATTAATTTGTTTGAATTATATACAGTACATTAATCTTTAATTATGAAATCATATAATAACTATTGAAAAATAATAAACATATTTATTTCTTATTAGAAATATATTATTTGAAATAAAATTTTATAAAACACGACATTTATTAATCAAAAATTTATTTTATTTTTGCAAAAATACGAATTATTAAGAATACTTAATTATTAAAAATTATAAATAAACTTATGTTCTGTTATATTATTATAATTAATATTAAATATTATTTTAATTTATAACTATAATACATATAACTATTGTATGAATTGTCTCTAAATATGAAACTAAAAAGTTATGGTTAGAGCTCACTATATTATATATATTTTGGTTTTGTGTAATACTGTATTAGGCAGTCTAGTGTAAGTAATTTATTTAATGCATAAATAATTTATATTAATCGTGTTATGTAATCATTTTTATAATACACTTAATTAAATTTATATTATAATAGCTGGTGGTTAGCAGCGATACGAAAGCAAGTAGAGCCCATATTGCCGTACATAAGCGATGCAGGTGCCGTTCCTCCCAGTTCATCAATATTGTCATTGATGAACTGTATAAATGGTGTAGTAATTATGATATTGACCAAGGTCAGATACGACATTGTAATTTTCTATCGTCAAAATCACGATGACTTGAGTGATCGTAAACTGAAAGTAATAAAATGGTCGAACATATTGTCGACATTACTTGGACTCCAAATGTCAATCGGATTCTTTGGTGTTTCTTGTTTTCGGTTTAACGACGGTTTGTTTATAATGGGAATACACAGTATGTCAACCGGTCAGGTATTCAACAGCTGTCTATTGGATCCATTCGTTCAGACTGTATTGGCTCGAGTGATGTCCAACAATAAGATAGCTTTTCAGAGATTTATATTAGCTCTGATTAATTCACTCGTAATGAATATAATGGGTCTAACGGGCGTCTGGTCTCTATATGTCTACTATCCTGATGTTATGGATGAGCATAAGAGATTGAGATGGGACAGTACTAAACCGGGTTATTTGGCTCACACTGTATCGGCTTTATGTGAATGGTTGGTCCTAATCATTGGTAATGTCTATTGTATGACATTTGTATCCGATTTGAAAAGACATTCATTTGCATTGTCTAATCCATTGGTTGTCTGTAACGACATTATACCGAAATCTATTGTAACCTTTAATAATAAAGTTAACACTATATCTGGTAAAATTGATAATAATAATAATGATAGTAATGTAATAAATATTCCTATGAATTATCCCCAATCACAATAAATGTCAAATTAAAATAAATAATATATGCTATTATTATTGTCTACTAATTACAAACTAATAATTAATTAGATAAAATTTGCTAAWCTTAATACTAGATTTAAATAAAATTATTAATTATATTATCTATTTTATGCAAAAATTATCTGTATTATGTATGCACCAATTGAATGTTAAATAAAAAAATAAAAGAATAAAAGAATAAAAGCTTAATATTACAATTGTATATAWATATATTTTTAGATAATGTTAATGTAATTTTCTACAATAGTTTAATTTATATGATTATATTTGCATTTTAGAAATTGTTTGAATAATGTATCTAAACTATTAATTTTATTTATTTATTATCCCAAAAATATTACAATATAACAGTAAATTTATTCTTGATTTGTTTAATTGCATACTATTGGCTGTTAAGTTCAGCCCATTTATACTTTACAGTGCCTACCCTTCCAGCTTATATAAGCGCCAACTGTCCTCAACTCTGGGACACAGACTGACACACTGATAGACTCTCAGATATTTTGAGATTTACTCTTCGCTTAACTTATATAATCACAATAAATATTAATTTACTTTAAATTGTGTTTAATTAATCAAATTTTCATAATCGGTAGGGCCCTAAAAGTAAGAGCCCTAAAAGGTTAAATTTGGGCTAAATAGGGTCAGAAAACAACTGGTCATAGATGGTCTCTCCGCGAGTAGCTCTATATTATTGATTGGTTGGTAAGCCTCTAACGACTCAAAAGCCGCTAACCCGAGTCTATTCATATTATATTGTAATATACAGTACTGTATTATATTCACAAAATGTTATCTTTCAAAGTAAATGTAGTATTTTACTAGTATATGAAATTTTATACACATTTCATTAAATTTATTTTTAAATATAATATATATACTGTAAATTATATTAATGATATTAATTTATTTTCATTTTTTAGTCATTGTTTACATAAATTTGTTAAATAAAAATAAATATGACTTTTTGATTCTTAATCTATTTACATATACTTAAATTTATTAGCATTTGTTTACCACTGACCCCTCCCTTCAATTTATAAGAAAAACTTTTTTAGTAATTATTTTGTTTTATTTATATGTCAAAAAATTTTATATATAAATACTATTTAATATCTATTCATATGATATTTACTGTGACTAATTCAATATAAAATGCACGATATGTTATGTTTTGATATATTTATTTAATATAAGATAAACTTTAATATTAAAATATTTTAATAATTGTGCTAATAATAGCTTATAAATCAATATATTTATATAACTATTTTTTATGCATATACTGTGTATATTATTATATATAGTATTATTTTATATAAAATTCTTTAGARAATATTCTTTATTTCATTAATTTGTAAAGTTTAAAATAATGTAAATTTATAATATAATTAATAATGATAATTAAATTAGATATTATCATCTATATTTTAATTACTRTAAACATAGTTTTTCCATGTTTAATGTAAGTAGTGTTTAACATTATAATTTTATTTAAAATACAAAAATATTTATGATATTAGTTGTTAATTATTAAGACATTTTTTTATAAATAATATATTTAGTTGGCAATTGGCAGTATTACAGGGAGAAATTGAGCCCATATGGCCATACATGAGCGATGCGGGTACTGTACCAGTCAGTGCATCACTATATTCAATGATGATGGATCTCAATGGTATTATCTATCTAATGATAACCAAAATTAGATACGATATGACTAAACTGTATCTCGAAAAACACGATTACTTAAATGAAAGTTCAGTCAAACAAATCAATTGTTTGAACAATTGGTCTGTATTTTGTGGTCTATGCATAATAGTCGGTGCTGTAGGTGTGGCCTGTTTTCGGTCGGCTGAAGGATGGTTTGTACTGACAATTCACTGTTTAACTGGTCTGCCTTTCTTTACTGGATTACTATTTGATCCACTCATTCAATATTTATTGGCGAGAAAAATGTCAAATAACAATACGGCTAAATATCTGTTGACAATTTGGATCATAAGTTTACTTATTTATGTTGTTATGGCTGTATCTGGATCTGTGTCGGGGATAGTATACTATCCAGAATTTGTTGATAATTACAAGAGAAGGACATGGAGTAGCAGTAAACCCGGCTATTGGGCACATGTAGTGTCGGCTCTATGCGAATGGTTGGCACTAATTATGGCTAATCTGTGTATTTTGATTTCAGTACCAGAGTTCAAAAAGTTCACATTTGCATTAAACAATCCTTCAATTGTTCACAATATTCAGGTCGACAACAAACCTAATGTTAGTATTTTGTTCAATAATAAGGATAACACTATCACTGGTGTTACTAATAATAACAATGAATCAAATGAAAGTATGAGTCCAATTGATCAAAATGACCATGGTCATTTTTGATCTCAAATTATTGATCGCAATTTAATAATTGATGATTAAAATATTATTACTTAATATCACATAAATAATAATAATGCATATAATTTTAATTTAAAAACCTCACTAAATAATAAAAATTAGTTATTTTTTAATTTACAAAAAAAGCAAGGTTATGAAATATTATTTTTTAATTACAAAAATAAATTGTATTGTTTGTTATAAAATGTTAACTTTTTTAATAAAATATAACAAATATGTTATTTATTTAGTTTTTGGGTTAACAAACATAATAAACTTAAAATGCTATAACTTTTACATATTGTATAACTTTGTTATAGTGTTGCTTAATGTATTTGTAAATCAAACGTTTATCATAAAAAATAACCRCTTAATAAYATTAAAAGATTACAAAAAGTTAGATAATAAAAAAYTAATTATGATCAGTTTATTATTATATTATTTAATTTAATAAATACATAAAACGTAAAATTAAAAATAATGTGTACTTAAATTGTTTGTTAAAAATATTAAGTTGTGAATTGTAGTAAAAGTTTAATTTGTTTCATTTATTTAGAAATTAAAATATAGTTATTACAAGTATTTATCTATTGAAATTAAATAAMTTAAAAACTTAATTTAAAATATACTTTTTTATATCTTTAATTATAATTTATTACTAATATTTTTAGTTTGATAATTTTAATTAACAAAATTTATTTATTAGGTAACAATAAAAATCATGAACATTGTAAAGGTATAATAAATTAATGACAATGATTATACATTATAAAATTTTTCCTAAAAACTAATTTCCAATATCCTGTTTAGAAAAAATAAGATATTAATATTATAGAATGTCCTTGATACAATTTATATTATTATTATAATATAATAAGTTATAATAATTTATACAATGTCGAAATGTGTATCATATTTTTAAATTAAAATAAGTATATAATTTAATATCTAATTAGTCTAATTAAATCATTTATTACTTATATAAATAGTAAAAACCTCATTATTGATATATTTKTATATCTTTTTTTAGTAAAAAATAGTAATATCAATTAATTACAACAATGAATATTTTGTCATTATCTTTATTATCATTACTAATTGTTATGGTTTGTTCAGCACCTGATGGTGGTCTAATGGATAATATACCTGTCATAGGACCAGCCATTTCCAATGGACTCAACAAAATTCCCGTAATTGGACCGGCAATTCAAAGTGGCGCCGACAGTATCGGCGGTTTGACATCTGGATCGGGTTCATCTGACACCAGTGATAATGGATCAAAATAATCTAATAGTCTTATTATATCTAAACAAAAGTATCATAAACTTATATTTATCTTTTAATTATATTATATTAWAYTWATATTATTATTTAGTTATTTTAATAAATTTGAATATTTCTGTAGTTATAATTTACAAAATTATTTAATATAATATTGAATTTTCAATATTTCTTATTATCATTAGTATAATATATTAACCAATTTAGATGTTATCAATTTATTTGTCTTAATTCACTAAAAAATATTTATTAAACTATTGTTTAGTTTTTAAAAATAAATGTTGAATAAGTTAATAATTATGTTAATAATTACAATATGTTTATAAATAAATATTTTATATAATATAATTTATCTGTATAAGTCTATTGCTTAATACTGTATATACGGTGTATTTAGCACCGGTAATATAAATCTTATACTGTATAATAAAAGCATAATAAACTTAAAATAAAAAACTTAATAAAATACAATTTCAATGTAATTGATGATAATATAAATAAGTGTTACATAAATCTGTTGCTAAATCCTATATTAATTAATGAGAAAATTTCCAATAAATTAATGATGCATTGATGACATGCGATGATGATTATACTGATAATGAAATGACTATAATATTAAAATCTGTTACTCAATAATAATAAAAAAATAAAGTTTTACTTTCAGTAATATAATAAACAGTATTAACAATTAGCAGAATATTTATACTATAGTAATAAACACAACACACCAGACAATGAAATTACATATTTTATCGAAACTTATTATTTTTCATTGTTTAATGACACATAAAAGTTGTTTTTCATCAAAAATTATAACATAATAATTACCAGATTTTTTGTATCTTTTGTAATACAAATTTTTGAATATTTGAATATTATAGAGATATTACCACAAAGCCAGTCGTAAATCAATGAGTCATATAATGATTAATCAATAATTAGCTAATCTATATAAGTCTCATGATTTATGCTATAAAAACTAATTAAATAGATATTTGATTGCAGGACACATACTAAACAATACTGTAATTAAAGTTAAGTAAATAAAGTTTTTTTATAAATATTATTTGATACATTGATACAAAATGAAATTATTAATTATCGCATCAATTGTGGTCAGTTATTTGGCATATGTATTATCAGCACCGGCGGGAACTACAGCTTTGACGGCAACCGAATCCACTAACACTAACACTACTACTACTTCTAACTCCAATGAGACGACTATCTCCAGTGAGAACACAACTATGTCATCGACTAACGAGACCTCATCGACAGTAATGTCAATGAATGTCACTTTATTACCTAATATGACTCTACCGCTAAACACAACTGACCCCAACTGCACCCTAACTATGGATCTGATTGTTGTCGAGGCTGGAGAAGAGACAATCATTTTTGGAGAAACTTCTTAAATTAGTTTAGATTATTATTTTTATTTAAATGTTTTATATTTTTTAAATATTTTTATATATACTGTATTATTAATTTATTTTAAGCAAAAAAAATTTAGTAATGAGTTGTATAATTTTTTTAATTGCTTGAAATATATTGTATACTGTTTATAATCATAATGAATTAAGTTTGATATTTATTCACAACATATATTTTATATAACATTTAAATTTTAAAACATAGCATGTGTTGTGTTTATTAGTATAGTAATAATTAATAGTGTATTTGTGTTTACTTAACTATAATACAGTATATCAATACATGTACAGAACATAATAATATTATAAGACTACATATACTTAATTTAAATTGTCAACAATGTATATAATTTTAGCTATTTCTTAGAAAACTTATATAAATTAAATTACATCATTACTTATTTTTAAAATTTAATTAACAAATAAAGGTTTTTATTTATTGAAAAATTAATTATCAATAAAAGATAAAAATGATAAATTCGTTTAACATTTTTTATAGATAATAACTTCTAGTACTTAACTAAAATATTATGTCATATATTATATATTAGACAAACTATAATATACTTCTTTATAACTATTTTTGTTTATACTAAACTCAAAGCCCACATATAACCCCCCCTTCCCTTAAATATTTACTAAACCAATTGAATGCTATACTGATAAACACAAGGCTTACGTGTCTGACTCTGAGAAACATATGATTTTAACAAACAAAATATTTATTAAAAATTTGTGGAAATAAACATTAAATTTATCAATATTTTTATATGACGTTAATATAATAGTTTATATCAATATTAAACTGTACTTTTTATCAAATAAAAAATTGATTGTATTAATGAAATTGCATTGTAAGTTAAATTGGACTTAAAATTCACTAAAATTTATTGTTTAAAACATTATATATTGAAAATTTGTTTTCTAAAAGTATTTAAAAGCAAATTTAATATTTTTAAAAATCTAATTTTTATTGAAATAATGTCAACATCTGATGCATTTCCAGTGTGGGCTCTGTTGCCTAAAAAAGAGACTAATGTCGACATATTTTTAAATAAATACCCGGAATATGATGGTCGAGGGGTCAAAATTGCAATAATTGACACCGGCGTTGATCCCGGAGCTGCTGGTCTTCAAGTAAATTTTGATTATTTTTGCATTTATTATTTATTTAATAAAAGATTTATTTTCAAATATTAGATAACTAGCGATGGTAAACCAAAAATTGTGGACATGTATGATGCTACCGGTGCCGGCAATGTCGACACAAGTACTGTCGTTAAAGCAGATGACGACGGTTTTATCACTGGATTGACCGGTACTAAACTAAAGGTATAGTTTTATAATTTTTTTTCTACACATTTTGTTATTGAAATATTTACAAATATATTTAATGTAACTAACAATATATGTTTTGTGAAATTATCAAAAATTATTATAAACTTAATATATAATATGTTGAGAATTTGACTTATAAAAAGTTTGGTATGTTTTTGATGGGTAATAAAAAGATACAACATTTGTTAAATATGGAAAAGTATTGAATTTCAATATATTTGTTAATTAAATTATTGCTTAGTTTCAGTGAAATATTTATAATAGGATTTCCTAATCTGAAACTTAAGTCATGACTTATTTATTGTTTATTAACATTTAGATATTTTCAAAAAAATTTTTAAATATTACTTATAACAACAAATAAATAAAGTAATTAAATATTTATTCAATAATTTATTTATTTCTAAAAATATTAATACTTTTATTTGATAAAAAATAAAACAAATTTACAATGAAATGTTATAATTTATAAGACGAAATTAGTAAATGCATTGTTCAATAGATGCTTTAATATGTAGTAAATAGTAAATATAGATATAAAATATTTAATTATTGTTAGTTGTAATTAAAGTTCGATCACAATTCCCTGGGAAGGAAGTTCCCTAAAAAAAATCTTTAATTTTACAGCAAAATATGCAAAATATTTTATTTTTCCTCCTTTGATCGTTAGAAAGGGAAAATATGTTTTATATTATTACGATAAATAGTACCAAAACTCTACAAAAAAAATATTGAAATATTTCAAAATAAATATTACAAAAATCTAGCAATTAAATTATTTTTAAAATTTTTTTTTAAATTTTTATATATGTTCACATTATATTATATATTTACTAACAAATAAAATATGAGTTATTAATATTAAATTGATATAAAAAGATACCAAACGAGTGGACTAACCCGTCAGGTGAGTATCACATCGGTATGAAAAACATATATGAGTTGTACCCGAAAGAGGTCCGCAAACGTATGATTGAAAAGTATATGGAAAACGAGTGGAAACCAAAACATAGGATTGTCAGCTCAGATGCCTTGAAAATGCTCCGAAATTTTGAAGCAAAACATACGGAAGCATCTAATGATAGTCCTGAAGACAAACTGATCCGCGAAGACTTGCAATCGCAAGTTGATTGTCTCAAACAAATTGATGATATTTTTGAAGATTTAGGTCCCACTTATGATTGTATTATCTTCAATGATGGACAACATTGGAGGTCACTATAAAACTAAAATACAAAACTTTTAATAATAGTTTTATTGTTTAAATAGAGGTTTGATAGACAAGACAGGAACTGGTGATCTATCAAAGTGTGTACTTTTGGGAAACTATAGTAATTGCTTGAAATATGACACCATCTCTGATATGGGTAAATGATTTTCATAAATAAATAACATATTATTGAAAAATTTTAAATAAAAAATTTGCTAATTATTTTAAAAATAGATATGCTAAACTATTGTATAAATATTTATGATGATGGTAATCTGATGCAAATTGTAGCTAACAATTGTAAGTTATAAATATTTTAATATACAGTATATAACAATATATCTATATATACTGATATATTATACATAAACATATATTAATATTGAATATTATAAAGTATATGATATTATATATGTACATAAACTTGTATACCTATATTATGCAATAAACTATTAATAATATATTTTTTTAATAGCATCTCACGGCACACATGTTGCCTGTATAGCGGCCGCCAATTTTCCCGAGAAATCTATTAAAAATGGTGTCGCACCGGGAGCTCAAATAGTTAGTATATATATTGGAGGAAATCTCAATCAAAATACATTTAAAAGGTTTAATTAAATTATTTTTGAAACAAATGCTTATTTATATTAATTTATAAATTTCAGAGCACTTATTAAAGTTATTGAATGCAAATGCGATGTCATTAATCTTAGTTATGGTACTTATGATTATATAAACAGGTCTATTATGTTATGTTTTTTTATAAATTACAATTTAACTGAATTAAAAGATAATTTAATGATTAATATTTAATTTTTAGTTCAATTAATAAGTTTATGAAAGAATTGATCACTAAATACGGCATAATTTTTGTGACTTCTGCGGGAAATTCTGGACCAATTCATTCGTCAACCCTATCGAGCAAATCATTAGCCATATCTGTTGGCGCTTATGTATCACCTGATATGATCAGAGCTCAAAACTCACTGTTTAATGACAAGGCATCTGAAATGGCATATAGTTTTACATCCCGCGGCCCATCGTATGATAATATTTTAATCTAAATAATTATAAATATTAAAACTTGTTTTATTAGTGTTAATGGAGATTTGGGTGTATCTGTATGTGCACCCGGAGGTGCTATAACATCTGTGTCTAATTGTGAGCTTAAAGGTAGTGACCAAATGTTCGGTACATCGATGAGTTCGCCACATACTGCGGGAGCCGTATGTCTATTACTGTCGGGTCTCAAAATGATGGATATCCCGTATTCACCATTTAGTATAAGAAAAAGTTTTGAAAGTACTGCTAATCAATATTATGATAATTATGATGTATTTACTGCCGGACACGGACTCATACAAGTATTGATTATAATTTTTACTAGAATTTMATTATTWTATTATATATTATTTAATTACCGGTAATATTATTAGATTGACAAAGCATTTGAACATCTAATTCAATTCAAAGATAGTATTGATAGTAATATTAGATTTAAAATAAATACTGGAAATAAAAAAGTTGGTATTTATTTGCGGGAACAGTATGAAGTAACTGAGCCATCGAAACATACTGTATTTGTTGAAACTAAATATTTAAATCATAAAGAAATGGGTCAATAATAGCAATTAAATAAATTAAGTAAATATTATAATATTTGTTTTTCTTGTTTAGAAAGTAAACATAAATTGCAATTTGAAATGATATTACAATTATCTTGTTCTCAACAATGGCTAACTTATCCACCATTTATTTATTTAACATATGGTAACAAAAATTTTGACATTGAAGTCGATCCACAAACTCTATCGGACGGAGAAATACACTTTACCATGGTAACTTTTATTTATTATAAATATAATTTATTGTAGTTATAGTTTTTATTTTATTATATTTTATATCTTTATAATTAATAATATAATAGAAAGTTAAAATATCATTATTTATCAATTAATTACAATTTTTATCACAAAAATAATTAATTATTTACTGTATTTACTAATTATATTTTTGTCTTAAGTTAAAAGCATTTGACGCCACTTGTCCTGAAAAAGGCCCGATATTTGAGATACCAATTACTGTAATTAAACCATTAAAGTGAGAAAATATTTGCTTTTATTATTTGAATTACTAAATCAAAGTTTTAAAAAATATTTTTCTAAGAATATGTAAAGAAAAATCAATGAAATTTACAGAAATTATAAGATCCGGTTATTTTTGGAGTCAATACATTCATATACCTAATGAAGTGACTTCAATGGTTGTAAGCCTTAAAAATAAAGACAGTTATAGATCAGGAAATTTTGTATTGCAAACCATGCAATTAGCAACTAATAGTGAAAAAAGTAATATTGAATATAACAAAAACATTTTACTATTGTCTGGTGAGGAAAGTCAACACTCTATTATAGTAGACTCCGGGCGTACCATTGAATTATGTTTCGGTAAATACTGGAAATGTCTATCGGATATTGAGATTAAAATTAAAATTCAATTCAATGGCATTCAATTGCTTAATAAACAATCACTTATATTGGTTGGTTTTTTTTAATTATTGGTTTATATTTTAGTAATTAATTTATATTTTAAAATTATATTTTAGTCATCAACTGATTTTATATCAACTTTAGATATTAAATCTAATTTTACATTTGAAACAATTACTCCAAGAATTTCATTATATTATTATGAATTGCACATCAAGTATGAAAAATTATTTTATGAAAAACTATTTTAAATAAATTGAAAATTTTTAATATCA
The DNA here is from genome assembly GCF_028296485.1 of Oppia nitens. Lineage (NCBI taxonomy): Eukaryota > Metazoa > Arthropoda > Arachnida > Sarcoptiformes > Oppiidae > Oppia > Oppia nitens. The sequence goes on along the minus strand of NW_026533252.1, from coordinate 444,855 downwards.
ATTTATTTGAATTATATTATTTAGACCGACTAATAGTGAAATAAACGCAATGTCTGAACGCGAGACAATACCAAAAGGACGATGTTTTTATGAATTAATTTTAACTTATAAATTTAACTTGGTAATTATATTTTATATAATGCTTAAATTGTTAAATAAAAATTTTAATATTTAAAATATATGCTATACTTTACTAAATTTTTAATTATATTATAGCCTAAAGATCATGAAATATATATAAATTCTAATATAAGTCGTTATTACGATTTTGAATTACAAATGATTATGTTATTTGAAGAGAAAACTAAACGATATATCGATTATGGATATTATAGACAATCAAAAGTATTATATATAATTAAATTATGAAAATTATTTTATATAAATCGATTTATACTTAATATTTTAAGTTTAACTTAAAAATTTTGTATAAAATAGATTTAATTTTATTATAATTTTATCATTTAATTCCGTCTCAAGTAATAACATAACAATTAAAATAATTTTTTAGATGAAACTGAAAAAAGGAGATTATTTAATTAAAATTCAAGTTTGTCACGAATTGGTCAACAATTTAAACAAATTAAAAGACACAGTAATTACTGTATGTTATAAATTATCGCCTACTCTGTCATTAGATATTTATGACAATCGCGAAAAAGCCATCACCGGTGGCACTAAAATAGTAAATAACTATTTGGTCCCAAATAAAGTCAAACAATTGTTTATAAAATCATTGTCCTCGTCATCAGTACCGTTGGGTTTACCAGAATTGGTTGCCGGCAGTTGTTTCACGGGATATATCTATTTGTTTGATAATTTTACTCATTTACTACAAGAGGACAATATTTTGTATATTAATAATACTGACTTCAAAAAGTTGTCACCGGATAATAGTATCACTAATCAAAACAAAYCAAAAGAAAATAACAAAAAGTTGCCAAAAGACGAGTTTAATGAGGAGTTGATTAAATTGAAATGTAATTGGATTTCAAAGTAATGTGTTTTTATTATTATTATTATTATCAATAAAAATCCAAGTTTTATGTAATCAACTATTTTTTAGATTAAATAAAGAAATGAGTGATCAGTTATTTGAAGAATTGATTGCCGACAACAAAATAAATGCCATACTATTGCTGTCGCGAATTAAAGCGCTTGAATCGGATGATTGTCGGTCACAACATTTAGTGGACATCATTACAATGTCCGATACAATCATCAACGACATCAATATCGATGACCTGATTTCACAAATGGCTATCAAAAAAAGTGAACAAATAGAAAACGAAGAAGCGATCAAAAAGTTTGTTTATAATTAATATTTTGAAATATTTACCGTTAGTTTTAAAGATTATATTACAGTATATTTAAATATTATTTGTTTCTAGTATTGAAACAAAAAGATCACAACTATTGGAAGCACTCGTCAAAAAAGGTTTGGCTATAAGTGATATCATAGATCCGTCAAACAAACAAAATGTTGACATCAATGGGTCGAAACAATTGACTGATAATAAGGAAATTGACGAAAACAAAACTCAAGAGTCAAAAACTATTGATAATAAAGAAAACATTAATGAAAATGTTATTAAAGAAAATAAAGAAAATTCTACTAAAGAGTCCAAACTTGTAGATTCATATGAGATGACTATAAATATTAACGAAAATAATATTAAAAATATATTGATTAATGATATAAAAGAAATTGAAAATAAAGAAATCAATAAAAGTGAAACTAAAATGTCTAAAACTATTGATAAAAATGAAACTATTAATAACAATGAACTTCAAAAGTCTTGTAATACTAATGAGTCCAATGATAATGAAAGTAAAGAAATCAAACCACATGAAGACACAACTAATGCTAGTTATAGTATCAATGATTTGAATGTGATTTTTCAAATGATTTGCAAACTTATTGATCCTTACGATCTAAAAGTATCAGATTTTACCGAAAGACACGCCATTATGAATGGACAGTACGGTCGGGCATTAAAACTGTTTATGAAAAAATTAGAATTATTACCAACAAATGATAATATTGATAAATGTTTCAAGGTACATTTGTTTTCATATTTAAATCAATATACGACTAAAATTAAATGTTATATTTGTTATATAGATATTAAATGACTTGAATTGGACTCATATTATCAATGGTTTTATACGAATAAAACATGTGATGTTTCCCAAAGAATTTAAAAAATTTTGATAAATTGTATATCTTTTTAATTTACATTTATATTCTATGATTTATTTTATTAATATATTTGCAATTATTTAATGTTTAAATTATGTATGCATTAAAAATTCATCAAATTTTGATATTATTTCTCAAACTGAATGCTTTAAATTATGCGTTTTATTCTTGTATTTTAATAATAAAATATATAAAATTAAAGATTTAAAAAATCTATTGATATTATTTTATTTTATATCTGGATTTTATTTAAGTTATTGTATGTAAATCAATAAAATATTATATTTGTTTACTATATTTTGAAATTCTATGGAAAAATAATTGTTAGTTTATTACAGTAATTAAAAATAACTATTATAATTTTTACTAATAATTTAATTTGTTTACACTAAATTTAAAAAATCTATACTTATTTATAAATATATTTTATAAATATACTGATATCAAACTAATAATTTATGTTATATACATAAAACATTAATTACTAAAAATATAATCAATATATAAATTATCATAAAATTATTTATTATTAAAGATATAACTTACTTTATATTACATAATTATAATTACATAAATATTTTTGTTTTATTTTTAACGTTTATTATTAAAATATATTAAATGCTGATCTCATTAATTATTTAATAATCAATCGGTAAATAAATAAATAAATGATTTATGTGTTAAATGTAAAAGTAAATTTGTAATACTGTTTATTGTTTGTTGCATTAGTTTATTTTCTTAATATCAAACCATATAAATTATAAATAAAGTATTGATTAATGATTATTTAATATATATTAAATAGTTGTTATAATAGTTGTTATAATAGTTGCTAAAAAACTGAAATAGTTATTTATTTTTTATATTTTGCAAATAATTACATTAATTTTGATTAGAATGTATGATAAAATAATATTTCAATTTTTTCTTTAAATCTCAAGCGTTTATTACTTAAAATATTTGAAAATTTATAAAAAACTTGTCAGTAGTTGTTTAATAATTGCCAAAAAAATCGAAATAATACTTTTTTTTAAGTATTTGCATATTTACTAAAATTATATATTCAAATATATTAGTTATTTCTTTTGTTAGTGATTTTACAGTTTTATATCATTTTGTAACTAATATTTTGTATTTTTACATATATTTGTGGAATATTTTACAGTTTAATGCTTATATTTTTCAAAATCATTGAAATAATTATTTATAAGTTTTTATTATTGCTAACCCATCAAATAGTTATTTATAGTTATAATAAAATTTTGGTAATAGTGTCCATTTGTCATGTTTGGTGGACACACTAAGTCACAGTTATAAGCGTTAAACTAATAAAATAGATTTTTTTTAGTTGGAAATCAAGACACTACTTATAAATTACATCTAAGTTTAAACAATTTATCATTTAATTTATTAGTAATATTATATTTTAATTAAGTTTATTGACGTTATTATGAATTAATTTATTTTTAATAATTATTATTATTATATATCAATAAAATAAATAGATTCATTTGGAATATTTGCTAATAATTATGAAATATTGATTTTGATAACAATTTTGGATAAATACTAAATTATTTATAACTTTTAGCAAAATATTGTATATAAAGGGTTAAGACATTAAAGAAAATGTTATTTTGTGTTAATTATTACCAAATAGTTTATATATACAAAAAAAATTATTAATACTGTATTGTAAAACATGAAACATTTGACACATTATAATATGTTTGTTGTTGTCTTAATAATAACAATTGCTATGAGCAATGTTATATCAGATGTCAATGGAAAGAGTGATTTATTGAACGTGAATGTACCTAATTTAGGTCTACCCGTTCATCTACCGAACCTCAATATTCCTCCACTACTGGACGTCACTTCAGAGTCTCGTAAACGTCGCGATACAAAACTTCAAAAATAAATTGTACTTTAAATTGATTGTTAATATTTTAATATTATAATACTTAACAATTTTTTTACTATATTTTGTTCAATAAACAATTGTTAACTTTGTTATACTAATAATTATATATTAATTATTAATTAATTAGTATAATATAATAATGTTAATTTTTAATTAGGTAAGCAAAATTTTTGTTTTTAGTTTATTAATTATTTAAGTTGTTAACTGTATTTTTAATTATATTTTAATTTGATTAATAAAGAATTTTAAATATACTATATATTATATAATATTAAAAATTACTTACGACCATGATGAGTTGGTAAAAATAATTAATCATTTATTTAGACTAATAATTAACAATAAATAAAAATATTGTATAAGATATATTTTATTTATTTCAAAAACCAGATAGTACAATAAATATTTTATAATAAATTAATCAAGCTCATTTGTTTGATTAAAATCAATATTTTGTTTTTGAAACTCAGCTAAAAAAGGTTTATTTGCAAACAGATGACTGGGAACTGGTCTTCTACCACCAGGTCGTCTACCGTTGCCTGAATTGGCTCCAATGATAATACCTCCCTGTCCATTATTAGTGCCAATACCATTATAACTTTGTCCTGAATTGTTTCCGTGAATATTACCCTCTTTTCCACTTCCAGTTCCTTTAGGTTTATTAGTTACTGAATAATCTGTTGAACTATAGTTTGTAATATAATTTATATCGCTTTCGTTTAACTCGACATCCATTGCATGAATATCTTTGCCAATCGTGTCATTCGGTACTACTTCTTGTGGTAATTCCTCGACATAATGAACAGTCGAGTATTGGAAACCCTCTTTCATAGGACCGATAATTGGCGGCAGAGATGTGGTTTGTATCGGTGGCCGAGGAGTTGTGGATCGGGCCAGTGCTGTGAATATCCATTGGGGTAACCAATCAAGACGTGGTGTCGACAGTAATGGTCTGCGATGTGTAGTCAATAGAGGTGTTAATGTAGAAATTAATGGTTCAGCATATTTGGTCTCAATTATAGGCCAATTAATAGTAGGAAGTGTATACAATGTTGCACTCAATGGCCTAAGAGTTAACTTAAATTTTTTATTAGTTTTATCCTCATTTGCTGTTGTTCTCCATTGATCCGATTGAGTGTAAAACCCTTTATTTGATACCGACTGATCACTGGTTGATTGAGTCGATAGACTAGATGTCATAGGAGTTGATGGTGTAGTTGTTATGGCTGTATTGATAGTTGAAGCGGTGAATCCTAGTGTTATTCTGTTGTTTTCATGATTATGTTTTACAGGCCACGGAAAACGGTTTCGTTTTTTAGTTGTTTGAATAGGTATGGCATCTGTTTGAGTCTGAATTGTAATAATAGGAGTAGAAGTAGTAGTAGTCGTCGTACTAGAAGTAGTAGTTGAAGAACTGGTAGACAGAGTTACCGGTTGACTGTTTTCTACAGTTTTTATTGTTTCTACATTTTTAGATTTGTCGGTCATTTGCATTTCATTGGTTGTCAAAGTTGTTGTAGTTTTCGGTTTGTCTTTAGATATATTATTAATAAATTTATATTGTATTATAAATTAAGTTAATTTAAATATTACAAAACTACTGTACCTGTAGTGGATGTTGTATATTCTTGATGTTTATGCACATCAGTGTTAGTATTACTCATTTGCGGTCCAATAACCGGTGGGTTAGTACTTGGAGTGGGCTGTGGTCCTAATGTTGGTACAGTTTTAGTGGTCAAAGTCGGAAACACCAGATCCGATAGTGTTAGCAATATTGTGTCATAATTAGGTGATACTATTTCACCATTAGGTGGTTTTGTAGCCGAAAGTATACTATTAATTTTTCCCAACAATGTATCCAGGTCAATGTTAGGATATGGTATATAATTGTCTTTAATATCATCAAATAATGGCAAATCAAGCTTAACTGGCTTAAACTCTTTAAAATCACCCTCATCATCGTGTTGTTTTTGATCAAATTTATTTATGCGATTTATTTGGAACTGTATATCATTTTTAGGTCTTTCAGTTGATCTGAACACCCGATTGCGGACCAATTTAACGCCGGACGACATCTCATTTGCATTTGTTATAGAATCCAATAGTTTGGATGTCATTCTCTGTGGTCTTTGTTTGAATTTATTTGTTATTTTATTTGCTTCTGTAGTTTGCGATTCATGTTGTTTATCGAAATCATTAGATGACACTCTAACTACTGGTAATTCAATAGTTTTTATTGAATCCAATTCTTTATTATCAACAATTTGATCCTTACCGCTAAATTTATTTTTAATATTACTATTACTAGTATTATTAACATCCATTTGTACTTCAGTTGATCCTGTAGTTGATGGCAGAGTTGTTGAAGTATTAAAGTTATCTACAATCGGTGGTGTAGTTCTGTTGCGATGTATTGTAATCATTTCCCATTTTTCCGGATTAATGATCTCAATGACCACTTGGTCATCATTTCCCGATCCAATTGAATTTATCACCGGTGCTGGCATTTCAGGTGCTTTGCTTGTAGTGATTGGCATATCAGTTGTGGTCGGAGTTGGTGTAGTAGTAGTTTTAAGACTGATTGTCGGCATCTGAATCTTAGGAATAGTAATCATAGTAATGGTTTCATTAGACAATATCTGGAATTGTCTTTCAGTGGTAATATGTTTAGTGGTAGCAGTAGTTGTTGGTTTGGTTGTAGTTTTTGTGTCAAATTTAATGGGAATTATCGGTGGAACTGGTGGTCGCCAATCGGGTTTAAATGTTATAAACTGTTTGGCATTATTAACAGTATCTGATGATATATAATTGATAAAATCTAAATTATCCACTTTATATGGATCATCACTATTGAGATTATCTTCATTGTCTTCGTAATCTTTATTTAGAAGACCATCATTAGATCCATGTAATGCAATATTAGAGTCAATACTTGACAATTTATACGGTCTATCAGACAATGGATTCATGGATTCATGAGCTGTAGGTAATGGGCTTACAGTTGTCGTAGGTTTACGTTTTGTTTTCAGACCCAACAGTTCAATCAACGATTTTGTAGTACCTTTACTGGTCTGTGTGGTGGACGTCGAAACAGTTTCATCAGAGTATGGATCGTAAAAACCGTCGGAGGGATAACCTCCGGGTTTGTCCCGATTATTACCATCTTTAGGTGTCTCGTCTGTCAATTTAATTGCACTATTGGTAGTGGATTTTGGTCTGTCGTCCAGAACAATGTATGGTATCGATGGATCAGTTTCTGTATCACTCGGCTCTCCCCAAAACCCCTCTCCGGGTGGGCCGGCATTGGATGTGGTTGTCGTAGATTTTGTATCATTACTTATAGGTATTATAGCATTGATTAGAGAATCTATCATTGAATTGAATACATTTTTACGGTTTGTCGGCTTATTATTAGTGATAATATCATTACTATTACTATTATTATTAAGATTTGATGTCACTGCTGACGATGATCGCAATTGTAAGTCTATATCTGATTGTGCACTAAATGTATTAGTTTGTAGTAATCCGGTTATAATGAATAATAATTTAAAATGCATTTTACTTTACAAATAACGACTATTTTTAATAAAACATTTTATTAGTAAACGTTAAAAAACTAATTACAAATTATAACTAAAAAATGTTTTCCGTTACATTGTGAACTAATTTTTATTTAAAATATGATTAAACATTATAAACTAGTAAATTATAAAAAATAAGTATATCATATTTTTAAAAATGTTAATCCAGATGTTATATTTTAAATTATTTATTAAATTTGTTTATTTTATGGTCTAATTTCTAAATTTTCTAAATATAAAAAAATTGCTTATTGTCATGAAATCTAAACTTTTAGCTAGCATATTTTTGGTATTAGTAATTATTATTATTACAATTTACTTATGATACCATATAATGATATTATTTCCGCCATAATTATAATTACCTCAAGTGATAATCATAAATTAAAAAAATAATTTAATATACATAATATAATGTTAATATAACGGCAAAGTAAAAATAAAACACTATAATTTTAAATACAAATTTCTCAAAATTATATTTATTTATAAATTTATTATGTTATTAGTACTGTATACTTATGTACTGCTGTATACTATATGAGTAACTTTTATATATGTTTGAAACTGATAAATTTATATATTTATAATTTTTATAATGTTATAGAATATACTCAAAATGATAAAATCTCTATTTTATTATATTTTTAATACAATACAATTATTTAATACATATACTATATTACCCCTATTTATAAAATTTATATTATATTTTAAATTTATTTTTATTATAATTTTTAATTACAAAATATATAAAATGTATATTTTTATACTCTATTCATATTATTATACTACTAAACAATTAAATATAACTAACTAAATGAATTTTTATTATAAAATCAATATAAATTTTAAATGTCTTATATTTATATTATTATTTAACATTTCGTATACATTTATTATTGATGATGACAATTATCGAAATAGCGTATGTATATAATATTTATATAAATAATTATTAAATAAATATTAAATAAATTATAATAAATAGTTGCAATTAATAGACTCACGAGGCTTTAAAGCACAGACCCATACTGTTAACACAAGTGATGGTTATATAATAACAGTATTTCGTATAATAAATCCATATTTGAATAATACCAATAAAAAGCCAATTATCTTATGGCACGGCTTAATGCAAGACTCGACCACTTGGTTGGTGTCCACTGATGGTCGGATAAATGAACACAATATATACATTGAAAATAATCAAATTGTCAACGATTGTGAGTTAACTGTCACATCAAGTTTGGCATTTACATTATCTGCCTGTGGTTATGATGTATGGCTACCCAATTATCGGGGAACTGGATACTCAAACGGTCATGTTTTATACGATTCTATATATGGTATGAATTTTACTTTAAATATTAGTGTTTTTAATAAAATAATATAAAAATAGATACAAAATATTGGGAATTCACGTTCACTGAACTGGCATTATATGATGTGCGGGCAGTTGTTGAGTATATATTGAGAAAAACACTTCAGTGTAAACAAAAACTATATTAATTACAGTGTAATACTGTTTCATAAATTATTAATACCTATGAATTGATAGCTTCTGTAGGATATATCGGTCATTCCCTGGGATCGACCACAATGTTCATACTATTATCACTTATGCCAGAGTTTGAGCGATATGTCAAACCTTTTATAGCTTTCGCTCCGTTTGTTTTTATGTCAAATATGAGAAGCAATTTGCGAATTGTTGAAAATTTTGAATCAAATTTAAGGTAACATAACGTAATTAGCTATAAATTTTAAACAAATATTTTATATGTGGATTAAGAAATATTCCCAGAGCTGTTGGCATACCTGAGTCAATCAGACAATTGATTGGTGTATTTATTTGTGGCAATCAATATTTTATAGATATTTGCATCGATACATTTGTTAATCAAGCCAGTGGCTATGACCCTGATAATTTTAATACAGTACTATCATTTTATATAAAATAATGTTATTTAAAGTTTAAACTTTTAATAAAATTATAATTGATTTTGATAGACGCGATTACCTATATATGTAAGTCATACGGGATCAACATTTTCAACCTGGATTTATGCACATGTATCTCAACTTATTAGAACCGGTAGATTTGCATTATTCGATTATGGTATACAACAAAATAAGGAACGATATGGTCGATCAGTTCCACCTGATTATCCATTGAATCATATTTTATCTAAAAATATTGCTCTGTTTTATGGATTAAATGATTTGGTGGCCAATATTACCGATGTTTTGACATTAATAAATAGATTGAATGGTAATATAATGTAACAATTAATATACAATTAATTAAAATTTATTATTACAGTAAAGTTACTTGATAATTATTTGGTGGCACATCCTAAATGGACACATCATGATTTTAATGTTGGAGTACATCAGGGACAGTATGTTAATAAACGAGTACTAAAACTATTGAAACCATAATAATAATAATAACCAGTATAATATAATATAATATAATATAATAATTAAACTTAAAAATAATGTCAGAAATAATTTTTTGATTTTGCAAATTAAAACTTGATGTATAAAAAAAATATTAGTAAAATTTTTATATAATTTTTGTGTGTTTGTAATATGTCTTCAGAAATATTTTTAATTATTTTTGAATGTAATGTTATTTAAATAAAAAATATAAATTTATTAGATTTTTCAAAATGTAAGATATAATTAATACGACACACGTGTCGGTGGTGTCCAACCATTGAATGCCCTCTCGAGTTCTTCGGCCACAGCGATACTTAAATGATCATTATATGGACGGGTAATCACTTGAATACCAATAGGTAGACCATTACTGGACAGACCTAAAGGCACTGATGTTATGGCAACATCTAATGTATTGAATATACAGGTATARGAAATATTCTTAACTTTTAATATCGTTCCGTTATGTTTAGGTGCTGTTAAAAATTAAATTAAATTTTAAGCTCTGTTTGAATTTAACTGTAAAATTGWTTTTTAAAAAATCATAGCCTTTTCTACCTATTTCTGGATGACCTGGAAATATGAATACACCATTATCACCTAAAATAATCATTTTTAAAATTAATAAATATTTACAATAAATATTAATTAAAAATATTACCCAAAATACTGTGTAATCTTTCTGTTAATAGTTGTCTCATTTGTTTTAATTGATGAGAATATTGTTCATTTGATAGACCAGTAATTAAATCGTCAAAACARCTGACAATTGATGGGAAAGTTATGTTTGAAAGACCAACAATTGATTTTATTAATTCTAGCCATGGATTGATAGCACCATTTAAATTAGCCAACTCTTGCTCTAGAGTTGGTGATGTACTGTCGCTCATAGCGCACATCCATATATCAAAACCAAACTCCAATTCCTTGAGATATATTTTCTCAACATTTGAACATTTATTACATAAGTGATCGACACAACAATATATTGCATTTATAATCTCTGAGTTTAATGGACTGATAGCCGGGTTTTTGAGGCCTAACATGTAGTAAACATTAATTTGACTTATGTCTACGTTTTGGTCTAACTTTAATTTTGTCGCATTAGGTCCGGCCATCACTTTGAGTACTGGTTTCAAATCGCTGGCATATCTACACAAACTGGAAATATGTTATGGAAATAAATTATTATAAAAATTTATTATTAGTATTATATAATTATAGAAATATATAATTAAATTTTACAGCAATTACAGTGAAATAACTAAAATGTTTTAAAATAAAATAAAGTTTATTTCTATAAATTATATTGTATATACAGTATAGTGTCTAATAGTCTGTATACACTACCAGTAAATAAATTATATTTATTATAATACATACGGTCCGACTGATAATAATTGTTGTTTTGATGCGCTAAACATGGGATATATGCCATCAGTAGAAACAATACCGTTTGTAGTCTTGTGGCCAAAAGTGCCGCAAAAATATGACGGCTCACGGATTGAACCACCGATATCTGAACCAACCTATAGATCAATATATTTATTTACTTTTAATTAAATACTTTATATATCCTATAATCACTAACACCAATGAGAGAACCGGCCGCTGCTATGAGCGCCCCCTCGCCTCCTGAACTTCCCCCTGGTATACGACTTTTATCATATGGATTGTTGGTTCGACCATAAAGTATATTAGTCGAGTGCCACCACATTATCAGCTCCGGTACATTAGTCAAAGCAATAAATATGGCACCGGCTTTGCAAAGTTCACTGATTACTGGACTATCATTTGACGAAATAATACCTTTCCTCGCAAACAAACCAGACGTCCAATACATGTCTTTGATTGCAAACGAGTCTTTAGYTGTAAACGGTATGCCAAGCAATGGTTGGTCGTTAACRGACTGACCCGTAAGCGGATCATTGCCATCGAGTTCGTGACGTACTCGACGGTCCACATGTTTGGCCTCTTTAATGGCCGACTCATAATTGGTTTGAATGATGGCATTGATGTGTGGCTGTACTTCTCTACATCTATTGATGTATGCATTTATCAAATCTTCACATTTTAGCTGAAAAAAATAAATTCATAAACTTTTTTTTTTAAAAAAAAAGTCATATATTTGATTGGATTGTCACATTGATAACTACCTGTCCACTTTTAATTTTGGCACTCAATGTATTAGCTGATTCCAGTAACAGTGGGTTAGTTATGGCCGGTAAATATTGTCTATTAGTTTTAAACTTTAGGCCTATTATCCAAGCAATCAAATCGAGAAGTTTACGTAAAAACTTTGCAATAATTGATTGCATTTTTATTGATGACATGATTTTTGTAATAAAATATTGAATACAATAATAACAACAAAAACAATATTACATTTATATTTAATAATGTATTGCACTCTACTGTTAATACAGTGTCATAATATTTGCATTTAATAATCATTACAGTAATGTATTACTGTTTATACAAAAGCATTGATAAACTGCTTAACTATTTTAACTGTAAATAACTGATCATCACTTGTGTTATCTAATCATCATTGTATGACATGTGCACAGTTGTATCTATGCAACTAAACTGTATATAAATTATTTGTATATTTATAAGTAATTTTTTTTTTGAAAAACTAATAGTTTATAGTTATTATATTATAACTACAATTGGATTGCAAGTCATTGCTGACAATTTACAAGAAAAATTAATAATCTTATTTAATGTTAAAATTTATAAAATTAAATAGATCAATCTACTTGACAATTGTTTTTTTTTAATAAATTATTTGTAACCCAAAACAAATTAATACAATCCACTATACAACAAACATGTACAGTATATAACAAAATAAACTTTATTATTGTTGAAAAACAATTAATATTAGTTAATAAATATATCAATTAAATTGATAATCCATATTAAGTGAAATATCCCAGAATTGTTATTAATTAATAACTATTGAAATAATAGTAGAAATCCGTATTCATGAGAATCATATCAAATGTTAATTAAAATTAGAAATTAATAAACAAATTGTAAAATTGATTATGTTAGTTTTATCTAATGTTACAATAACAATACAAAAATAATTTATATAAATTGTAGGGAATCCTATTTTTATTGAACATTTAATTAATCAAGGTGAATTGACAATTGTTTTATATAAATTATTTTATTATTATCTATTTTATAATGAAGTTTGTATATACAATAATTTTAATAGTTTATACAATATCTAAAACAAATGGCCATGGTTATATAGCTGATCCACCATCCCGGTCAAGCGCCTGGAGGTTTGGATTCAAAACACCTAAAAACTATAACGACAACCAATTATTTTGTGGAGGATTTGATGTATTATTTATTAGTTAAATATATAAAATACAATTTTGATTTTTATAACAATACTTTCAAAACTATAGAATCAATGGAAAGTAAACAATGGAAAGTGTGGGATATGTGGTGATCCATATCAGGGACCGTTGGATAATGAACTTCCTAACGGTATATACGCCAAAAATTTAGTCATTACTCGATCGTACAAAACTGGACAACAAATAAATACAGTGATAAACATTACGGCCAATCATATGGGCTTTTTTCAACTCAAACTTTGTCCGACAACTTCTATGAATAAAGAGGTCACTCAGAAATGTCTCGATAGTCATACTCTTGAAATTGTAGGTTCAAAAGATAAATATAAATACAACGTTCCCGGAGAAAAACCTAAAGTATATACCATTCCTACTCTTTTACCAAAAGGACTGACATGTAAACGATGTGTGATTCAGTGGACATACACTGCGGGAAATTCATGGGGTCAGTGTCCAGATGGACATTACGCTGAAGGTTGCGGACCACAGGAAACGTTCAGAGGCTGTGCCGACGTTACCATTCATTAAAATATCACGTTTTTAAAACTTTGTTCAAAAATGATTGCATTTTTATTGATGACATGATTTTTTGTATTCAAATATTTCATAMAATCATAAATAACAATAAAAATAATACAATAGTTCTGTAACTAACTTTAGTCTTCTTATAATTGATTTAAAATCTAAAGTTTTTTATTATAACAAAATTTAAATAAAAAAGATTATATTATACATACATATTTATAATACAGTATATAATAAAGTTTATATTATAAAATACAGTATAAATTCTATGAGTTAGATATATAAGCTACTTTATTTGTAATAGTTTATATGTTTTTGAATTTTATCAAGGTTTACTCAATAAATTGTAATTAATTTTTTCATATTTGATAATTAAATCTATAATTAATAAGTTATCAATTGAAAATATTGAACATATAGTATAATGTAGTAGTGATGTAAACTATGCTAAAATTTTTGTCCTGATTTGTCCCGTCATCTGCTGTTTTGTGAGATATTTTATAACCTATTATTTTTATTATTTCAAACTACTTTATATTATAAATACAGATTTGTATATATAGTATATTATATGAATTATTTATAATTATAATAAATTTATTTATTTTATAGTAATTAAATAAACAATTATTATTATTAACTTTTGTATTATTTATTTAAATTTAATTTCTCGACACAACTTTGCATAAAAATGATATTATTTTGCTATTTTAATTACTATTTAAATTATTTAATTCATATAAGTTAAAAATAATTGGATTTAACAATATTTCAAAATTATTATAAACTTTAATTTAGATATTAAATTATAAACTCAAAAATCCATTCATAAAAACTATTGCTTCTCCAGTAATATGAACTCTTTGTCCAACTATTTTACACGAAAGCAATCCTCCTCTTTGTGAACATTGTTTTGCAATAAAATCATCGACTTGTTGTCCATTTTTATTGTAATCCCTGACCCAATATGGTGTGAGTACAGCATGTGCTGATCCCGTCACCGGATCTTCATTARTACCAACATTGGGACAAAAAAATCGACTAAAGAAATGCTCAGATCTATTGTGATAACCTTTTTGTGTGACAATTATACCGATTATCTGTTTGTTTGTCTTCACACTTAAAAGTTTATCAAAATTTGGAGAAACTTTTGTTATAAGACTTTCAGATTCTGTACAATCTTTAAGTCTTAATAAGAGATACTTTATTTCAGATGAATATTCAATATCTTGAATAAGATTTGGATCCATATTTGATCCTAAAGTGTATTCAATAATTGAATCAATCCATGAGTCTGATTGTCTATCAATAGGTATGCAATCTTGTAGTGGAAAATCCAAAGTTATTTTATTGTTAATAGGATTGACAATTGCTGCCAGAGTTCCCATATATTTAGTGACAAATTTAATAGTAATCTGAGTGTCAGATATATTATGTTTATAAAATTGTTCATAAATGACCTTGGCACTGGCCAATGTAGCATGACCACATAGTTCAACTTCGGTACGGGGAGTAAACCATCTTAATGTATAGGTTTGGTTGTCCTCTAGTTTTGAATTTGTGTCCCAACTTTTGGCCACATAAGCCGTTTCGCTTAAATTCATTTCAAAAGCTATTTTTTGTTTGACGACATCCGATATACAGTCCTGTATTTAAATTAATATAAGGTATTATTTATTCAAAAAAAAAAATTTAATTTATTAATATTAACTGACATCAGACTCAAGTATACAAACTGCGGCTCCATTTCCCGTAAATTGTTGGCCATTGACTGCAAAAGCGTCGACAGTATATATCGGAAGATTCATAACTAATATTAACTAAATCAATGTAATGTTTACTAATTTATAATAAAATTGTCAGTAAATTTATAGATACTGTATCAAGGTCAATTTTGATTTTTTTTAGTTAGTTAAGTTTAGTTGTTATGTTATACATTTTACTGTAAAATATACATGCTTACTGTCTACAGTATTATTTATGCGTATACTGTACTGTATATGCAGTATACAAAATATACAAATTTATATATATATATATAATAGTATATAATACTGTATATACTATATATTTATATAGTTGTATATTGTATATATTATATACTATTTATATATATAAATTTGTATATTTGTAAATTCTTAATAAAATATTTAACAATTTAATTTAGCTTATTATTGTTTTTTAGRACACATAAACCTAAATTTAAAAAATAATTATTCAATTTATAATTTAATAATTATAAAAAATTATCTTATCATGCATTCATTGAGTTAATAATGTAAACACATTAAATTTTTTAAAATGATTAGATTGTCGTTTATACAGTTTTGCTAGGGTTTTACGGTAATATTATTTATTAAAATATAACATTTAAAAATATATATATAATGTCTTTATAAAATAATTTATTATATTTTTAATATTTTGATTAAAAATTATTTAATTATTAATAGATCTTTATAAATATATTATATAAATGTATATTGTTACTAAATTATCCCTTCATTAATTATCGTAACTATTAAAATATAGTTTTTTTAAACTTAAAATTTTTAAAATTCTAGTATAACATTATCATTCATATTATATACAATATTTGTGATATACCAATGTGAGGTATAATACAATATGTATGTGATTATATGTAATATTTTTATTGGTACTGTTGTTATACAATGTCTATACAATCATTTAATAAACTAATTTCTATTATATTTACTAATATAATAATTATACAACAATTATACAACAATTTTATAATTAGAAAATCAATGCTTTGAAAAACATTTCATATGATATCAAAAATTAGATATCAAGAAACCAGAAAATTTTAAAGTTAAATAAATTAGATTAAAATTATTTATAATTAAAAATTTCAGTTTACAATTGACTTAAATAATATTAATGCCAAAGAAATGCTAGAAATTAATAAATAAAAATTGAATTTTATCATACATTATAAATTGACCATTGTAAACTAGATGATATCACATAACAAACAAATTTTGAGCTTACCCCCCCCCACTCTTTATATATCTAGTTAAATCCAGTGAAGTTATTATCACTAAAAAATTATTTAAAAAATAGCTACTGGTAAATGTAATATATTTGTTTAATTAATATAAGGAGTTGTATAATCATTTGATAACCACTGATTTAGTCACACAATAAGTAACAAATAGTATTATAAATGATAATATTAAGTTCAATATAAAGTTCATATAGTAATCATAATTGACATTTAATATCTCATATAATTATTGTTAAATAATCATAAATTATTCCATTTTTAAAGATTATGAATCTTACAAAATGCAATATCAATACAGTTTTAAGTATACAGTATTATAAACATGCGGTGAAATACAAAATAATTATAGTTGATATATAAACTCAATTAACTATTTTAAAAATATTGTTAAGTTTTTTTTTATTCATAAGTATGGACAATAAATATTCAGATTTAAAATATAAAAATGAAAAAAATTTTGATCAAAATATCAATATTATAAAAAATGATGATGATGACAATAATAATAAATCATCAAGCTCAAAATCTATGTACAAATGGTTTCAAACATTGTATTATCAATGGGATAAATATGTTTATACAGTGTGTATATTAGCTGGATGTCTAAACTATGTAATTATAATTATTAAATATAATTATAAATAAAATAAAAATTTGTAAATATATAAAATGAACTAGGGCATAACGAGCCAGATATTTGCAGCATGCACAGTYGACTTCAAGTTCATATTTCACACATCTATGGCAAAGATATCAATTACCAACACATTCTCAGCGGCCGGTTATTTAGCCGGAGCTTTGTGTACGTAATTAAGTGTTTTTTAATGATTTAATATATTATATAATTATATTAATATRATTTAATGATTSCGAAATTTAGTTGGATTTTCCTATAAATATATCAATAGACAGCTGGCATTGACAGTATTGACKGCATTGATGGCAGTGACTACTATTGTGAAGCCTATGTGTAATGATCTTTGGTTATTCTACTTATTGGCATTTATATATGCAGTGGGCGGYGGGGCCTGGGATAGTGGCAATCAAGTCTGGAGTATTGAAATTTGGGGCGACTATAGTCCCGCTATTCTACAATTGCAGCAAATGATGTATGGTTTGGGTACAGTGTTGGCACCATTGATAGCCGAACCTTATTTATTCGGAGATCTCGTCCGAGAGGGATATGATGACCACCATCATCACGATCACGATCATCATCATCACACATACCAACCTTATCCATCACAAACTAGTTCCCAGTTATTTAATATGACATATAATACAAGCCATTACATCAATAATAACAAAAATGGTCACAAAGATAGCATTAACTATTCATTTGATAGACGACCGTCTCTTGAAAAACCGTTTTTAATAACAGGAGCCATATCTGCAATGAGTAAGTGTTTTATAAATACAATATTTTTTACTATATATATATACTAAAACTTATTTAAAAAATTATTTCATACAATACTTTTAAATGCTTTATTTGGTTTATGTAAGATCTAATTAGTTAAATAAATAAATGAAATAACACATTATATTTACTYATTTTTCTATATTAACACATATTTTGCTATAAATACAATTATCTTTAAATTGCAAGTTATTGTAACAACAATTAAAATATTATTAATGTTTGTAACACAATAAATAAAAATATAATTTAATATCAATTTATTATTAWAGYATTTCACATAAAAGCATTTAAATATTTAAAATATTTAGAAAGAAAATACTGTATATTATTATAATAATTAGATATTCATATAATATTATGACAGTAACAAATATTGATGATTTAATTTTTTTAAAAATATTATCAAATTTAATTGAATAGAATATAAATACAAATTAAGAAAATTATAAAATTTTATTATTTTGAATACTTAGTAATAAAATATACAATAATTAATTTTTAGTTTAAATAATAGTTGCAAATTACTATATACTGAATGTCATGTTATATCAATACAATACTTATTTGACTTTCAGTGACATTTTGGTAATAATTATATTCGTTTAGCATATTATGATTTTTTTAAGTCACAATTTTTCATAATTAACAGTTTGATAATAATTTTCATTTATAGTGCCGATTGTATTGTTCGTAATGTTTATAGTGAAGAGATATAAAAAGTCAGATCAAAATGTAAATAAATGTACGAATCAAGCGAAAGGCCTACAAAGTATGGTTGACTGCTATTCACCGAAAACCCGGTTTTTACAGATMATACTRTTTGCCTGTATTTTCAATGCCTATTCGGGTGTAGAGCAGACCTACCAGAATAATAGCGACACATATAATCAATATCTGCCTGATATCGAAATATCAGCCAAAAAAGCGGCAAATATATTGGCAGTAATGACGGCCACCTATACGGCCGGTCCGTTATTGACAGCACTATTTACCCGTCGATTTAGTCCAGAAATTTTGATCACATATCACATGACTATTATATTGGCTTCACTTATATTTTTACAATTTAGTACACATTCAATAACTTTGATTTGGATCGCAAATGTTATAATTGGTTTGAAACAAAAAAACTAATATAATTATTAAGAATATTATTAATAAAATATAATCCTTTAATTACACTTAGGATATGGTATGTCCTCAATGTATCCGTCTCTGTATGCCTTCACCGATAAACACCTGATACTGAACAACAAGATAACTGCAATTACGGCYTTCTTTTCTGGACTGTTCCCATTGGTGTCACCCTTTGTTATCGGTGCCAACATTGAAAAGCGTCCGCAAATATTTCTCTACCTTGAGTTGGCCTATACTGTCATAACTATTGTTATATTTATTTTTATTTTGTTTGTCATCARACAAGTCAAACGTAAAGTCATAGCAAAGTCAGCAAATGTTACTAAATTGTGATATATTTTAGTTATTTTTTTTGTTTTAAAATTAATAATATAGTTTTCATATAAATAATTTTTATTTTATTATTAATAATTCATTCATACTCATTATCTTATAAATAAATTTCATATATTTTGTATTATAATATCAAACAAACTGCTGATTTAGTATATTGTATAACTAAACTGTTTTCATTTTGATAAAAGTGCTGATAATTTCTATTGTTATATCAAATATATTACATAACAGTGATGTAAATAATAATGACTTTATAGATCTTTTATTATTTAATAAATTAGTATTAATTTATAGATAAAGTAATTGAATGATACAATTAAAAAATATTTTAAACTTTACACTAAAACTATATAATAAGCTTTAAACTGATACAAAAAATATTTTCCAAGTAATTAAATATATCCCATTAACCCATATATTGACCCATACTATTAATATGTATTTCATCTCAAAATTATCAAAAATGTGTAAATTATTAAAACTAAAGAGTTTTCACCTCTAACTTTAAACTTTATCATTAATATTTAACTACATTTTATTGATAATCATTATTCATGATATTTTGTTAAATACCTATTTAAGTATTTGTCATTGAATTACTTTATATCTCAAGTATTWTATATTTTACTACTATTAATGAAACTATTAACGTAATTGATAAATAGAGAGATAAAGTGTTAATTAATTTCATATTATTTAAAATACCATTGAAACAATATATATACATCTATACATASTTTWTAWTATAAACTTTATATTATAAACTTTATATATTTATATAAAAAAAGTTARCATAGAATTTAAATAAAATTTTCAATAAATTTTGTTATTTTGTTATTATTTAATTACTAAACATATTTTATAAATCACTAATAGCTGACTATTTATTTGCTAATAGATTGTCCATTAGATCTATTTGTTCCGATTCTTCACGTTTTAATGAATCGTATTGAACACGAAATCTATTAAATATTAATAAAAATATTTATAAAAGACTAAAAATTAGATATTATATTATAAATACAATTACTATTAAATACATCCAATGCTATACCTATTCAACTCGTTTTTCTTTTCCTTAATCAATGACATCAACTGTTGTACATCTGATTCATGTTTTTGCTGAAATGTCTTCAATAGATTTCGTGAACCGATTGCCTATTTTGATAATAATTTGTTGTTTAAACTAATTTATTATTGACAATAATATATTAGTTTATTACTTTATTTTTAAGACATAGCATTTTATTGTATATATTATATATTATTGATATTGATTATTACTTTMTATTATAATTTTATGTATTAATAAATTGTTTTAATATTTAGATATAATATTACATTAATTCTTGCATTTTCCACATCTTTGGCCAGATTTTCAATTATTTCTACAAAATTATCGACAATTTGTTGAAATTGTTGTGTTTCTGAAATTATATATTTTTAAACAATTTTTATAATAGTTATAATTTGAATGAAATATAAAAACATACTATCAATCAATTCAATGCTTTCATTCTTCAATTCACTGCTTTTATCAGTCAATTGGGGATCAATTATACAGATTTTGTTGGACTCATCTATATATAGACCGACGCTTAACATAAACTGATCTTTTGTTATATTATTCATTATTATTATTATTGTTTTATTAATAATTATATTATTTATTTAAATGAAATAACTAATAAATAATTTAATTTAATATATGATATACTGTATATCAAAGTGTTATAAAAGTATTATTGTTTTTTATATAAATAGGATAAACAAAAATATTACCATGACAACTTATTGTAAATGCAAATGTGATACAAAATATTGATCATTTAGATACAAAGTTAAAACTATTTTTTATAATCAATGTTAAGAGTTATTAATGTAATATAAATAACATAAATAAATACAATAATAATTAATTGCTTTTTGTAAAAACATCTTTATATAAATATTTTAAGCAATTTTTACAAAAATTTGTTTAATTTACAAAATCTGTGTATAAAAATGCATAAATTATAATAAATTAATAGAAATAATAGCTAACATAAAATTTAAGCATTAAACTATAAAATAAACTATTTGCACATATCTTAATAATATTACTTATTTAATTACAATTATTAAATTATAATATTAATTAAATAAAAAATTTATGAAACATTAAAGTTCTTTTAATTTAAACATAATTGTGATAAAATTAAACATACATTTAAAAGACTAATTTTGCTGATTTWTAATAAATATTAGTATACAATAAATATTTTTAAATTTTAGTAAATATTGTTTTCTTACAAAACTTATTTAAACATTTAAATATCATTTCCATTAATTTAAAGAGAAAACATTATAAATGCAAAACGTTGTAATAAATTGTTATTAAAATATCTGTTTCAAATCAAATGCTTTTTGATTTTGTCAACAAATTTATGCGAGAATTTTAAAATTTCTTAAAATAATAAACATTTCGCTATAAAAATATTAAAAGAAATGTAATATCAGTACAGAATAATTACAATATTATGTAAACATTTTGTATGAATTTTAAGTGATTTTCACATTCAGAAAATATGAACAAAATATGTTTACAATTTTTGCTAAACTATTTAAATAAATTTAAAGCTTTTGAATGTTTCGTTACATTTGATTTGAAAATTAGCAACTTATCAGATAATATCGTTTTGAAAAATAATTCAACTTTAATTATTTTATTGTCTATTTCACAATTGATGAAAAACTATGGCTTATATAATGCCAAGTAATATATATAATAATTATTTTATAAAATTTTGTTTTTAATTAATAAAATTTTAATATTTTCTAGTAATGAAAAGTAAGAATAAACCGAAGATAAAAACTAAGTCTAAACCAAAACCTAAGGATACAGTGGTTGATGTGATATTCAGTAATACAAAAGCAATGGACAGACGGATAAGCACTAAAAGTGGAGACAGTAGTGGTCTGGCCGTTGTAATACCGATTGCCGCCGATAATGATGATCGAGAGATACTGAAACCTCAACACAATGTGATATCTGGCGATACGTTTAACCAAACAAACTTAGATAACATGTCATTGGATGAGGGGGTCAACAGAGGTGGGTCACTGTTATTTGATTCATCCGATGATGACTTACAATATAAAATAAATATGAAACAGTCATTGAAAATAGACAAGGTCATTCGCAATATTATATTGAAAAATGATTTTAATAGCCAAAAGTTTATCAAAATTATAATGTTTATCCATTGCATTGAAGTATTTCTCTATATGATGGGCGTACGCATGGATCCCATTAAAAAGCACCTTGTATATTCACCTAAAGGCACCTGGTATAATTTTATGAGATTAGTACACAATACTAGTGTATTCCTGATAACTACCAGTTTATTGGTCTACTATTTGCTGTATTTTGTCAAAAATCTTAATGAAAAATACATTACGTTTGACGTAAACTTTCAAGAATTTTTATTAATGTCTGGTCTAATATTTACTACAATTTATGTCATTTATAATGTCAAGTATACGATCAATATTAGTGGTAACTATGCATTTGATGTCTATCTCATTATTGAAACATTGATCCATAAGGATGACCAACAATCGGCTAGATTTTCTGTAAATACCAACAGAATAATTATGATGACAACCCTGATTACTCCACCATACTATTGTCTATGTGGTTATTATCTATACAATGGATTCACCTCGTTCATATTTGTTTCATTAATTATTGCCGTTATTATCATATTTGGCTCAGTTATCAAATATATACTAATGTGTAAACTCATCAAATTTCGTGTTGAAAATCTCAATAAATATCTCTATGATATCAACTTTTATTTTAATGACAACGAATTCAATACTGATTTAGAAATTATCAAAAATTGGTGAGTCATTTATTTTTTAAATATAATTAATTTTTATTTAAYAATAAATTATATGTTTATATACCTAAAGGTATCCCCGTCTGTACACATCAGTCAAAGAGTTTAATAAATTCAATAAAACATTTATTAAAATGTTTATAACATTCAACTGTTACCTAATAGCCTACAGTTTATATCTGATATTAATTGTTGAAAAACATCTGATAATACACATAACAATTTATATAATCACAATACTATTGACTCCATTATCGGTATCGATGTTAATGTTTGGTCAAAATCTTAGTCAAAAAACTCAAACCCTGTTTGAAGACTATCTGATGAAATGGGATTCAATTGAATTCATTGTTGACACACAACGAGTTTATTCCTATATTATCGCCAGAAATATCTATTTATGTCTTATGAAATTAAAAACAATTGTTTACATAATATGTTTATTTATATTATTGCATATTTGTGTTATACTTGAGGCAAATTCAGTAATTATTGTCAATCATTTTCGACAAATATAAATAATTTATTTTATTTTTGTGTAAAATTGTAATTTTGAAATTCATAATTATATACATAAATATAATATATAGTAAGCAGGTCTTATTTTTATTATCTAAATGATTAATAAAAATTATARGATTATTTATAACATTAATCATAACATGAATTTAATAACGATGTTATTGTACAGTAATTGTAACTTTCTATTACAAAAAAATATTTAGTCTAACAATTGAAAATTKATTAATGATCAATATTAGGCCATTTCCATAAATAACTCTATTTAATATAAAATATATAGTATATGATACAAAATGTAATTGTACTCTATATACAAAAATTATCAATTTATGATATCCGTCTCAATTTTAAATTATAATATTTATTATAATAATAAAAATAATACATTTGCCTATTAATCTAATTATCAATATATTTTATCAAACAATCCAATTTTGCATTACAAGTGTATTTATATGACTAGAAACGGTTGACAACAAAATTGTATAAATATATGAAAAGTCTCTGAAAAAAATCATACACTTTATAATAATTGAATATAAATAAAATTTAATATTAAATTTTGTTTAATTTAAAATTACAATAATGTGCGCACAGGTGAATATATTTGATAGTCAGCGCAATGTTAAACAATACACTATACAGAACCTGAAGGGCACACTTGTGGTCAAACTACTCGATTACGGCTCTATTATTACAAACATACTGTTCACAGACAAGACTGGTCGACAACTGGATCTGGTTTTAGGATACGACACCTTTGATGGCTATCTGCGCAAAGATAATCCATATTTTGGTGCATTAGTGGGACGGGTGGGCAATAGGATAGCAAATGGTCAGTTCACTTTAAATGGTACTAAATATCAACTGGACATCAATGACTCGGCCGGTCATAACACACTTCATGGAGGACTCGTCGGGTTTGACAAAAAAATGTGGACATTCAAGACATCGACACCCGATTCGATAACACTAGAAGTGATCAGTTCAGATGGTGATCAACATTTTCCCGGAAGTGTTAGGTATGTCATTAATAAACATTCCTTATGTTTATTACTTGAAAATTAAAGATTAAGTGTTAAGAGTTTTAAATTAAACAGTTATTATTTACTTAATGTTTATTTTTATTTCAAGTAATTACAAGATTGTATAATTTTAAGGAAATATTTACGATATTTGTATATATGATAGTATAATGAAGTTCTTTATAATTACTTTATTATTTAATTTTTTTATATAATACTTAACACAGGGCTGGTATAACATATACTGTAACTGAAGATAATGAGCTCAGACTTGAATATACAGCACAGTTATTACCGGATTCACCGAAAGACACGACAATCATCAATCTGACCAATCATTCCTATTTCAATTTGAATGGTTGTACTGATCCCTCAGCCATATCTACTCTTAATCACGAGCTTCGTATGAATGCCGACCAGTTTCTCGAAGTCAACAAARAGCTTATACCCGACGAGAAGGTGATCCTCACGCGTGCCCTTCCGGTGATGGACTTTACGGGTACCACACTTAAGAAGCTGTCCGATCGGATACCTAATCTTATCGATGGTTACGATCATTGCTATGTTGTTAACGGATCCAAAATTCAGTCAACTATTTGTGGAAATCAAACAATGAATGAGGCGGTGGTTATCAGGTCTCCAATGACTGGCATAACTATGAGTTTCTCGACTACTGAACCGGCCTTTCAATTCTATACAGGAAATGGTCTCAACAATACATTTACAACTAAAACAACTCAAAGCAAACAACCGCTTAAACTGGACAAACACTCAGCCTTTTGTTTGGAGGGACAGAAATATATCGATGCCATTAATCACACGAAATGGCAAAATCAAGTGATTCTTCATCTAAAAGATACTTACAAACAGACGACTGCTTATAAATTTACTAATCAWTAGAAAAATATTTTTTTTCTTTTGTCATATATTTATATTTAAATATCTAATTTTGTTATATTTAAATAAATATACAATAAATAAGTTTGAATTATTGAAAATAATATAATTTATATATTTTTGGTTTGTTTAATGAATATTTTTAAATATAATTCATAATCAATTTAATGCAAGTATACAATATTGTAYTGTATTGTACTTTTAATATCTATGACATTGATCTTAAGTTAATTTGTTWTAAAAAAATATAAATTAAACATATTGTGTGACTAAAATTATTTGCTTAATATGTTTTTATTTTTCTTGGAATATAATTATCTATATATTAAGATAATTTTGAATAGTGATAATCATTATCTAAATAATATAATTGTTATTTCAAATGTAATTTCTATGATAATTTTGTATACAAATTGCATTATGCGACATTCAATTTATTCAAGTATTTTTATTAAAAATATATTTAACAATTAATAAATATTTAAATTATAAACTTATAAATAAACACTAATATATAATAATTTTGCTATAAATTAGAGTAGTCAAACATAAATTATAATGACTGTTAATATTTGTCATATTTAATATTGATAATTAATACAATAAATATTGTGCAATAATTGATGCATTTACTATGAAATATAAATTAAAATAATAGTATATTTATTAAAACATCTTATAATATTGAGAATATAAATTAGTAATAATATTGTTACATAAAAATCAATTGAATAGATAAGGTCTCAAATCTTAAGTATTAATAATAATTTGTCACAAAAGATGTTTAGTACAATTGTCCCAATAATTAAAATTTTTTGATTAATTTGTAGAGATATTACACARTATTTAATAAATATATAATATTAAGCCATTCTTATTATTTTACTGATAATTATAATATAAAAAGAACTATATATTTGGTATTTAATTCATTAATAATATAAAATTTCTATTAAATTAATTAAAATTCTACAATATTTATTAAAAATGAAATTATTACTATTGTTAGTAAATTTATTAATTAATAATATATTAACCGATGAAATAAAATCAAGTGTTATTAATGACGAGTGGCTAAAATTTAAAGTATAATAATATTACATTATTGAGTAAATATTGTTAATTTAATTAAATATATTTTTCATTAGACAATATACCGACCAAATGGTTATAATATTGATATAAACGAGGAGTCAATGCGTCGACAGATATTTGAATTAAACTATAGATTAATAGTCAGTCATAATCGAGAAGCAGATGAAGGTTTGCAAACATACCGTTTGGGAGTCAATGAGTTTACCGATTGGACCGATGATGAGTACGCCAATAGTCTAACACTAAAATTAGGATCATTTGCCGATCAAGAGATACAGTCTAGTGATCAACAATATGTCGACACAATTACTTTGCCTCAATCTGTCGACTGGAGAGACAAACATGTGGTCACACCTGTTAAAGACCAGAAAGATGTAAATATATTATATATCAAAATTTATTTCAATAATACAGTATTATTAATATTGTTGTCAATCAAATGTTATTATTAGTGTTCTGCATGTTTTGCATTTAGTGCCATTGATACCATCGAAAGTAAGATATTATTGCAATTTTTCTGTATTTATTAATTACTATTATATATTAAATTAATAGTATTTGCATATAAAAATTTTATTATACATATTAACAATAGGTCAGTTAGCTATTAAAACCGGTAAACTTGAAAAACTGTCTGTTCAGCAAATTCTCGATTGCGGCAATGGATTACCTGATAATCTTAAATCTTTGATTTGTTTTATCGGTGGATTAATGCACGAGTCCTATGAATATATTATAAAAAACGGTGGAATTGAATCAGAGGAAAGGTATCCATATATTGATAACTACGGCAACTGTAGCTATCGATCTATATATAAAAAAGCAACTATTGGTGGATACGTCAACTTAACAGTTGGCAGTGAGGATGCACTACAACACGCTGTCTCAACTGTCGGTCCCATTGCTGCCGGTATTAACTCATCGCCCAAAACATTCAAACTATACAAAAGTGGTGTATATAATGATGTCCAATGTCTTAACGGCAGAAAAAATTTGAGTCATGCGGTTGTTGTTGTCGGCTATGGCGTAGAAAATGGACAAAACTATTGGCTAATTAAAAACTCGTGGAATACAACTTGGGGTGACCAGGGGTACATCAAATTGGCCAGAAATGCTAATAATACATGCGGYATTGCTACCTATGCTCTGTACCCTACAGGTGTCCATCCTTAATAATAATATTATAACAAATTTTATAAAAAAATATATAAAAATAGGATGACCAACTAATGTATGCAAATAAAATGTTGTTGATTGTTAATATCCACTCATTTCTAAATTTAGCATTTTATTAATAAATGAATTTCAATAATCTCTTACAAAAACAATTTCTCGATTATACTTATATTTCAGTAAATAATATGTAAAACATAAGTTGATTTTTAAGGTATTTTCTCATTTGGCGCACTAATAGTGTGACCGTGGATGAGATGAATGAATGAGTGGACACAACCAAATGATCGGTAAAACAATTTATTGTTTAAAATAAAAAAAATACAAATAAAAATTGGTTAAAAAATGTTGTTTGAATTGTGCTTCAGATTTTTGTCAAGTGATTGATTGCAAATTCAAGTGAAGGCTTGAATGTCAAGAAAACAGAGAGTGAATGCAAGAGAGGAGAGAAGTGGTGATTGAAGAGTGATTGATCAGAGAGAGAGAGAGAGAGAGAAAGTGAATTGTCGTACACTTAAGTAGTGGACGGCCTGAAGGGTCGTCCAATGAGAGTGAAGGGTTCGTTGAAGTCTGTTGTGAGTGTGTGTGTGTGATCTGTGGGCCATCTTGGGTCACAATAGATTAAAACTTATTTGTATTTTTTATTTAATAATTTTATTTGTATTACAAATTTTAGTTTAATTATTGTAGTCGTGAAGCACAGGTATATCTAAGCATGAAATAAATGGTCGGTTCTGTCACAAAAATAGACAGGTATTTCAAGTGTAATAAAATTATTGAAAGTAAAATTTTTGGTATTATTGACATAAATTGTTATATTTAAATCTATTTGTTAATTAAATTATTACTTATTTAAATGAAATATTTTTAAATATAAGTTATTTTCAAATATAAAATACTTTAACTTTATAAATAAAATAAATATTTTTAAATTGAATAAATTATAAATACTTAAGTTAATAATAAATTTTATATATAAACCAGTTAAGAATGCTAGAAAGCATTATCAGAAAAAAAAAACTTGACGGTATAAAATATTATGTTCGCAAATTAATTGTCATTTATAAAAAATAAACCACATTTATATAAAATTTTAATTTTATTTTAAACATCAAATATTAAATACAAAAGTATATTTAAAAAAGGATATAATAAATGTTATATATAGATTTATGATTTACAATACATCGTAAATATCTTGATTTGGTTCAACACATTTTGTGCAAACAAAATTGCTTTGTGTTGTGTTATTATCCTGCTGACAATTTTGATGAAATCTTTCACCACATTGTGTACAGCGAATCATATTATTATTAAATGTTTTCGAACACAAACAATGTAGAGTTGGTATTGTTATGTATTTGGATTTTGCTTCGGTATTTCGAGTAATTGGCAATGAAATTTGTCCAGATTCATACCATCTTTGTAATCTTTGACGCAAATTGAAACTATTTTCAGTTAGTCTTATTGAACTTGGATTAATACCAGAAATATTTAATGCCATATTCATTAAAGCATAAACACCACAATCATTAGAATTTGGCTGTTTTGTTACTCGCCAAAATTGATATTTTAATTGAGGTGTTATGTCGAGTTGTCTTATATGTGCACTTGCGACGCGTACAATTAATTCGCTAACAGTTAATGTGTTAACCGAATCATAAACATTACATGTAATTGTTGTTGATGATGTATATTGAACATTGATGTAAATCCAATGGTTACCAGTGTTAACAATATGGTGTAATTCTTGTCCAACATTAGTGAAATAATACTTAGGTTTTAAATATGGATAATTTTGTTGAAAACGATAAGAAGTTTGAAAATTAAGTAAGTTATTATTATTAGCTTGATTGTTAAAAATTACAGATATTCCATTTGTAATTAGAGAATCGTTTAGCCATCCATTGTTTTCTGATCCATCAAGTAATCGTAAATCACTTGTTATAAGATCTTCATGTAGATAATTATTGTATGTCTTTGAAAGCCAAATATTTGAAATTTGATGATCTTGTAATTGCGTGTACTTTTCTATATCTTCTTGTGATAACTTTTTAGCAGATACTTTTGAATCTTTCACTTTCAAATAATCTTGAATTGTTTCTTGAGATAGTTTTGTAATTGTAACTGAAGACTCTTTAATGTCATCTAAAAGAATTTCTGACATTGTTTCAGAAATTTTGCTTTGTTTTGCTAATGGCTTTATCAAATCATTTTCTTGTTTAGTTGATGAGTCACTTGATTGAGAACTTATGTCAGTTATAGATACGTCAATGCAAACATCAATCCAAAATGGTATATGATAGCTACCATAAAAGTCATATTGATAAATTTTATCATTCCAATTATTTGTAAAAATATAATCAATTTGACTATATTATGAATAATTAGTTGTAAAGACATTTTCTGGTATTAATGATCTCAAATTAAATGTTTTCATAGTTAAATTAAGTAATGTCTGTCCGTTTTTCGAACAGTAATCTATATTGAAATCGCCACATAGTATTATATGAACAAAATTAGATGTCTTATTTTCAATGTTGTTTAGTAAACTTTTGAGTGTATCAAATGGAAGACGAGATGATAAATAAACTCCAACTACTGCAATATTATTAAATTTGACACAAGAGATTTCATAATGCCAATTAGATTTATCATTGCTATCAATTAATGAGCATATAGCTGATACGTTGTTAGAGTTTTTAGCATATATTGCAACGCCTCCAATTGCAATTGTAGAATTTTCAGAGTAAACATGACTTATTGCTGACATTTGTCCAATATTAGGTAATAAGTTGTATTGACATTTTGACCGTGTCTCCACTAAAATTAACAAATCAGATGCCAATATGTTGTCATCATATTGTAAATCTAAAATGTTTTTTCTGATTGACTGAACATTTAAATAAGTAATTGCATAATCTTTTCGTATTGAGCATTCTAAAGGTTTAATTATCATTTGAAGTCTTGCTTCTGATTGTAATCTTTGTATTTCATTGAAAATTTCCATATCACTTTGTCTTGGCTTTAGATTTTCAATTAATTTAAAATCTCCATCCAGGTATAATCCATTAATTGATGTAACTCGAGAACATGCTGTATAAATTAACTCTCGAGGTAAATGTTTTGTTAAATTAACAATAACTTGTTCAAATGTTGATCCTTGACTTTTATGTATTGTCATGGCTTCACAACACACAAGTGGAAATTGTAAACGTGTTACGTGAACATTAAGAAAGCCACCCATTTGGAAATCTTTTTTTATTGGTTCTATTGGTGTCCAATTGTTTGGAATAAAATGTTGTTTAATATATTCCATGTACTTTCGGCGAATTTCTAATCCAGAATTTTTAGGAAATTGTAACCATATTGTATTGATATTTGATGTATATTTGTCTTTATCAATTCTCATTAATGTACCAAAAGCACCATTAAATAAACCATCTGAGACATCAACATTACATGTAATCATGTATTTTAATCCTATTTTGAAACTTATATTGTTCATTAAGCCATTTGTATCCTGATATGTCAATTTTTCAATTTTGTCAATAATTTTTTGTCTCTCATTTATATCCCGGTATCCTCTTATGTCATCAATAGCTTTATTACTAAGTAATTCACCCACTTTATCTTCAATCGCTTTTGTATTATGCAATGCAACTTCATTATTAGTATAATATAGACAAACTGATTTATTTTTGCAAGAATCGTCCACATTAAATCGAGATTTAAGTAATTTAATGTCATTTTCAATTAATGCAGCTTTTGCAAGTCTATTCAAACAATCAACAAAATAAATGTCATTTTTTTGTCTCATCACTATTGATAATTCATATGATTTGAATTTTCTCCATAAATAAGGACCGATTATAGCGTTATATCCATCTTTTGATTCTTTAAATGGCCATCCACCACCAACTGGTTTTGCTTGATGAAGATCTCCAATTAATAGTATGGAAATTCCACCGAATGGCAAAGTATTTTGAAATATTTCTTTTAGTCTTTTGTCGATCCAGTTAAATATTTTATTACTGCAAAGACTTATTTCGTCTATAACTAATAGTTTTAAATCTTTTAATTTACAGCGCATTGTATTTGAAGTATCGGCAGACAATTTATTCAAATTTCCACCAGATATTTGCTGATGTGGAAAAGCTAATGCTGCATGTAATGTTATTCCATCAACATTCCATGCTGCTTTTCCCGTGTATGCAGTTATCAATATTTTGATTGAATCCAAATCTGTTCCTTGTATTGTGTTTATAAAGCGAATTATTGACTGATAAATGCATTTAAGCACATGACTTTTACCAACACCAGCAGATCCCATTAATATTATATTAAATGGCGTTTTGCCTGTTTTAAATCGATGTAGAATATCCATTGTAATGTTGCGTTGCTCAATATTTAATGATCTCATCATTTTTCTATACTCATCTTCATCTATTATTTTTGGAACAGTGATTTTATCAATATAAGATTTGGATGTGCTTTCTTTTGATTCGTCTGTTTCATCAAAAATATTAGCAATAGGTGATCTAATATTTAAAATTTCATGATCTTTTGAAATTTCATCATTAGAATTTTCATTTATATCGTTTGCATCATTTTCTTTATCATTAGCATTAATGACGTTGAATAATTCAGTTTCTAATAATTGTGGATCAAATAGTTTCAAATTTGCTTTAATTGTATCGATATTAGATTCATATAAATCTTTGCATTTGTCATCTTTAAGATCTTTTTCTTCATCAATCCAAGGAAAAAACAACATTACCATTGAACGATAATAATTATTCGAATCATTTTGTTTATTATATTTTTTGTAGCGAATGATTTTCATTTTTTGTCTTTTTTCATAAATCCCATATTATTTTGAAGAATTATAATGTTTGGTAATGAAGTTTTTATATCGCTTTCATCATTAGTTTCTTCATCGTCGAAGTCAAAGTCAATTTTATTTGATTCGAGTAATTTAGAAGATATTGATTTGCAATAATTATATGACGCAGCAAATTCAGCTAAACACAAATTATTAACTATATCAATTATCACTGGTCTCGCCATATAATGATCTAAAAGACCCTTAATTGATATATCTTTTGAGTCACCTCGCAGTTCTTCTAAATCTTTACGGGATTTCAACATTTGAAATCTTTCATTTGGTGGGCCATTATTTATAAACATTGTTACTCTTGACATTCGAGAAATATCCATACTTAAAGCGTGATATACCGCTTCTTGAGCTGATATTTCTGTTCCATTAACTAAAGTGTTGGCTAAATGTCGTACTTGTTCTTGAATTGTTTTATTACCTTTCTTTGCTTCTTCTGATGCTTGCTTTAATAACAACGACATGCCACGCATAGATTTACTTATATAGGCACATAAATATTTAACACAAGCATATGGATCTATATTAGCCCTCCATAATTTAAGCCAAATTTGATTATATGCGTTGATATTGACTGCATTAGGTAAACGTTTTAAAAATATTTCTTCGCGTTTGATTGAAGATCTGATGGCATCAATGTAATCGGTATATGACAATTTGGTCATTTTAAGAAAATCGTCAAAAGACATATAGTTAATTATATTTTTGTTTTCTTTTTCATCAAATGATTGTATTAATTTTTGAATAGAACTACAGTTGTCTTTATGTTTTTTTTGGTCTTTATCTAAAACATTTTCATCCAATGGTTTTAATATTTTTGTTTCATCCATTGGCGGCATAGGAAATCGATAACGACACGTGTTCTTTACTTTAAGACAATTATCTTTATGTCGATGTATTTGCACCGTATTAATGAGATTTGTTGTATCCTCATCAACGCATTGTGTATCTTCTTCATCATCCGTTTCGTAATAAGCTGTTGTAGATGTTGATGTGATTTCATCAATAAAATTAATAACATCATCATTGCTTTTATCATTATTTTTGTCATATTTTGGTGCATCAGATAGCCAAAGAAGACCGTGTATATGCGGCGAACCTCTATGTTGAAATTCAACTCTATAATAACTTTCGATAACACGTTTATTTCCAAATGCTACTCCAGGTTTTATAATTAGATTGAAAAAATTTCGATATCTGTGTTCAAAATATCTGCTTGACGTCACAGGATCACGTCTTATTAATGATAACTTTTCGTCTCTTTGAAGATTATTTGCTTCTTCTAATGTTATTGACATATTATTTAAAACTTTACTTAAAATTACAAGTAGTTCATCCCAAGATGATTCGGCTGCTGATAAAGTGAAAAATAAAGTTGGCAATCCAAGTTGCCTTATCATTGCTATGGTTTCGTCACGCTTTTGTTCCCAATAAGAAGGACTTGTCCTAAGTTTGGACATGCTTTTAAATGCCTTGTCTGATGCAATAGCTTTATTAACTTTTGTGCTGTCCAACGCATCATTAACTGACCATTCCGCTTGTCCTTTTATTTTTCTTTTAAAAATATTTGTAGCACTTATAGCCTCATTCCATTGCTTTCGTTTAAATGTAAAAAAAAGATAAGGAATATTTTCAGCACAACGGCGATCATGTCTTCTTAATTCTGATTTTGCGTAATCTGCTACTGAAAATTTCATAGTTTTAGTAATTAACGGACGCTCTTGGCCAGCAAAAAGCTTAGGAAAAGCCAACGATGCAGCATTAATGTCAATCAAAATATTTAAAGGCTTTTTTCCTTCACCAGGAGCATATGCTACTCCAACTTGTGGATCATCACTATCCAAAAGTGTATCTAAACATCCAACAATATCATCGTCATCATTAATAATATTATTAGTTAGTTTATCTTCTTCTGATTCATTTATTTGAGAAAACTCTTTGGGAAATCGTTTATACAAGTCATGTTTTAGTTTAACACCAGCATTTATATAGGCACTTTGTTTAATTAAAAAATTAAGTGCTTGCTTTAATTCGTGTGGTCTAACAGTTTTATACAAGTCTTTGTTATCCAATCGAGGTGGATCATTAATACGTCTTTTTAATTGTACTCTTATAATGTGCAATTCATCGTCAATTCTTGGTAATAATGGAAGCATTGCATTTGGATCTACTGGAACGTTAACTACATTTCCTTTCATTTTATACTGTCCACCTTTTGGTAAATGTAATATTGTTTCAAATATTATTCTTGCGGACACCATTCTTTCTTCTAAATCATTGAGACTATTAAGACATTCTGGTATTTCTGGAAACATCAGTCCATGAGATAAAGATAATCGAGGAATTTTAGACTTTAATATATCTTGATAACATGTATTGCAAAAATGACAATTTTCTTTTAAATTAAAGAAATCGATTTGTGCTTTCTCATTGTCATTCAATTTTGTGAAGTTAACTATGTTGAAAGAACGAATTTGTGTGATAAACCATAAACATCCACAACACGAACAGATTTCAGTAGGACCTAATAGCTTTGCATCTTCAAATTTCTTAAAATTAGAATTATTTTGATTTTTTACTTTAATTAGTTTTTTGACTTCTTTTTCAAGATCACGTGTCTTTTTATTTTGAAGTCGTTTATCAGCTTTTCTATGTTTGTCGGCTACTTTTTCACGATCACGAAATTCTTTATCTTTGAAACGTTTTTCAGCTTTTCTATGTTTCTCGGCTTCTTTTTCACGATCACGTGATTCTTTATCTTTGAGACGTTTATCAGCTTTTCTTTGTTTGTCGGCTTCTTTTTCACGATCACGTGATTCTTTATCTTTAAGTCTTTTATCAGCTATTCTCTGTCTATCAGCAGATTTTTTCGCTTTTTCGAATCTAAGTAATCTTCGTTTTCATAATCAGACATGATTTTGAATCTTAAAATATTTATTTGTAATTAACTTTAAATATTTTAATATAAAATAAATATATTATGTATAAGAAAATGTCAAAATAACTATAGATAATATTAAATGTTAATATTAATATTGACGCAACATTAAATAGAGACGTAATATTAATGTTGACGCAATATTAATGTAAACCCACTATAAATTAGTGACGCAATATTATTATTTGCGCAATAATTAATAAACAAATAGCAGATAATAATTATTTTAAATATAATATTAATTATTAACACTAATAATAAAATAAGCTTTTTTATTATACAAAATTATTAGATAAATGACTTACATGTTTTCTCTTTGACGGCTCAACTCGAACTGAAACTTGAAATAATAATTTCACTTTATTTATAATATTTATTGTTGATGCAATATTAAACAATAATCCAATATTAATGTTGACGCAATATTAATGTTGACACTATTATCAGTTTAATGAAATAACAAATAATAGTAATTTTTAATAATTATTTTAAATATAATATTAATTATTAAGTGTAATAATAAAATAAGTAAGACTTACATGTTGTCTCTTTGACGGCTCAACTCGAAATGAGACTTGAAATAATAATTTCACTTTATTTATAATAATATTGAATGTTGATGCAATATTAAACAATGATCCAATATTAATGTAGACGCAATATTAATGTAGACGCAATATTAATGTTGACGCAATATTAATGTTGACGCAATATTAATGTTGACGCAATTATTAGTTTAATGAAATAAATAAAATTAATTTTTAATAATTATTTTAAATATAATATTAATTATTAAGTGTAATAATAAAATAATTAAGACTTACATGTTGTCTCTTTGACGGCTCAACTCGAAATGAGACTTGAAATAATAATTTCACTTTATTTATAATAATATTGAATGTTGATGCAATATTAAACAATGATCCAATATTAATGTAGACGCAATATTAATGTAGACGCAATATTAATGTTGACGCAATATTAATGTTGACGCAATATTAATGTTGACGCAATATTAATGTTGACGCAATATTAATGTTGACACTATTATCAGTTTAATGAAATAACAAATAATAGTAATTTTTAATAATTATTTTAAATATAATATTAATTATTAAGTGTAATAATAAAATAAGTAAGACTTACATGTTGTCTCTTTGACGGCTCAACTCGAAATGAGACTTGAAATAATAATTTCTCTTTATTTATAATATTAAATGTTGACGCAATATTAAATGTTGACACAATATTAAATGTTGACACAATATTAAATGTTGACACAATATTAAATGTTGACGCAATATTAAATGTTGACACAATATTAAATGTTGACACAATATTAAATGTTGACGCAATATTAAATGTTGACAAAATATTAAATAATTACGCAATATTAAATGTTGAAGCAATATTAAATGTTGACGCAATATTAAATAATGACGCAATATTAAATAATGACGCAATATTAAATGTTGACGCAATATTAAATGTTGACGCAATATTAAATGTGGACGCAATATTAAATAGTGACACAATAATAATGTTGCTTCAATATTAAATAATGACGCAATATTAAATAGTGACGCAATATTAAATATTGACGCAATATTAAATAGTGACGAATAATAATGTTGACTCAATATTAAATAGTGATGCAATATTAAATGTAACGCAATATTAAATGTTGATGCAATATTAAATGTTGACGCAATATTGTATAGTGACGCAATAATGTTGATTCAATATTAAATAATGACGCAATATTAAATAATGACGCAATATTAAATGTTGATGCAATATTAAATAATGACGCAATATTAAATAGTGATGAATATTAAATAATGACGCAATATTAAATAGTGACGCAATATTAAATGTTGACGCAATATTAAATAATGACGCAATATTAAATAATGACGCAATATTAAATGTTGATGCAATATTAAATAATGACGCAATATTAAATAGTGATGCAATATTAAATAATGACGCAATATTAAATAGTGACGCAATATTAAATAATGACGCAATATTAATGTTGACGCAATATTAATGTTGACGCAATATTAATGTTGACGCAATATTAATGTTGACGCAATATTAATGTTGACACTATTATCAGTTTAATGAAATAACAAATAATAGTAATTTTTAATAATTATTTTAAATATAATATTAATTATTAAGTGTAATAATAAAATAAGTAAGACTTACATGATGTCTCTTTGACGGCTCAACTCGAAATGAGACTTGAAATAATAATTTCTCTTTATTTATAATATTAAATGTTGACGCAATATTAAATGTTGACACAATATTAAA
This sequence comes from Oppia nitens, assembly GCF_028296485.1. Taxonomy (NCBI): domain Eukaryota; kingdom Metazoa; phylum Arthropoda; class Arachnida; order Sarcoptiformes; family Oppiidae; genus Oppia; species Oppia nitens. The sequence continues at coordinate 406,114 of NW_026533252.1, read as the reverse complement.
TGTTGACACAATATTAAATGTTGACACAATATTAAATGTTGACGCAATATTAAATGTTGACACAATATTAAATGTTGACACAATATTAAATGTTGACGCAATATTAAATGTTGACAAAATATTAAATAATTACGCAATATTAAATGTTGAAGCAATATTAAATGTTGACGCAATATTAAATAATGACGCAATATTAAATAATGACGCAATATTAAATGTTGACGCAATATTAAATGTTGACGCAATATTAAATGTGGACGCAATATTAAATAGTGACACAATAATAATGTTGCTTCAATATTAAATAATGACGCAATATTAAATAGTGACGCAATATTAAATATTGACGCAATATTAAATAGTGACGAATAATAATGTTGACTCAATATTAAATTTTGATGCAATATTAAATGTAACGCAATATTAAATGTTGATGCAATATTAAATGTTGACGCAATATTGTATAGTGACGCAATAATGTTGATTCAATATTAAATAATGACGCAATATTAAATGTTGACGCAATATTAAATGTTGACGCAATATTAAATGTGGACGCAATATTAAATAGTGACACAATAATAATGTTGCTTCAATATTAAATAATGACGCAATATTAAATAGTGACGCAATATTAAATATTGACGCAATATTAAATAGTGACGAATAATAATGTTGACTCAATATTAAATTTTGATGCAATATTAAATGTAACGCAATATTAAATGTTGATGCAATATTAAATGTTGACGCAATATTGTATAGTGACGCAATAATGTTGATTCAATATTAAATAATGACGCAATATTAAATAATGACGCAATATTAAATGTTGATGCAATATTAAATAATGACGCAATATTAAATAGTGATGAATATTAAATAATGACGCAATATTAAATGTTGACACAATATTAAATGTTGACACAATATTAAATGTTGACACAATATTAAATGTTGACGCAATATTAAATGTTGACACAATATTAAATGTTGACACAATATTAAATGTTGACGCAATATTAAATGTTGACAAAATATTAAATAATTACGCAATATTAAATGTTGACGCAATATTAAATGTTGACGCAATATTAAATAATGACGCAATATTAAATAATGACGCAATATTAAATGTTGACGCAATATTAAATGTTGACGCAATATTAAATGTGGACGCAATATTAAATAGTGACACAATAATAATGTTGCTTCAATATTAAATAATGACGCAATATTAAATAGTGACGCAATATTAAATATTGACGCAATATTAAATAGTGACGAATAATAATGTTGACTCAATATTAAATAGTGATGCAATATTAAATGTAACGCAATATTAAATGTTGATGCAATATTAAATGTTGACGCAATATTGTATAGTGACGCAATAATGTTGATTCAATATTAAATAATGACGCAATATTAAATAATGACGCAATATTAAATGTTGATGCAATATTAAATAATGACGCAATATTAAATAGTGATGAATATTAAATAATGACGCAATATTAAATAGTGACGCAATATTAAATGTTGACGCAATATTAAATAATGACGCAATATTAAATAATCACGCAATATTAAATGTTGATGCAATATTAAATAATGACGCAATATTAAATAGTGATGCAATATTAAATAATGACGCAATATTAAATAGTGACGCAATATTAAATAATGACGCAATATTAAATGTTGATTCAATATTAAATAATGACGCAATATTAAATAATGACGCAATATTTATTAGTGACGCAATATTAAATGTTGACGCAATAATAATGTTGTCACAATATTAAATAATGACGCAATATTATTGTTGACGTAGTTATTAAAATAACAAACAGAAAATAAAAATAAATTTTATTAAATAATTATAAATATAATTTAAATATATAATTTAATTATTAATTTACTTACATGTTGTCTATTCGATGGCTCTACTAGAACTGAGACGTTAAATAATATTTTCACTTTATTTATATTTATTAAATATTGATGCAATATTAATGTTGACTCAATATTAATGTTGACGCAATATTTTTATACAATATGCTCAGTAATTGACTTGACAAGAGACTTGAAATAATAATTTCTCTTTATTTATAATATTAAATGTTGACGCAATATTAAATGTTGACACAATATTAAATGTTGACACAATATTAAATGTTGACACAATATTAAATGTTGACGCAATATTAAATGTTGACACAATATTAAATGTTGACACAATATTAAATGTTGACGCAATATTAAATGTTGACAAAATATTAAATAATTACGCAATATTAAATGTTGAAGCAATATTAAATGTTGACGCAATATTAAATAATGACGCAATATTAAATAATGACGCAATATTAAATGTTGACGCAATATTAAATGTTGACGCAATATTAAATGTGGACGCAATATTAAATAGTGACACAATAATAATGTTGCTTCAATATTAAATAATGACGCAATATTAAATAGTGACGCAATATTAAATATTGACGCAATATTAAATAGTGACGAATAATAATGTTGACTCAATATTAAATTTTGATGCAATATTAAATGTAACGCAATATTAAATGTTGATGCAATATTAAATGTTGACGCAATATTGTATAGTGACGCAATAATGTTGATTCAATATTAAATAATGACGCAATATTAAATGTTGACGCAATATTAAATGTTGACGCAATATTAAATGTGGACACAATATTAAATAGTGACACAATAATAATGTTGCTTCAATATTAAATAATGACGCAATATTAAATAGTGACGCAATATTAAATATTGACGCAATATTAAATAGTGACGAATAATAATGTTGACTCAATATTAAATTTTGATGCAATATTAAATGTAACGCAATATTAAATGTTGATGCAATATTAAATGTTGACGCAATATTGTATAGTGACGCAATAATGTTGATTCAATATTAAATAATGACGCAATATTAAATAATGACGCAATATTAAATGTTGATGCAATATTAAATAATGACGCAATATTAAATAGTGATGAATATTAAATAATGACGCAATATTAAATGTTGATGCAATATTAAATAATGACGCAATATTAAATAGTGATGCAATATTAAATAATGACGCAATATTAAATAGTGACGCAATATTAAATAATGACGCAATATTAAATGTTGATTCAATATTAAATAATGACGCAATATTAAATAATGACGCAATATTTATTAGTGACGCAATATTAAATGTTGACGCAATATTAAATGTGGACGCAATATTAAATAGTGACACAATAATAATGTTGCTTCAATATTAAATAATGACGCAATATTAAATAGTGACGCAATATTAAATATTGACGCAATATTAAATAGTGACGAATAATAATGTTGACTCAATATTAAATAGTGATGCAATATTAAATGTAACGCAATATTAAATGTTGATGCAATATTAAATGTTGACGCAATATTGTATAGTGACGCAATAATGTTGATTCAATATTAAATAATGACGCAATATTAAATAATGACGCAATATTAAATGTTGATGCAATATTAAATAATGACGCAATATTAAATAGTGATGAATATTAAATAATGACGCAATATTAAATAGTGACGCAATATTAAATGTTGACGCAATATTAAATAATGACGCAATATTAAATAATCACGCAATATTAAATGTTGATGCAATATTAAATAATGACGCAATATTAAATAGTGATGCAATATTAAATAATGACGCAATATTAAATAGTGACGCAATATTAAATAATGACGCAATATTAAATGTTGATTCAATATTAAATAATGACGCAATATTAAATAATGACGCAATATTTATTAGTGACGCAATATTAAATGTTGACGCAATAATAATGTTGTCACAATATTAAATAATGACGCAATATTATTGTTGACGTAGTTATTAAAATAACAAACAGAAAATAAAAATAAATTTTATTAAATAATTATAAATATAATTTAAATATATAATTTAATTATTAATTTACTTACATGTTGTCTATTCGATGGCTCTACTAGAACTGAGACGTTAAATAATATTTTCACTTTATTTATATTTATTAAATATTGATGCAATATTAATGTTGACTCAATATTAATGTTGACGCAATATTTTTATACAATATGCTCAGTTTATTATATAAGTCAACAATTGTATCTAAAACAGTAAAAATAAAGGTAATTTCATGAAAATATTTCTCAAATCCGCCATTTTTTCTGTTCCCGAAGAGATATCAAAATTTTAATGCATATTTCTTATGCTTGTTTTTGATGCTTTATACAAATCTATACCTAAAATAATTTCTTAAAAATTTCTTAATTTTGCCCGCCATTTTTTTTATGTTCCCGAAGAGATATCAAAATTTTGATGCAACTTTTCAATGCATTATTAGTAGTCCTCTAACCGAATCTGAAATCAGAATTTCAAAATTCGCAAAAAAAATGCTACAGACAGACAGACTCAAAAAGCCATTATAGATTTCAGTAAACAAAACTTTTCAAGTTTTTTTTGAAAATAATATACTATATTATTAAAAAATAATAAAATAATTTTTTCTCACTATTAAATTTTAATTTATCTTAAGCATTATAGAAATAACATATTTAATAAAATATTTAATTTTGATACTAAAACTTGCTATTTCTTATTTTCTCTGTTTCATCATTTTTCATATCTTTTTACTGTATTATAATTAATAAAATAAATAGTTTTACCTTATTATACATTTTATTAAATGGATATAATATTAATTTATTATCAGCATATACTACATGACCTTTAATATTATATACTGTATAATAATGTGTATAAAAGAGTATATATTTATTAATGTGGCACAACTAGATAACAGCATTTTTTAATCAAATATTTAACTTTAAATATAAATACATTTTAAAAAAATAAAAACTGATATATTTATTAAAGAATTTATAAATCAAATAGTATTGAAACATTATGTTATATTCCCATTAAATTTCTTATTTATTTGCAATAAGTATCAAATAAAAACCACATAAAAGCTTTAAATATTGACAATGATTTAGTCAAAAAYTGATTACAACAATAATGAAAGTGTTATATGTATTGTCTCTAATTTATTTAAAGTCATTGYTGGCGATTGCGGCCAATGACGATGAAATTAAATCCTTACCCGGMCTACCGGAGCCAACAAAATTCAAACAATATTCGGGTTATTTAAATGCATCGAAAGGCAGACATCATTTCTATTGGTTTGTCGAGAGTGAAAAAGATGCGGCAAATGCACCGGTAGTTTTATGGTTGACTGGCGGTCCCGGATGTAGTTCTCTGTTTGCTATGTTTACCGAAAACGGTCCGTTTCGGGTGAACTCAGATGGAAAGACATTACAGAAACACGACTTTGCCTGGAATTCAGTGGCAAACATACTATGGATGGAATCACCTGCCGGTACGGGATTTAGCTATGAAGACAATGTGGCCGAACCTCATAATAATGACGAGACTACAGCTCTTAATAACTATTTAGCTCTCGAAAGCTTTTTTCTAAAATATCCGCATTTGAAGAAAAACCAGTTTTATATAACCGGCGAAAGTTATGCCGGAGTTTACATTCCGATGTTAGCCAAACAAATCTATGAACACAATTCAACAATTAATTTAAAAGGTATTTTTCAAAGTTTTTTTTAATTATTATTATGATATTTTCATAATTGTTTTTTGTTATAAAAATAATTATGTTATTTTAAGGGTTGGCTATTGGTAACGGTTATATACACGAGGATAAGTTTGACAACTTTGGACAATCCCGTTATGACTTTGCTTTAGGTCATGGCTTACTYACAACAGATACGTACGAAAAACTAACTGAAAATTGTTGTGAATGTAAAGCTGGTGTTATTGAACATCAGTGCGATTTTAGTCAACCCGCAAATCATAGGTATTATACTCTATTAATAATATACTATATATATATATATATATATACATTATTATATTATCATTAAGTTATACTTAATCTCAATACACATATCATTAATTGTTTTACAATTAAAATTCATTAGCAAATGTGCTTCAGTACGACAATCAAGTGTGAGTACACCCAATCCATATAATATCTATGATAACTGTGCGCCAGATCTCAGTTATCAGCAGCTGTTCAATAAATATTATAAACAAGCTTACGATAGGATAGGTTTTAAGGTTGACTTTAATAATAATGATAACAAAGCCAATTGCTATCATTACGGACACTCACTATATCTGAACACTGAATCTGTGCGAAAGGCAATACATGTGCGAGAAAACAGTCGTCGATGGGAAGGTTGTGGTGGTCCTTATGAAAGGGTACACACGGCCACACAGGAACAAAACACATTGGATCTGATCAACAAATATAAGATCGGAAAGTTTATTATATATAACGGTGACTTCGATACTGTCTGCGACTTTATTGGTGACCAACGATTTGCCGACAAATTGGGTTTTACTCAAACAGAAAAATATCGGTATTAGTAAAATAGATATTAATTAATATTTAAAGATGTATTTTATTATAAATTATATGATATTATATTTATTAGTCGATGGACTGTTGATGGACAGCCTGATGGAGTGATCGGTGGTTTTGTACAGCACTACGAAAAAGGATTCAGTTTTGTGTTAGTCAGGGGTGCCGGACATATGGTGCCATACGATCAACCGGAAGCTGGACTTCAATTATTGAAATCATTGATTGGAAATACAAAACTTTAATACTGTACTGTTATATGATTACTATTTTTATTAATAATTAAATAAATATTATTAAATTTCATTTACTGTATTGTGATTAATTTAATTATTTTTTAATAATTACAATATTGATATTATGGAGCATTTATTGAAAACTACTGCTATCMTAATAACTTTATGATGAATATATAACGTAACAAATTTAACAAATATTTTATAATAACTTTAAAATTTATATCAAATGATGAGTAAAATTAAACTGTTATAAAGTATTTATCATTTGTTGAACATAACATCTTTTATTTTATTTAAATTTAATACTCTATACTAAATTATAAATTGTATAAATGGTATACTATTGGTTAAATAATTAGAATTAAATATTTCATAACTATATAAATATTTGTGAATAATTTAATATATGTATAATATTATTATAATATATTATATTAAATTAATACTGTAATATAATTGTGATGTTAACTTACAAGGTTTTTCTAATTAATGCACAAAATTAAACATACAGTATATTACTTCAAATGCTTTAATAAAAATTATATAATATATAATAAATTATCTCAATTGAAGTTAAATATACCAGACCTTCTTGTTTGACAAAAATTGAATAAATAAAAACATAAAAATTAGTGAAAATATAAATTTTGTAAATAATGTTCACATAATCTAATTTTTAAAATGAATATTGATTTATATTTTTATACAGCAATATTGCTAATTGGTCATTTAGCTACGGTAATGTAATTTTAAATATTATTTATTTATATATAAAATAATTTTTTAATTGTTAAATAATAGCCATTGGGAACTTCTACAATAGGACCTGCTTATGTTGACCTAACCTATATACTTGAAACATCCATACAAAATATATCATACTGTTCCATTTTTATAGCAATTGGCCAATTTTTGGGAACACTTGGTATTTTAATGTAGTTATTATATATTATTAATTTATTATTTTTATGATTATCTTGTATATTACTATACTTAATAGCTGGCTTAACATTCAAACATCTAAATAGACAATTAGTAATTAGTTTATTGTTATTATTGGGCGCCATATCTGTGACATTGATACCATTGACTAGACATCTATGGCAGACCTATTGCTTATCACTAGTGTTCGGTATGGCTGCCGGTGTATGGTTTGTATCTGTATTTGTATGGATACTTGAGATCTGGAGAAACAGGTCGGCGCCGGTACTGTTCTGCGCACAGTTGATGCTCGGATTGGGCTTCTCGTTGGGTCCGCTAATAGACAAACCCTATCTGACGGGTGACACGAGTGTTGGYAATGTGACTGTTCAAGCGATTACTATTAGCGAAAGACGCTCTAAACTCATAACACCGTTCCTCATAACGGGTTGTGTTGAAACCATTTGTTAGTATTAGTCATTATATATGTATATACAGTATATAAACATTGATTACAATTGATATCTAAAATATTCTTACATACATTTTTTAGGCCCAATTCTACTGTTAATAATGTATTTTATTAAACATTATTCAAAGCAAAGTTATAATCAAAATGCAGTTAAACCTAATCAAAGAAGTGATGACAATAGGAATGTGTTATTGAAAGCATCATTAGTTTTATTAATGACAATTTGTTTGTCCTCATTGACTACAATGGAGTTGATATTGTTTGTGTTTGGACCCACATATTATCAGCTCATACCTGCCCGATTCAGCGCACCATCAGCTGCTGCACTGGTGTCTACAATGATAGCCTGTTATACTGCAGGACATGCCATCAATTTTTTTGTCGGAATGAAACTAAAAACCAAAACAATTGTCGGCTATCACTATATTATTGCATTTGTCTCATACCTGTTCCTACTATTGGTTCAAAACTCGACGACTTGTATTTGGATATTAGGTATAACTCTTGGATTTGGTGTATCGGCTCTATTTCCCGGTCATATGGCTTATATACAGAAACACCTAAAGCTGACAAACAAGATATCAACATTTTTATGGTGTACGACATCTATTTTAAATACAGTACCGACTCTATTGATCGGTTATTTCATTGAACAATATCCCAAAAGTTTTGTTTTTATTGAACTTTCATTACTATCATTGGCGTTGCTATCAATAATTATTTTTAAACAATTAGTATAAAAAATGAATTTAAATTTTATATACATGATAATTGAAAATAAATTTAAAAAAAAATATTTAGTTAAATCAAATTTTAATTATGATTTATTATTTTTATTACATTTGTATGAAAATGTTAATATATACCTTTTCATTACAATAAACATAACTAATGATATTAATGATATAATAAGTACTGATATTTCAATAACAATGAAAACATTGTGAAATGTTTCGATAWAACTACTGAATATAAGGGCTGCGATTGTATTGATAACACCACAGATACACCACATAAAAGTCGATACTTTATCGGTTATATTAATATATTTCTCAAAGAAAGTCATGTGTCCCGGAAATAGAGCTGAAATAGCCAGTCCTATGGCTGCACTCATTATCCATAACCCTATCTCAGAGTTTTGAACAAATATAAGACAAATTATTACTATAAATGCTATGACATAATGATATGATATGATATAAATAGGTTTAACAGTCATTGTTATGAAAAAATTAAAGGCCTGTCCAATAGTATAACAGGCTGTCATCACAGATACGATAGCCGCAGCTGTAGGTGCTCCCAGTCCTGCTGGTACATATTGAAAATAGGTGGGTCCCAAACCAAAATATACAATTTCTAATGTGTTTAGAGATGATAAACTAATTGTCATCAATATTATTGTCGCATATTTGGTCCACTTTTTGCCATCCATTGGCTTAATAACCGATCCATTATTATTAGTATTACTATTAGCAGTACTTTCAATGATCTCTTGCTTTGGTTTTTCGTAAGGTTTTATGATAAACATTATTATCAATAATAGAGGAACTGTTAGATAATATAAATAACAATTACATTAAAAATTACTGTACTATTTATATGTTATTTATACAAAGTGCTTGTAGTCCTCCACTGACTATAAATGGTACCATTAGTTTTGATTTGCGCTTCTCTATGTCTATCATAACTATTGATCTGTCCATTTGTGTCTCATTTCTCCTGTCATTGATATCTCCCGTCAAAAATGGTTTGTCTAAAATGGGTCCAAAAACAAAACCAATTCCATACATAAGTTGTGATAAAAACACTAATGGACCCGATCTGGACTGCCATATCTCAATTATCCAGGTGTAATAGGCAGCTAACCACACACCAGTCCCCAAACCAAATATGAATGCACAGGTATATATTTGCCATAACTGTGTTGTCAATGGTATAATAATTGTACTAGCTGCCATTACCAACATAAATAATATGACAATTAATTGTCGATTGCATATTGTAAATAGTAATCCACCTAATTATACAAAATTATCAATAATTATATATTACAAATAAATAACAATTAAGATAAACTAAAAAATGAATAATTAAATAATTATTTTTATATTTTTACATAAAGTGCCCAAAATATTTCCAATGCATAAGAATATTGCAATTTGCGAAATGTTTTGTATGGAAGTGTTTAACACATATGTTAGGTCAACATAAGTAGGTCCGAGTATTGATATACCCAATGCCTTAATATAATAAATAAAATAAATTTATTTAATATTTAATTGTTTTGTTTATTTTTTTAGAAATATATACAATAATAAAAAAAATTATTAATAATATAAACAAATGATACATTTCATAATTATGTAAATTAATAAAAATATATTTATACTTACAAATGCAGCATGCTCGAATAATAATATTCCAGTATAACAATATAAATAAAAATCTAATTTTGACAATTTTATTAACATGATTGTAATAAATTAGTTGATATATAATTGACGACTTAAACTGATATTAACACACATTATTAAATTTTACAAAATATAATAAAATATTTTAGTATTGTCATAAAATTACAATTTTAATTAATTTTGTATCATTAGTATTAAGAATTTTAATATTTCATTGCGATAAATAAATTTTATATACTTTCTATTAAATAATATGTTTTCAAATAAAACATCTGTTTTTATGTTATGATTTTGTTGTATTTTAGTTTTAACAATTAGTTTTATTTAATAATAGTTATGTGTTCAGTCATGTTATTGCATTTATAATTGTATGCACAGTGAACTAAATCAAAAGTTTAAAAATCATTTTTATATATTACACAAATCAATAATTTATAATAAAACAAATATTAAAAAGTTATAAACTGATGCCCCATATAATATATAGTACGTATTTATTATATTATATACAATTCATTTAAGTAATAATTTAGTATAAACAAATAAAAAGTAATTTAAAAGTAATACATTTTTTAAATGCTACTTAATATTTAGTTACAATTAGAAATGTATTATTTTTATTTTTTAAATTAATTAAGTGTAAAAAAATATTATTTGTTACATAATATAATTCTATAATTTATTTTTGATTTAGTGATTTATAATTAAATATTTATTATGTTACATATAATAAAATTTAACCTTGTACAGTACTTTAGAGTTTATTAAATATAAATTAGATATTAAATATAATTAAATATAAATTTAGAGTTTATTAATAGTTTTTTTTTATAATATTTTAGGTATAGTACTATAATTATACATTAATTGTACAGTGTTTAGTTATTAAATAACAATTGCTAATAATTGACAATTTAAAATTTATAATAAATTATTATGTTTAACTTTAACTTAAAGTTTTAAAATAATGTCACACAGTATTTTTAATAATATTTTATTTAATAATAATTTTAATACTTTAAAAATAAGTTAAATTACATGTTACTATTTAAAATGCGAGTAAAATAACACATTTAATTCAATTTTTAAAATTAATAATAAAATATACAGTTTTTCTATATTTATAATTATAATCTTTTTATAGTAAATTTAATAAATAGTAATTATGAATTTTCTTCAATAAAATAAACAATAGATTATATTATTTAATGTATTTGAAATCTTTAAAACATTTTTGTTAACTAAACATAAAATTAATATCTATAATTTTTTAATAAAATAAGTTTTCAAATATAAACAATTACAATAAAATTTTATTATTTAATAAAAATTTACAAAATAGTTTTTATATAAAATCATATATTTGATTTCAAGTCATCTATTTTTTATATGAGTTCTTTTTCAACCGCATTCACAGCACTCTTAGGTTTATAATGTTGATCCCAGAGCTCCTGTTCCCCATAGCCTTTATCAAATATATTTGAGTATTTATCAGTGAATCCCCAGACCGTAACGCCAACACATCGAGGAATGGTTTTACAGGCGGAGAATGCCTTTTCATAGTCTTGTGCTTGTTTAGCCTTTTTATCTGCCGACCCTGGTAGCTTATATCTTATATTCAGCTCAGTTATGGCTACATCTAAGCCTAAATCAGCAAATCGTTTCAAATTTTCGTGTAATGTGGAGGCAACGCCACCCTCTCTGAAGTGGGCCTGAACTCCCACACCATGTATGGGCACACCTTTTGCTTTCCACTCTTTTACCAACTCATACAAGGCATCACTCTTTTTGTTTTTGCCTTCAATACCGTAATCATTGATATAGAGTTTGGCGTTTGGATCAGCTGCGTGTGCCGTACGGAAAGCCTCCTCAACATAGCTCGGACCCAATGTATCCAAAAATAGGCCTTTCCTCAACTTATTGCCCGATCCGTCTTCGTTGAGCACTTCATTAACCACATCCCAGGCATATATCTTACCCTTGAAATGTGTGGCAACTTTTGTGATGTGCTCTTTGACTACTTTCTCGAGTTCTGCTTTATTTCCATGAAGTGCCTCTGCATAGGCCGGTATCCTCCGGTGCCATAAGAAGGTGTGTCCACGCATTTTCATGTCGTGTTGTTGTGCGTAAGCGACAAGTTTGTCGGCGTCACCAAAGTTATAGTGTCCGCGACTGGTCTCCAGTGCCGCCCATTTCATCTCATTTTCAGGCGACGCACTATTAAACTCTGCGCCCGCCATCTGATTGTACTCTGGATCGGACAGTGCATGTGCTGCCAGTGCTGTCCCAATATATTTTTGTTTAGCCTTATCACGTAAGTGCGCTTCTATGCACCTAAAAATACATTAAATAGTTTTGTTTTATTTAATTAATAATTAATATAAATAATAAATAAATAAATATAAAATTAATTACACAAATAATAGTGAAACCAAAACAATTGATGTTTTAAATAAAGACATTTTTGCAAAGTAAATGATATAAAATAATAAATTAATTCATTTGTTACACTATTTATATACATTTTTTTATTAACAAATACATAAAATAATAGATATTACAAGTGTTTGAAAATAAAAGATATATTAATCAATATCTTATTTATTATTGATTGTGAGGAACATATAAACTTATTACTCGTATATATATGTACTGTAAGTTATAAATAATTATTAAAGTTTTAGATATGTTGTACCAAATAATAATTTACTAAAACATACAAATAATATATTAAAATGTATGATAAATACTATTTACTAATTTATTTATTAAAAATAATCAATAAAAATGAACTAATTGATCGTAAAATCAAAACTAATAAAAAAATTATTTCTTAAAATATACAATAAGTACATTTTTACGTAAATTTACTATTTTGTAATGTATTTTCACTATTAGCTATTTTTTAACTAATTAATAATTACTAATAAGTGATTAAAGATATTAACAAAATAATTAGATATATAAGCAATTGATTGTAAACTGATTATTATGGCAAAAGTTTTAGTCACATAAACACATATAACATATTTTTAAAGGTAATCACATATTATCAAATATAAGCACATATTTTGCATATAACTATAATATAATGGAAAATAATAGTTAAAATACATTTTTCTTATGTTATTCTAGTATATGTATCAAGCATTAAGTTTGAGTGAAAATTTTGACGTCATATAGTATTGTTTGAAATCAAAATAATAATATATATATATATATACAGGGGTCCTCAAAAAATTATCTCCAAAATTAGATAAATTTAATATAAATACATATATTTTATTTTTATGTAAAAATTTTATAAATTAAAATCGACGGTTCATTTTTAAAAGATTTTGATGCATTAAATATAGCTCAACAATTTGCTTTATTACATACAAACGCAGAAATTGATAGAAATTTTGGTAATTTTATTTTATTTTATTTTTTACTGATCTTAACAATTTTAATTTTTTTAGATAAAAACAAAAAAGCTAAACTTGATGACAATATTGAAGAAACTGAGGAAATTAATAATGATAATGATGCGTTTAATTATTTTTCGTTTTAAAATATTATGTATTTTATTTATGATATATTGTTATTTTTTTAACACGATTAATAATTAAAATATTTATAACACTTTTATTTATTTATTTATATAAAATTTTTACAATAAATAAAATATATGTATTTCAGGGTTAAGTAAGGGGGGGGGGTAGGGGGGGGTAAGGGTAAGGGTAATTTTAATATTTATAAAAATCTAATTATTGATTAAAAATAGTTAAAATAACGTTAAAAGTCTTCAAAAAAATAACATTATTTTAATTAAAATAAACTAAAAAATTAAAAATTACCTATTTGTTGAAAAGAGTAATCATATTACAATTTAAATATAAGTTTAAGAAGTTAATAAAACAATAAATACTTATGTTTTTATTAATAATTTTTAAATTTTAAATAAAAAATTTAAAAATATTTTCAATTTTGTACTTAATATAATTAAACTTTAACGAAATTTGAGTTAAATAAGTAGTATTCAGTCAGTATTTGTATAAAAATAAAAATATATAACAAACTATAAACATTAAGTATTGTTTAAAAAATTAATTATGTTAAAAGTTAAAAATTATTAAAATACTAAAAATAACTCATAGTGTATCATTAATGCTTTTATCAACTATTTTTAAATCTTAAATACATTATTTTATTTTTTTTTGTTAAAATTTAAGTTTTTATTAATTTAAAAAAAATTTTTTAAAAAATATTTATTTTTTATTAAAATTTAAATTTTTGTTAATTTTTAAGTTTTTTAAGTTTTTTTTTATATTTTTGGAAATTTTACCTATTTTCCCGGGAATTTATACGGGAACTTGTGGGAATTTTATTGAATTTACATGGGAATATTCGGGAACTTAAGGAATTTTTAGGGAATTTTCTCTAGACCCCCCCCCCTTGATTTTGGATTTTTGAAAAAATTGCCGTTTAAAAATGCAATAAAAATCTTACCCCACCCAATACCCCCCCCCCCCAAGATTTTTTGAGAATTTTGTAAATTTTACCCCGGTCTACCCCCCCCTAAAATCCAAAACCTTGCTTAACCCTGATGTATTTATATTAAGTTTATCTAATTTTGGAGAAAAATTTTTGAGGACCCCTGTATATATATACAGTATATTATTATTTTGAATTCAAACAATACTATGACGTCAAAATTTTCACTCAAACTTAATGCTTGATATGTATTATTGTTTTCAATATTTTAAAATAAATAACAAGCATTTTATGTTTATGCAATGTATTATACATTATTAATATTTGATAATTTTAGACAAATACTGTAACATAATATTTATATGTTTTCTAAAATTCTACTAATTTCTAATGTTTACTAAAAGACAATAAGATTTAAAGATTTATTTGTATTGATTTTAATTTATACAAAGAGTTTAAAAATTATATAATTTTAATTTATGTATTTAAGTATTAATAAGAAAAAATAAAATATTAATTTATCATTAATTGTAACACAATTTTTAAATTTTTATTAAATATAATAACATATTTTGACTTTAAAGTAATTATAACCACATATTTTGACTATTTTAAGAAAATATTTCATTCAATAAAACACTAATTTTAGTCACATATATCTAAAGTCACTACTAATTATAGAGTATTTTTTGCTACAGTATATTAAGACTCTAGTGTCAAACTATTGTTTATTAAATATTTAATAAATACTATATTACATTCAAAAATAAAAAGTTTAAAAAGACATGTTTTTAAGGATACTGTTTTAAATAAATATATAGTATTAATAGTATTAGTTATATAAATAATATATTTTTAAAAATTACTTAACTAATATGAATTTGTTCATATTATAAAGCATTAAAATGTACATTATTTTATAATGAATGACCATGTTGAATTAATAATTTATAGATGTATTGTTTAAAAATATGATGTTATCTTAATTAGTCATCAAAACATTTGAATTATTTATCACACGGTTGTGAATATTAGACAAGTTATAGATTGAATCAATTTTGTGTATCATTTGAGACCACATTAATGGCTATTATTGCTATTGTTATGATTTCAGTTTAAATTTTAAAACATTTAAAAGTTGTGCATTTGTTGACTTTCTAAATAAATAAATTACAGATAAAATTATAATTGTTATTTTATTTTTTTATAATTGTTTCACAATAGATTAGAAAATTAATTTTTATATTGATTGTTTAATTTGAAAATTATAATTAAGTTATTTCAAAATTGCATAATATTTATATATATAAAATATATTAAACATTATTATTAAAATTAATTATATAAAACTAATTATTAATGTTAGATCTTAAAATATATCATAAGATCTTGTTTTTGATAATAATATATTTAAAATAATTTCATATGATATCTAATTATTGAGAAATTTTGCAAAATTAATACTAGAATTTAAAAATTGGCATAAATTAACTTTAATTTAAAGTTTTGTCATTTTGATGTAACTTTGAAAACTTCAACAATTAATATATTGAATAAGTAATTGAGTAAAAATCCTATGCATTGCTTATCACTGATTGAGAGGAATTAAGACATCGACATAATTGGTAGGGAATAGTCCGGTGCGACCGTTAAGTGTGCCCTCAAACCAGTTATCGTCGACTCGTTTGTTCAGTTCAATGATATCTCCTGTTCTTAAAGTCAATTCATCGGCATTTTGTGCGTCAAAGTCATACAACGCTCGACACTTGGGTTTCTTTGGCACAAACATTGGTTTTGCTGTCGTCGGCAAAATCGGTTTATTTCTTATGGATGGTTTGGAAGCGCCCATCACTACATTGTTTTGTTTATTGATGAACTTAACTGACTCAACAACACCTCTGTATTGGTTTACTGTATTCATTGGAGGATCAGTTGGTTTCTGAGAATAAGTTGTCGGTTTTGGACAATAAGTTGTCTTTGGCAATGTCTGTGATTTTTGAGCAGTTGTTGGCCACAGATCGGGATATGTATTGGGTTTTGAATAAATAGGTGTTTGCAATGGTGTGGATGGCGTAGACTTACTGTTCAAGTGATTGACAACATTTTTCAATACATCTGCACACTTGATATGATAATCATAGAGTGCCTCAGACAGAGCAGTCATGTGTATCAATTGATCCATTTCGAGTGCCATCAGGTTCTCCATTGCCATGGATGCCAACTCATATGACTCGTTATACTTGTCTTCTGATAGTTTCAGATCCAACTCCGAAACATTTCCGCCCTTTTGTTTCTTTCGTTTGTGACAATCATAGTCTAAACGTCTGGACTCAAGTTTTTTGCGATGAGACTGACATTGTTTCAGTTCATTTGATTGCAAACGCATTAATGGATCCAAAAACTTGTCTTTTATTTGATCTTCAAAACTGTACTTAATGTCAGTCAACTTTTTGAGTGTCTCTCCCATATCGACTAAACTTTGACCGAAAGTATTATCATTATCGAACTGTTTTCCGTATCGGTACATACTGTCAGCCAACTCAAGCTCCGGGTGCACATATCGGTCATTTTTGTTACCCATTAATTTTGTATTGACCGCCACTCGGGCTCTCAATGCGGGATTCGGATATAACACGTCTCGGGTTTTGTCGAGCATTTCATGGACCACGTGTTGAGTGATATCTGTTTTCTTTTCCAACTCAACAAAATAATCGCTAGATTTTGTGGCCTCCGCTCCGCCGATACGTTCGCTCACAAACTGATTGGCTTTATTGTACTGTTTCTTTAGGCCCGACAAAGACATAATTGTTCACAATTGTCACCACTGGTAGTAAATTAAGTATTGTATTGTTAATTATTTGTTATAATTGTCAAACAAAAGTATATTATATATATATATTTTTATAGTATAATTTTATTTTATATATTTAACGCAATTTTACAGATTATTTAATTTTAAACATTAAAAATACTTTCATATAATAAATATTTTTATATTATATACCTTTATATTTCAAATATTATATAATATTTAATTAATAATAAAATTATGTATTAACACAAAACAATAGAATGACATAAAATAAATTAACGAATTAATTATTTTTAATAAATATAATATTGATTTTTTTGTGAATTTTCAATCCCCAGTAACAATAAAAGACATTTTAATATTTATCTATAAGTATCTGTGATATTACAATAGTATATTGTAAATAAATAAATTGATTAAAATATTTGTTAATACCTAAAGTTTAACAGATAATATCCAATAGTAACCTTTCAGGTAATAAAAATCATGTATACAAACTAAACTTACCAGTAATGCACAGGTAGTTATTAATCTATAAGCAGTAAATAGTATACATTAATATAGGTACTAAATATTTTACATAGTATACTACATACATGTGCTTATTTTACTATAAAGGTAGTTTTATAATGAATTTTTGCAATGTCAACAACTTAAACTTAAATTATTGATAATAAAAAAAATTCATGTCATTTTAAATTGCAATTTTTATTAATATAAAAACTGAAAATATAATAATAGTTGAATGTTATAGTATTGTAGAAACGTCTATCCAATAGATGTTTAAATATAATAAATGTTTTAAATTATTAAAACAAAATTACACAATATTAAGTTTCAATGTCCGTTACTTTATAAGCTTATATAGTAATAAAAAAATAATATTACTGGTAAATTAAATAGTTATAAATACAATATTTGAAATATCATACAGTTATTTATTTTTTGAATTACATAATAAAAAAACAATTTTCCCACAAATCTCGGGTATCCTTATTCTCGTCCAAAATCTTTCGCATCGTTTACATCACTGTTGATATCAATGACTATAAGAAAGTGCATTAGTGTTGATGAAAGTGTCTGTGAGGCTGTTAGTCATCGAAACCATATCAATATTATACACAAAATAACTCATATCTAAAATAGTATTTTATGATTATTTAGTAAAATTATTTTATTAATGTGAAAAAATCTAAAAATTACACAATAATGCATAAAATAATTTACCAGTACTATTAATTATATAAATTTTTAATGTTTAAAACAATAATGTTTAACTTCTATGATAACAATGATATTTGTTACATTTTATTAATATAACAATAATATTATTTATTAATACTATTATTTAGAAAAGTTTTATTTTGATAAGGCGTGGTTCACATATTACGTTCGCACTTGAGGGGAGGGGGGGTAAAGCGAACTTTTGAGAACGAGGGGTAGGGGAGGGGTAGAGACTTTAAGAACGTTCGCATTTAGATATTTTATTTCTTGTGGGTGAGGGGGGAGTAGCGCTTAGGAACATGCGAACGTAATTTTTTTAAATGATTACATGCGAACAATTGCGAACATGGGGGAAGAAGGGGGTCTAGATTTCTTAAAAGTGCGAACATAATATGTGAACCACGTCTAAATAAAAATAAGCAAGCTCAAGTGTCAATATAAATAAATTTATGGCACAACTAATGATTAGTCCAATGAATAAATTTGCAATAAATTTGAGTTCAATAATTTGATCACCCTGTCCATTTTGATTAATTTGATAAAACCTTAAATATCTTTCTGTATATTTGTTGCTATACTTTAACTGGTGTCTCAATTTTTTAGCACCGTCCATTTTTGTTGAAATACTATACCTAAGCTGACAATTTACATTAATGCCCGATTCGACCATAATTTTGATCCTATGCTCAAAATTATTATTAATTTAAGATATAATAGCAATACTTTATAAATTTTATGATAATTTATACATTTTTAAAACAATTTGTCTGGATTTAGTGTACGCTTTATTAACGGGATGTCCCAATAGATTTGAAAAATATTTTCGTTCACTCAGTGATAGTCCCAACTCTTGATTAGTTGTCATACGTTCCCAAAGTGTTGACTCGTCTCTCAAATATACCAGTTCTCTGTCGGAAACTTTTTGTAAAATTTTCTAAATTAAAAGAATAATTTATAAAAATAATTATAAATTAAAATATTTTAATATTTATTAGAAAATTACTTTCAATTGACTTTTATCAATGTGTTCATCGTCTACAAACACAACTCGATTTGTTTTCCATAAAATATATAGATATTTATAAAGATAAGTATTGTATTCAAAATGATTTTTATACTCCCAATAAATGTTTGATTGATTTATTACAATCGCTTTTGAATCGGTATTATATACTAACTCTTCCAATGAATTAATGTTTTTAAAATCTATTTTAACAATTGATGAGAGAATAACATTACAGAAAAATGTGGACAATATTAGTGCCGAAAGCGACCAAATAATATACATTATTTCAGGCAAATGATTTGATTTGTATTGATTTAATAAATTACTTAAAGTTTCAAAAATAATATTTAATAAGTATACTTGGTAATCTAAATTTGAATAATAAAACTAATTAAATGTTTTTAAATAGATTTATAATTATTATTGATATATACTTTTATCAACATAAAATTTGAATGAAATATATTGTATAATTGAAACAAACAGTATTGATAATAATATTAGCATCCATGTTGTTAATGAGAAAACATTAAGCATGGTCATTAACTCATTGCCATTATAATTAAGTGCACTGAGAATAACCATATTGTACTCTTGCTTAAACCATTGTCCATTTGCGAATGTCATAAAATTTTTGTCCATTCCCCATGGGGTCAGTGCCAGATCCACTTCCTTATTATATAAATCAATAATAATTTATAATATAAAAATAATAATTTTAAAATATTAACATTTATTAATTATAAAAATATTTTACTTGATTATTTTCCATATATGTTTGAGTGTTTATTTGTGGTTTTAATATCCTAAGCGTAACATTAAACTTATTGAATGAACCAATAGTTAATGCACTCAGTATTTCATTTTCAAACAAACAAATTGACTAAATTATTAATTTAATAAAATAATCAATTAATTAAAAAAATTACAAATATTAACTAAATTGTCAATACTGTACATACTTTACTAAATCCAAATACAATAAATGATAAATTACTTGTTGGATCACCTAATTGTGTTTCACCATAATTATAATTATGGCATTGTTTTAAAAGTGATAAATATGTTTTACTCATCTAGAAATTAGTTAAATGACTTATGATTATGATAATTTAATATTTCTATCATTTAACTAAAATTATTTTAAATATAATTTTTTATATTTTATAAATTTCTAATATTTTATATTATTTAATTAGAACTTGTATTATACGAATATTGAATAATTATATTAAAATATTATAAAACGAATTAATTAATAAATAATAATTATTATAACATATAATTAATTAATATATATGTAAATTAATCAATAACATAAATAACTATTTTTACTTGAATGTTAATTATTGTGATGAATATTATTGATTTATACATGTAATATTACTTTATAAATAAAAATTAATTGTTGTAGTTTCACTACTTAATTATATGTCTTTATTTCACAACAATTTGTATATTATTATTAAAATTATATTAATATATTAAATAAAAATAATATTCAATATAAGCTATTTATTGTTATATTTTGTTTGTCAAGATTTTTAAACACCTGTAATAACATTTAATAAAAAAAATATTTAGCCAATAATTTTATATCAAATTTAATGTAAGTTTTGTGAATAATGATATTTTATTATAATAATATTTATTAATAATTATTATATTATAATATTATAGTATATTTTAATTGATTAAATAATGTAGATGTATCGTTTTGATATACACTATTGTAGTTTTGTATTATTACTAGATTTTTAAATTATTCTTGCACTTTTTCTAAATAAATATTTATACAGTATTTAATAAATGTATATTTGTTAAAAATTTCAAGTATAATTAACTATGAAAATATTGATTGAATTTTTACAATTTAAATCTATATAAAAAATATAATGTAAATAAATTTTTAATAATAAAAACTATTCAAAAGTATTACAGTTTTAACTCATATTTTTTTGGTTTTACAAACAAATTAATGATTAATACTCATTGAATTGATTGTAAAAGCGTAATTATAACACCTCTTGATTAAACATAATATACTTTATTTATTTATTTAAAAAAACACAATAAAATATTTTATTTATAATACTTTATACATTATTTTATATTTTAATATATTATTTAGTTATCGACGAAACGAGATCAGTGTTAATAATAGTAAAAAATAATTATTGAAAATAATGAAAATAATATTATTGATATTATTATCCGGTTTGATATACGCTGTCAATAGTGTGAGTATATACTCCTGGACAGTCACGGGTCGCAAAACTTGCGGTCAAAATGCCACTCAACAGCAAACACAAGCACTAATTAATTGCGATAAACTTATGAGACCAGAGGTTATAATTGTTATTTAAGTTAAGATAAATTGTTTTAAACAAATTATATCTATTTATATATTTTTTCAAAAATATTTAGAGAAAGCAATTGTTAGAAATTTGTTTGAAAGAAGTGATAAATAATGCAAACTATAAGTTACCAAATGATAAACCAATGATATGCACCTATACTCAAAATGAACAGGACTTTAAAGTATTTTATATAAATATAAATACTATAATTTCAATAACTTAAGTGTTTTTATATTTTAGGTAATGGACTGTATGTTCAATAAAACCGGTAAAATTTATGGCAAAAAATTTATGGCCAATAATGTCGACGAAGATTTTGATGCCATTGATGCCGTAGAAAATGATTTTGAGGTAAATATATTTAATTAAATTATTTTTTTTATACTATTTATATATAAATATACTTTACATTTCATGTATTAATATCTTATGAAATAAAAAAACCATAAGTGGTGTGTTATGAAAGCTGTCTCAGTGTATGGTTTTGAACATTTATGTGATATGAAACTAAACCAAAATCATATCAATGCTATTGAAAAATGCAACCAAAATTCTACCGAGGTACAATTTAATTTAAATATATGATTATACTTTCATCAAATAAAAGTTGATTTAAGTTTTTTTTTTCAATCAAATGATTTAGTTATTAAAAGTATTGAATGATTGTCGATCTGCCGCTAAACTCAAAATTGATAACAAGCCGTCCACTTGTGATTTCTATGGCAATATACAAGTAATAAAAATATTAATCATTAATTTTGTATTAAACTTATTAAGTTATTATACCATTTTGTTAACATATTAATTGTTTAGGTACTAAATTGTTATAATCAAGTATCATTAAAATGGACTGAACATGATCAAAATAATAAATGGAATCAATATATTGTATGTTTTAGTAAATAATTTATTTTTTTCTTATAATTTAATTAAATATTTGAATATTTTTCATAGGAATGTCTCGACGATATTAAAATATAAAATTAAGTTGAAACAAAAATTTTGCAATTTTCACATTTATAAACTGTTTTAAAATTTTTTAAATATTCAAAAACCATAGTTTTTGCACTTTTATAAAAAACTATTACTAAAAACTTTAACAATTTTGCCGCAATCAATGATTAATCTACAATATTTTTAAAAATAAAAAATTTATAATTATTAAATGATGTTTTAAATTAAATATTAAATTATGTAATACAAATACTTTCGTTGCTTATAATAATAAAAAAAACTTATCCGCTATAATTGATCATTAATTCATAATAATAATAATAACAATAATAACAATAATAATAATAATTACATAAAACACAAAAACAAATTGATTTTTTTTATTAACTATTAATCTTTTCTTCGATCCAATCCTTATAATGTGATACACGTGTGTAAACTCCCGGTTCTTTAGATCCACACATTTCTTGTACGCCATACGACACCAATCCGTACTGTATATACCGTCCTTTAGAAGTCTTACACATGAGTGGTCCGCCGGAATCGCCCGAACAAAAGGTATAGACATCATCGCCGGCACAGAGATGTTTGGATGCGGAGAAGCCGCCGGCAGAGTTACTCCATGCCTTCTGGCAGTCTTTTCCCTTATGAATGCGCACTTTAGCCATCTGTAGTTTATCAGCAAATTTGGGATCTTTTTCGTCGCCCTGTTTAGTGTTACCCCAACCGATCACTTCACACATACGATTTGTTATGGAATATCGGTTTGATTTAGGCATACATATCGGTCGAAACTGTTTGTGTTTGCGCTCAAAGTCTAACGTAGTGTTCATTTTAATCAATGCTATGTCATCTTCATAGGTTTGGTCACTAAAATCTTCATGAATTACTACCTGAGCAAATATACTATTGTATAGTTGTGTATATAAATTATAATAATAATAATAATATAAGGTTAGGTGCCGGGAAATATACTATATTATCAAAATCATAAGTAAAAGCTAGTAAATTGGGGACAATTTATTTGTAAAACTGATGCACACCTTTGCGCCGTAAGTTTTGATTTTATTATCAGACATAATGGTTGTGTCCCACTCTCCTAAAGTCATTTTGATTTGTTTGAGCTGTCCCTTCATAGATGACATAAAACAATGGGCAGCCGTGAGAACCCATTTGTTATTAATTAGGGTTCCGCCACATAAGTCGTGCTCAATATAACCCGATTTATCTTTACTTTTGATGGATATGTGTACGACCCACGGGTACTGACCCTGTTTGGCGTTCACACCGTTAAGTATTCGCATTCTTCCGTGAATACGTGATTTGACGGGAACACCACATTTGACATCACCATTAATTAATAGTACGGTGCAAGTTGTTGTAATTATACATATAATAATTAATAGTTTATTTATGATTAACATGTTATATGAATTATTTAAATAATTACATGTGTACGCCATTTGGTTGACATTTTTTTAATGTATAATCAAATTTAATATATAAGATTGAATTTCACAACAAACTGATTATATAAAAATAAAGTAAAATTAATTATATAAAAAATTCATTTACAATTATTTAATAAAAGAAATTTAATTTATTTTATTATTAACAATATTATGACAAGTTTTACAATTAATAATATTTTAACATTAACATATAAATATTAATAATATTAACAAGATTTTAATTTATTTAAAAAAATATATGCAATAATATAACGATTCAGTTATAATTGTAGTAATATATTGCTTTTAATGTTTAATAAACTTGACATAAATAGATGTAAACTAAACATCAGTTTATTTGACTCCAGTAGGAAAACTAGCGTCGGTAGCGATGCCGCACTGATTATCCTTATTTCTCGACATAAATATATACCCCTTTTGACCCCATGTCGTGTCCCACGAGTTCTTTACTAACCAATAATCTTTGCCGTCCTGTACTCCATATCCGACAGCAGTGACGCCATGATCGAGGTTTTCCTGTTGGTTACCGCACTCGGTATCATAATAGACACCTGATTTATACAACTGAAATTCAAAGGACGAGGCATCGATGGCCACAGAAATGGGTCCCACATTAGCCACTGCTGACAGTAGTGAAGCTTCACTGCCCGACTGGATATCCTTAAAACCAGTAACGGTTGCGCCGACCGATTTGCGTTTGAAGTGACACTTTTCATCGATACCGTCATAGGGATAGGATTTTTCGGTGTCAATACCTTTATTTTTGATAACATATTCAAACGCCTGATCCATAAGCCCGCCATTGCAACCCTGGTTGCCCTCAGCTGATGAACAGTCGACTAGATTTTGTTCCGAAAG
Organism: Oppia nitens; assembly: GCF_028296485.1. Taxonomy (NCBI): domain Eukaryota; kingdom Metazoa; phylum Arthropoda; class Arachnida; order Sarcoptiformes; family Oppiidae; genus Oppia; species Oppia nitens. Next base: position 380,393 of record NW_026533252.1, on the reverse strand, counting down.
TGAGACCAATTTTTTAGTGCTCAACGCGTGCTGTCCTTCAATACTGGCCACAGCCGAAAATGCCCAACAAGAACCACACTATGAATCAGTAAAAAATTAAAATTTTGTAGAAATTTTTGCAAATTGATGTAATATTAAAACATTAAATACCTGTTCCTGATTTTTAATAGGCGTCACCACACCTTTGGTACGCCAATCAACAGTTTCTGGCAATACTTGTTTGGTGTCGGCCTTATAGCTGAGTGTCCCGAGTGTTCGCTTCTTACGACGGAAACCATTCATTTGTTTTTTGAACTCATCGTTAGTCAGGTCTGCAAACTGGTTGACACCCAATCTAAACGAATGAAGACCTCCGTCGGCGGCAGAGTTGTGATCTAATATACGATTATAATTGAACTCAAATACTGCACGACGTTTGCCCTCTTCCTCAGCGGTTGAATAGTTTCGGTTGAATGTAGTCTTCAAATAATAAAACAGTTTTAATACAATAAATAATAATCAATTTAATCAAAATAATAATTAAAACTATACTTTAAATTCTTTAAATTGAATATCAATTTCTTCAGGTGTTATATTACTGGCTATAACAGTGCCAATCAATACAATCAATGCAATTATTTGTTGCATTTTTAAAAACTCTTTTAGTTTACAAAAAAGTTATGTATAAATATCTTTAATACAATCAAATGTATAATTAATTGTTATATTTTATAATAATTAATAATAATTACTCTTTTTATGAAATGTTAGCTATGTCAAATTTTCAATCAACTTATATATACTAATTTGTGAACAAAGCAATTAACTATCTTAATAAATATCTAATTAAAATTTCATTGTCAAACATATTAATAATAAACATATGATAAAGTATTTCGGATATTAAATTAATACATATAAAGTCTAAATTTTTAAGGACAACAAATAACACATGACTTTATGTAATATTTTTTAATACATAATAAAACTGTATAAAAATTAATAAAATAATATTAATGTAAACATTAATATCGCTGAGATAATTGACATCATATACTGTAGACAAATGAGTTAAAGTTAATAAACTTTTTTCGATATATTTCATAATTGATTACTTAGTTAATGTGTGTTCATTATTAGCAATGAAATTATTTTTAGATATATTGTTATCAATTAAAAACTGCTTAAATAAATAAAATTATTTGTTTATTCTTGAAATAGATGACACAATTTATCGCTAAATGTTTAATAATAAATAAATAGAAATTTACCGCCAAATATGATATGAGTAATTAAATTAAACATACAATTAATATCCATAAATTATATTTTTTAATTAATTATTTTTTTTGTATCATACAGTTAAAATGTAAAATATTAACTTTAATTAATAATAATTAAACCAGATGATTTATTTTAATCTTCAATCTTTATTAATAATATATTGTTTATTAATACATTTTTAACTGCATATTTTCAATTATATCTTAATAATAAAAATATATAGCATTAAATATAGTACTAAATGTCCAACAGTTATTGCAGTTTATAAATTAATAACAAATAAATACATTATTTAATTGTCAAAAAAGTAATATTGAATTAGATTATTAATACATAGATAATATCTGAAAATGTTCATAAAATATCTAATTTTATGTGTAAATTAACAAATTTTAATTAAATAAAATGATTACATCTTTTATATTTTTAATATGAGTTATCGCGTGTTTGAGTCAGTAATTCATTTTTAGTAAAGTTTTTTAATGTAGAATTTGGTTTGATTTTAAAAGTTATAATATTGAATACAGTATTATTGTCGATATTCCTCTTGAGTCCAATTGGCTAATTGATTGACACCTAAATACAGATTTCTTAAGTCTAATATTATGCCTAACAATGAATCGGTAGTTATATTGACAGAGCGCCGGTATTTTTCCTTATTGAGTAATACTTGTTTGGTCTAAAATATTTTATTTAAAGAAAATACTGTATATAATAATACTAGTTTTTATGTAAATATATTTTATAACATTATGACCATTGATTTCAATGTCTGTTGAATTTATACAGTTTATGTCGATTTATGTTTTACTTTAATGACTAACTGTAGTAATTATACAGTATTTGTATCATCTTTTGTCTTATATTATCATAGATTTAAATAATATTAAAATAATATACTTATATCCTATTTAGTAATCTTATGATTTTAAAATTGAATATATTTTATGAAATATAAATATTAATAAGATTTTATATAATTCTTAATTATTATTTTAAATAATAAAATTTATATTTATAATATTATTTTTTAAATTATATTTATTCTGATATTATTAATTATCAAATTAAAATTTTTACAATTAATTTAATTAAAGTTGATTTTAAAAAATTATTATTAAAAATGTTTATTAATTGAATATCTGGTTATCAGTGATTTGCTGGTAAATACTTGATTTAGAGAAAGAGAGAGAGAGAGAGAGAGAGAGAGAGAGAGAGAGAGAGAGAGAGAGAGTCTTAAACAGCTGCGACGGCAATGATAGCGACGATGATATTAATTTCAATTATGTGGTCAACAATACGTTTGATTTAAAAGTGACCAAGGGCAATGTTGTTGATAATTTTAAAATGAACAAGATTGTAATTGGTTATTTTTTAATTTATTTAATATGATTGGCCAGATAATAAACAGTCGACTGTTAAAAATAGTCAACTGCTATATCTGGCCAATGATAAAATTAATTAAAAAATAATCAATTACAATCTTTTATAGTTTAAAATTATCAACAACATTGCCCTTGGTCACTTTTAAGTCAAACGTATTGTTGACCAGATATTTGAAATTAATAGCATCGACTCTATCACCTGTTTAAGACTTTTTTGCTTGATTTACATTATTTATTAAATGGTATTATTTTTTATATACAGTATTAGTTGTTGACATTACTAGCAAAACATTAATACAATAGATTTTATTAAAACTTTTTTTTAGTTTTGAGTTTAAAATTTATTTTTAATTCTATTAAATGTTTATAATTTTATGATAATGTTTACAATTTTAAAACTAAACATATTAACTTTTATAATAATAATTTTATGCTAATTTTAAAAATAAATTTATTAAACTAATTAAAAACATCTCTATATTAAATTTTAACATTTCGACCATAAAATATTAATAATAGTAATATAATTAACACTTTTGCATAAACCTAACACAATAGATATGCCTTAAGTATTGTACTTTAAGTCTATATGAATAAGTATAAACCTGTATTTAATTTATATAATTTTTAAGTATAAAATGACATGAAATACTATTTTATTTTTGATATAATATTAAATATCTAAATTATTTTTTAAAATGACAGTCTTATCACAGTTAAGCTAAACAAATCCTAATCATAAACTGTATAGTTTGCTATAGTTTATAATATTACCTGATATTACGTGATATCACAATAATGTCTATTAATAAGTATATTTTGCAATTAATTGATTAAAAATATTCGTAAATAATAATCTAAAATTATGAATCTTTACATTATATTAAGCAAAAATTCATAAAAGTGTTAAAACTATTTAAAAAATCATGTTTTCAGTGACTGATTTATGTCTTATGACAATTAAAACAATTTTTAGGTATATATTATTTATATATTTGTTTTACGCAATGTTTGGTCCACGCATTGTATTATCATTAATTGATAATCATTGACAATAAAATATTTTTATTATTACTTTATGCCAATTGAACTATTGCTTAATTTCACAATAGTTATAATATTGACAAAGTTAAGCATAAAATTAGATATAAATAGCAAATATTTGAATTAGATTTAAGTTGAATATTTATTTATTTATTTGTTTAGTTTGATAAATAAATATAAATAAGATATATTTGATAAGTTTTTTAATATCAAAAATGTTAATTAAAATAACTTTATTGACATTATTAGCAGCGGTTAACTGTATGCCAATGCTTACCGATGACCAAATTGAACAGCAATGGCAACAATACAAAGTAAATACACAATGTTTTAGATAAAAAAATTGAATAATTATTGACATTACTGTAACTTATTTAGAGAAACTTTAAATCAATTGAATTTTATGACACAAATGAAGAGGCGATACGCCGTCAGATATTTGAGACAAACTATCGCATGATTTTGAAACATAATGCCGAAGCGGCCAGTGGTCAACATAAATATCGGTTGGCTCTCAACAAGTTTGCCGACCTGACCGACGATGAGTATCGGCGTTATTTGAATATGAAAGCAATACCATTGAAGAAAAATGAATACCGAAAATCAGTCGAAAGTAAAGTTAATGTTAAGGATTTGCCCGAATCGGTGAACTGGAGTGAAAAAGGTGTCGTAACGGCTGTTAAAGATCAGGGACAGTGCGGTTCATGTTTTGCATTCAGTAGTATCGACTCTATTGAAAGTAAGCTAAATATATATTAAATGAAACCACAGATTACTTTATATCTTATTACCCGAACTGTAGGCCAACATGCTATCAAAACTGGACGACTGGTGCGATTGTCGCCGCAAAACATTATTGATTGCATACCTCCCATCTCGGATGAGATGGATAGTTGCGAAAGCGGTGGTTTCATGCATTTGGTTATGGAGTTTGTGATGAAAGAGGGCGGTGTCGACACCGAGTCTTCCTATCCATACTATGCACGGGTCGGTCGTTGCAATTATAGACAGAAATATTCTGGCGCTTCAATCACTGGTTATGTCAACGTCACAGAAGGCGACGAATCGGCCCTTCAGGAAGCAGTTGCAACAGTCGGTCCGGTGACCATCGGTATCGATGCCTCGGCGTCGGGATTCAGGTTTTATTTGGACGGTGTATTTGTTGACGACTCCGGTGAGTGCGGTAGTGAATTGAATCACGGAGTGGTTACTGTCGGCTACGGCAATGAAGACGGACAGGACTATTGGCTGATTAAAAACTCGTGGGGAACGGTCTATGGAGACGGAGGTTACATGAAAATGGCCAGAAATAATGATAACCAATGCGGTGTCGCCTCTTATGCTCTCTACCCAACCGGTGTCAACTAAATTAGTTTTGTAACTAAATGTATATTAATTTGTATATATTTATCATTTAATTATAATTAATTAAATTAAATTAATTTATATTCCAATTGTATCTGATATTATATAAAATAATAATAATTTTACTTTAGTCAATTAATTAGTAATAACAATTTACAATATATATTTTTATCAAAAATATTTAAAAAATTAATATATAAAGAAATATTTAATATGTTTATATATTATTTTTATGTATTCAACTATTTATCAAATTTAAAATAAATAAAACAGGTGTGCCATCAATCAAAATAAAATAAATTATCACTTATTATAGTAAAGTACAGTATACTGTATTAATTGAATAAAATATAATATAAAGTATAATATAATGTGGATAAATATGCTTTATTTCAAAATAAAGTATATAACTATTGTTAAAATAAAATACAGTATACAATACACTATTTATATTTAAATATAAATACTTTTCATACATAAAAAATTTTAAAAATTAAATTAAATACGATAAAGTATGTTTATTACATATACAGCAGGGTTGCTAAAGGGAGTAGGGTAAGATTTATTACCCCCTGAGATTGAGAATTTTTGGATCTTACCCCCTCCCTGACGTGAAGTCAAAAAGTTATGGGTCCCCCTACCAATGTTCGGCGCCGAAAATTTTTATAATCTACGTAAAATTTTATATTAAACAAATAACTAAATATTAAATTAGTTTTAATATAAATTAATAACTTATGTATACAAAATAAATAGATAAAAATACTTAATTACATCTATTTAATATTATTTACACTAAATAATATCGTAATATATATATAACAAAACAATAAAAACTTAATTGTTTTTTATATATAATATAATTAAATATTATAATTAAAGAGTTATATATATATATATATATATCGATATATATATTTATGCAATTTTTATTTTTTAAAATTTTTGTAAAAATAAATATTAATTTTATAAAACATTTCGAGTATTGAGAAATTAAGCTGGGACTATTTTTATTAGTTAATTTATTGAGAATTTAATGGGAATTTACTTAAATTTGACAAAAATTGTCGTTTAAAAATGCAATAAAAAATTTTCACCCCCCCCTATACCCCCAAACTTTTTAGAGTTTTTTGCCATTTTACCCCACCCTATACACCCCCTCCTGAAATCGATAGCCTTTAACAACCCTGATATACAGGTACTATAACATAATTATTAATGAAGTTTATTTACTGTATATCTACAGTACAATTATAACTTTAATAAACAAACTGCATATTATTAAATATTTAATACTATTAAATAAAACTAATAATTAATAGATACTATTAATAGTTTTTTATTAATATTTTGCTTAAAACTATATGAAATATTTAAAAAAATTATTGAAATTAAATTATAATAACATAAAAATTTACTTTTATTATTAGAATAAATGTTAAGAAAAACACTTTAATATTACAAACAAACATTTTAACAAATATAATAACAACAATTAATTATTAACAATAGTATGACTAACAATGTATGTAATTTAGTTGACACCTAAAGGCCAGGTACCCTCAGTGGCTACGCCACACGTGTTTCTGCCGCGATATATCTTGACGTATCCTCGATCACCCCAAGTGGTGTCCCACGAGTTACGTATGATATAATAGGGTTGACTGCCTTCAGTGCCGTAACCGATTGCTGTCACCGCATGATTCAATTGAGTTGAACTACAGGGACCGCTATACACACCGGATCGGTAGTTCCGGAAACCGTTGCCCGAAGCGTCAATATATACAGTAATGGGTCCAACATTGGCTACAGCCTGTTGTATACCTGTCTCGCCCGATGTTGAGCTGAATCGTTGAATATTTGCTTTGCTTAGAGCTCTTTGAAATCGACAGGTGCCCACCCGTTGGGTGCGGCCACTGGTGTACGGATAGTCCTGTTCGCTTTCGATACCACCTTCTCGGGTGATGGTATTGTAGGCCATCTCAGAGTTGCCGCCGCGTTGACAATCTGTCTGATGATTGCAGTCAACAATGTTTTGTTCCGACAAAGTCTGAATGTGTCCGTGTTTTTTAGCGTACTGTCCCTCAACTGCTGCGACGGCAGCAAATGCCCAACAACTGCCACACTATTTCCAAGAAATTATATAATTAATATTTTTTACTTATTAGAAATTAATATATATATATATATACCTGTCCTTGATTTTTGATAGGAGCCACCAATCCTTTGTTTCTCCAGTCAACACTAGAAGGTAGGTCTCCGTTAAACTCAATTGATTCAGAGGACACATTGGATGTGATGATTGAACTGAGCCATTGTCTCTCCCATTCTTTAGTTGTTAGATCTGAGAACTGATTAATACCCATCCAATATGTATGCAAACCCTGATCGGCCTCATTGTTGTGCCGTACTATTTGTCGATAGGTGTCCTCAAAGATGGTACGTCTGTAGGCTTCATCCTCTTCTGTAGTGTATAGATCTGAACCACTTCTGAATTGTTGCTATAAGAATAAGGGACAGGTATTTAAACAAATTAAATAATATTACTTTTCATATATCTCTACCTTAAATAGTTTCCATTGACTCTCAATCTCTTGCTGAGGCACCGGTACAGCAATGGCACCACTGATCAGTAGAAATGCTAATACTATAGCAAACATTGTTTGACAACAAAAAGATTTGATTTTTGATTGATTTTTGTCACTTAATTACTGAATCTTTATATACCTGTCATCTAATTTGTGATTAATATCAATAATAATATTTGAAGTATCACTTAAAATATAGATCAGTATATTTTGCATTTAACTAATTAATGATTTGATCATGTTGACTTTAATTATCTATATAACTTAGCATTGATTTTTTAATGTTCGTAGAAAAGCATATAATTTTAGTAACTAATCTTGAAAATGCCATGGTCAAATAATTATTTTTTTTTGCTCTATAAATAACTAATTTCTACTTTCTCACATTTAAGTGTTGGTGTAACCAGGCTCAAATTGTTTTATAATATAACATGTGAATGATAACATAAAATGATAAATCTAACAGTAAATTGTTCAAAAACTTATTTAAGTAAATATTTTTAATAAATGATATTAATAAGTCTCAGACACTACAGTAGTATTGATAAAATACAAAATACTAAATAAACAATATCATGTGTAGTACACATTGTATTCATAAATTTAATCATTTTTATATAGTTAATAAAATTTTATTAAAATGAGAATATATTAAATTTTTTAATTCAACAATTATATTAATTAACAAATATTGTCTAACATTATAAATAAAAAAATAATTTTAATTAATAATTAACAAAAAATAAATAAAATATACTATAATATAATTAAATTAAACTAATATCTCTATAAAAGAAAACAAATTTATGTCTATAAACTAGATTTAATTCAATAAAATAATAGTAAATTATAAAACTATAGATAACTTGAAAATAATATTTTTTAAAATTATTTATTCAGAATTATATTGAAATTGAATACACGATAACATTACTAAAACTTAATAATATAAATAATTTCATTGTAATACCCAAAATAAATAAATACTTTTATTAATTTGAACAAAAAATTTTAATATTATATACAGTTTTGCAGTAAAATAATGTACTTAAGTTTTGCTACTATTTGTGTGTAAATTGTAAATAATTTATATAAATGAAACAAAATATGTTGTGTTCAAACATAACTCAACCCGTTATGCCTCCTAATAAATTTCCGAGTAGTCCTCCCGGTCCCAATAGTCCTAACAGTCTAAGATTTTGCAGTAACAGCAGTACGAGACCCAAGATATAGCACAGGGTGTTTGTTAGGGGAAGGACTGCTCCGGGAACGTTGTTGACGCCAAAGAGGACATTTGAAAGGATAGGCATAGTTAGCTCAGAGAGTAAGGTTTGAAGGATAGCGCCCAAAATGGAACCGACGTCTTTAAACATAAGAGCCGCCTGCATAACCTGCATAACACACTTTCCAGGAATAGTCATATTGCCGGAAGGGGATGGGGGAACGGGACCACCCGGTAATGTTGGACACGTAGGACATGCGTTTCCATTGTCTCCTCCGAAGGGATCTTTGCTGAGAGCGGCACATTGATCTTTGCACGGGCAGATACATGTGTCAGTTGATCCCTGACAGAATCCAGGTGTTACACAAGTGTTATTTGGTCCGCCTGGTCCTCCAGGACCTCCCGGTCCTCCTGGACCACCAGGCCCTCCTGGTCCTCCAGGACCACCTGGTCCACCCGGTCCTCCAGGTCCGCCTGGTCCACCAGGACCTCCTGGACCACCGGGACCTCCTGGGCCTCCCGGACTGCCGGGCGCGCCATTCATTTCACTCCATATGTGTCCCCCGTGTCCCCCATAGGTCCAGGCATTTGGCAAAAAATGACAAACAATTAACAAACTAAACGATAATAATTTTTTGTGAGACATTATATTTTACATACAAAATAAAAAATTGACTAAAATATTGTTGTAAAATGTTTTGACTATTTATAGATTTTTGGTTTGTCTTAAATGTGTTTCACTATCTATTGTTATGTTTTGTTACCAAACATATGATGAAGTTTGCAATAAAACAAAAGGTTTACAAATAATTTATTAAAAACAATAAATAAAACAAATGTTTTAAAATAGTTTTATTGTATAAAAATTATTATAGCTAACTATGGCTTATTGTTAATTTTGTTAAATATACAGTATGTATTTAGTTTAATAATTTTATAATATTGAAATATTTCATTTACTAAGTTATATATACGTGTAATAGAAAAAAACATTATACTATCACTTATTAATTATTTTATTTTTTCTGTTATGAGAATAACGATTTCAAATAATTAATTAAAAAACTTTTCGTTACTATTTATATTTAGATAATTATATCTTAAAATGTCATGAAAAATAAATTACATATTAATTACAATAATTATATTTTATAAATATTATTAGCTATAAAATTTCAAAATTTTAATAATTATCAATCAATATCAATTATAAATTTACAATTATTTTAATTTACAATAATTAAAAATAATTAAGAATAGTAATGCTTGATTGTAAATTATAATGATTTTTTCACTTAATTTAGTTACTAATTTTTTATATACATTGCTAATATTATGTTATAGATGTATAATTAATGCTAATTATTTTATACTTTACAAATTATTAATTATCATTTTATGATAAATCTTAATTTGAAGTTTCTTATATGTTTAATACTATTTAATTATAAGATAATTTGCAAGGTTAACAATGCTTTAAAAGTGTAATTAATTTACTATTTGATTAAATTTATATTAAAAAAAACTAATAATATAAATAACATGTAATATTGTATGTATTTTATACTTTTATATATTGTATAATACAATGCAATTTGTATTATACTATATTATATATATTATACTATAGTAAACTATAATATAGCATATTCCTAAAAATAATTTTAACACAAGTAGTGCAATGTTTTTACATAAATTTTCATTTTATTGATATAATAAATTATAGTAAATCTATTTTAAGTTATATATACAGTATATATCTATAACATTGATTACAAAAACAAACAAAATCAAAAAAAACCAGTTGAGAATGCTAGAAAGCATTTCCACACGAATTCCTAATCATAATTAAAAATTAAATTCAGTATGATAAAATAAAATCAACTATAGTTATGTAGAGTATCAAACGATTTAGTATGACAAAATAAACAACTATAGTCATGTGGGGTATCAAATGATTCAGTATTACAAAATAAACTATTATTTTCCTAAAAAATAAACTTAAAAACGAAAAAAATAAAAAATCAATATTCAAAAAAATTCAAAAAAAAATCAAAAAAAATTCAAAAAAAAATTCAAAAAAAATTCAAAATTTTTTTAATTAATTTTTGGACACCATTTTCTTCAATTTCCTAAAAAATAAACTTAAATAAGAAAAAAAACAAAAAAAAATTGTAGCGGATAGTGGTTTCGAACCTATGTCCTCGTGGGACAGACAGACAGACAGACAGACAGACAGACAGACAGACAGACAGACAGACAGACAGACAGACAGACAGACAGACAGACAGACAGACAGACAGACAGACAGACAGACAGACAGACCGACTTATAGAATGCATATACGTATTCCTTTCAGGAATTCGTGAAAATTAGAATAAAAAAATATTATTTAATAAAGTTTCAAAAATAATAATAAAAAACACATATAAAGAAATTTTTAAATATTAAAATACAAACATTTAAGTTAAACCGCATTATTTGCAATTAAGTGTATATAAGTCTCTGGAAATTTTGCATTTTTATATTTATTCAATTTATTTATTTATTTTTAGCAATTAATAACAATAGTAATTAAAAATACTTTTTACACAACATTTGTAATTTTATTATTTTTTTACTAATTAAATATTTATGTTATTTTTAATATTATTTAATATTTAGTTATTATTAAAAATTATAATATACATTTACATTACATACATTACATAACATTATTTGAGAAAAACAAAATTAAAATGAGATTTCATAGATAATTTTTTAGAAATTTCTCTTTTTATCAACATTAATAAAAACCAATAATCGTAATAATTTTTAAATGAATTTATTTACTAATAAATAAATGTTTATACATTTTGTGATTTTTTATAAGTATTTTAAGTGAATTAAAATTCAATACAGTTATTTTTAAAAATATATTAGTAAAACTGTAAAAATAAACAAGTTCAATTAAAAATGTTTTTATAGAAAAGATATAACCAATTATTGCCAACAAAAATAATCCGTGTATTAAATCATTGAAACTCAATTGAAATTCATTGGTTTTCTTATTAAGAGTTTGACTCAATTTATCTAAATTTTTCCAAACTTTTATTTTTTCAAAATTAATTCGACCCCTAAAACCAGTTTTCATATCATCAATACTTGAATGTCTTGTATGTATTCCCGACTCAATGATTCGTTTAACACTAATAACAAATAAATAATAAAAATTATTAAATAAATATTAAGTTATTTAAATAATTAATAATTAGTTTAATAACAGTTTAATTATTTTGTGAGCGATAGGAATTTGTTTGCTAATAAAATAAGTCATATAAGTTGGCAAATATTTTTGTCGGCCAATCGCTAGTTTGAAATTAGGAAACATAACAAGTTTTTCGTGATTATCATTACTACTATCCAATTGTATCCTTTGACCAGTAATTAGTTGTGTTAAGACATTAGGTGTCAGTTCATCGACGTGTCTGTTATCAGATGACCGGTTCTTAGCTATCCTTGTGCTCAATGTATCCCAAATTTCGGCCGACGTTTCGTTTTTCACTAAATCTAACATTTCTGAGCCATCGATCACCAAATCTTTGTTTTTGACGATATCTTCCAATGAGTTAATAATAGGTATGGCTTTTGTAGGCATATATGTCTGTAATAATACACTCGAAGCACTTTTTGATATAATTGTACTAATAATAAGCCATAAATACAACAGTGATTGAAGTAATAAATAGTTTGCATAAAACTTAAATTGATTACAATTGCGTAATCTCTGCCATAAATTGTTGCTATCGGATGACTGTGTGGTTAACATACGATATATATCAGTAATGGCACGAAATCTGCTTATATTGAATTCACTAATTTTATTTAGTAAATACATATTTATTACAATAGCTATTAATAATGAAATCCAAAACTATTAAATATATATAAAAAAAATACTTTTTAAATTAAAAAAATAATAGTATAAATTTTAATTGTAAATCTCACATAAATGTCAAACAAATAAATAAACGCAAAATATGTATCATCTTTGACATTATGTAAACCGGTTAATATTTCTACTAAATATGTTTGGGCAAACGGTATTAAATGTCCATGTACATTTATATCTTCTACATTTATCGGTATTGGATCTAATATAAATGTACCTTGCTAGAAAGAGTAAACATAATATGTTATTCAAAAACATTACATAAAATTGTAAAAATTACTTTATAATAATCCTCATAATTGACTACAAAATTAACTTGAATAAATAATTTGCACATAATATAATCAATGATTGCTTTATTAACACCATATAAACGAAATTTCTATAATGACATTATAATTATTATCAAAATACTTAATTTTAATTATAATATAAAAATAAATAAAAATTTATATTTATATACATCTCTAAAATCGACAGCAGTGGTGTCAATAAGTAAATATCCACTAATATTTAGACTATTGATACTAGGACATTTCCATGGTTTTACTTTAGTATATGTACGTGAAAAATTAATTGTATTATTATATTTTTTAAAAAATGAATGTTCAATTTGACCACGATCATAATTAATATTCATTTCTTATTTTTGATTTAATTTTTATTACAAACTAATGCAACGGTATATTTATTTTTAGTATTTAGCAAAAAATTTATTCACTTAACACGTCATAAATACATTTAAATAATGTAATTGAAACTTATTATTCATTATCAATAACAAGAATTAAATGGAAAATTTAATTAATTTTTATTGGTTTTGTCAAAACAATATTAACAAAACAATATCATATCATATAATATAATATAAATAGAAAATATCAATCAATTAAAATAATAGCAAATAATAAATACAAATAATAAGAAATGTCTTATTGCAACAATAATTATTAGCAATGAAAACCAATTTTAAATTAAAAATTCATAACTTTTCAAACAATAACTTATATTTTAGAAACTATACTATGTCTTAAAAAATAATTATTTAAAATAATTTAAGTAAAAAACTTACTTTAAATTGAAAACACTTAATATCACAAAAAACTAGTGAATTGGTGTACGATATCGATATGGTTTCGGTGGCTAACAGCACACCATCATCAGCACTAATGCACTGTCTTATAGTCATTGAGACCAACAGTGCTGTAAGCAATACGATAGGTTCGGACGGGGAGTGACACCCGAGATGTGTGGAAATTGTTTATATAATTTGTATTTTTTAATATTGAAATTTTATAATTCAAACAATTATAACATAAATAAAATTAAATTAGCAGTAATAACTATACCCACAGTAATAACCACATAATAACCATACAATTATACTTTACAGAAACTAGCCCTATAGGGCTATATGGGTATAGTTATTACTGCTAATTTAATTTTATTTATGTTATAATTGTTTGAATTATAAAATTTCAATATTAAAAAATACAAATTATATAAACAATTTCCACACATCTCGGGTGTCACTCCCCGTCCGAACCTCTCGTATTGCTTACAGCACTGTTGGTCTCAATGACTATAAGACAGTGCATTAGTGCTGATGATGATGTGCTGTTAGCCACCGAAACGATATCGATATCGTACACCAATTCACTAGTTTTTTGTGATATTAAGTGTTTTCAATTTAAAGTAAGTTTTTTACTTAAATTATTTAATATGTGTGAAAACAACTACAAAGTGCATAATAATAAATTATTTAAAATTTATATACTTTATTATTTTATTTTATTTAAATACAAAATTGTTTATATTAGTAATGCATAGTATGCATACTGTACTGTATATTACTACAGTATATTATTATACATTTACTGTACATGTACAAAGTATACATATACAATATTTAATTTAATAGTTTAATACAATTTAGTTATTTATATCTTATTACTTTTTAATACATGAAAATTAATTAATGTATTAAAAAGTAATATTAATTTAATAATTTATATGTACAATATAACTTGATCCCATTAAGTATTAAGCATTTAATTTTACAATTAAGCGGTTAAATATAAAATATTTAAAAATTAAATTCAGATATTCATAAATATTATTCATAAAATAGTTTACTTAAACTAAAAAATTAATAATAAAAATGATAATGATTAGAAAAATGTTCATAATTTATAAAATAATTAATTTTAGTTTTACGTCTATTATGATTACTATAATTAACATAAATTCCTTTATTTAACTGATAATTATGAGACAATTTTATCGTAAGGGCCTTATGTTTAATATAATATACAAACAAACAAAAATATATAAACTCTATTACAAACACTATGATTGCACCCATAAATCCAATGGCCATCAATAGGAAGAGTCCGTGTGTCAGGTCATCCAACTTAAGCTGTAAGTCCTCTCCCTCTTCAAGATTCTGTTTATTTCGATTTGATTTCTTATTTTCTTTCCATTTATTTTTCTTTCCCTTATTATTATTATTATTATTATTATGAGTAGTATTTTGATGTTTAGTGAAAATAGTGCCTTTTAATTGTGTTTTAATGTCTTCAATTGTTGCCAAATATTTATGATGTCCCGTTTCAATGCATCTTCTTATACTAAAATTATAAATTTAAATATTTAGATTAAATATATATTTTATTTAATATTAAGAAATTAATTTTTGTTTATTTCTAAACTTTTTAAATTATATTTTTAAAAAAAAATATTTTACTGTTCATACACTTTTGCAATTGATTTCGACCATTCAACCCACTTATGAATATAAAATATTTTATAAGTTATGCCGTATTTGTGTCGACCAACTGTTAGCTTACGATTGCGATACATAAGCAATGTTTCATGGTGATTAATTGAACTGTCTAATATAGCTAAACTACCCTGTCTCAATTTATTTATTTCGTGTTTAGACAAATAATTGACGTGTCTTTGAATACTTGTATTTTTAATATCGATTCTCAACTCTAATTGTTGCCACAATTTTGATGTTAATTCCTCTTTAATTGTATTTAACAATTCAGTCCCATTAACAGAAACTTTTTTATTATTAACAATATCTTCCAATGAGTTGATTATAGGGACAGCCTTTTTAGGCATATATGACTCCAGCAATACATTTGATGTTTCTTTTATAATAATACTACTCATTTGAAACCATATATATAATAGTAATTGAATGGTTATATAATAACCAAATTGTTTATATATTTTACTATTTCGTAATCTTTGCCACAATTGTGTGCTATTAGATGACTGTGCGGTTAACATACGGTATAAATCAGTTACTGATCGGTACATACTATAACGTGATTCACTCATCATATTAATTATTGTCATACTTGATATCAATGATATTAGTATTGCAATCCAAAACTATTTATATTTAAAAATTATACAATTAATTAAAATAAAATAATAATAATCATAATAATTATAAATAGTTTAATTATAAACAAACATATTTATCAAATAGTAAGACAAATGAAAGGTATTTATCTTCTTTGACGACATGAAGAGCTGTTAGTATCTCCACCTGATATGTCTCATCAAATGGTATCAAATATCCCAAATCAGAAATTTCTTCGCCATTCATATTTAAACTATCCTCATATCCAATAACCATTGGATCTAAAATAAGTGAACTTTGCTAACAATAATTTTAAAAAAAAAAAATTATTAAATTATAATTATATAAAATAACGTTTACAGATATTGTTTCAAACCTCATAAAAATCAATATAATGTGTGACAAATTTGACGGCTGCTCTAAATTTACATTTGATATGTTCAACGAGTGTATTATATAAGCCATATATACGAAATGTCTTCATCACATTATTATTGAAGAGTAAATATTTTTAAATCAAATAATTTAAATCAAAATAAATACTAAATTTAATTAATAAATAGATATATTAATAATAACATACTTTATCGGTATCAGCCAACACAGTGTCAATTTCTATTCTCATTTTGGGAATTGTAATGTTTAGACCATCACAAAAATACCAAATATTTTTGCGATATCGTTGTGAAAATTTAATTATATTTTTGTAAGTTTTGAAAAATAATAAACTTATCTTTTCATCTTCATCGGCCATATTTTCAGTTTACTATACTTATGTTAAAATATTTCAAAATTATTAGAAAATTTCAATAAACAACAAATCAAATTGTATTTCTATTTATATTATATTTATAATTTCAATTTATTCAGTTTAATATATTCAGTTTTATAATGTGAAAGCAATATATTAAGTTATGTATGAATACTAATAAAATAAAATAATAAAAGACAATTAGTTTGATTGTTTATATATTTTTATATTTGACAATATTTTATATAAAGCATAAATTATAGGAATTTTCTGATTATTATATATTAGTGATAACTGAATAAAATATTAGAAGAATACAAATATGAAATTTATTATATCGTAATTTAAATAATATAAAATAAAATGACAAAATAATTTGCAATAATAATATTATATTATGTTGAAACACATATTTAATTTTTATCATTTTATTATATATACTGTATATAATTTATTAATTAAAATATGTAATTTTTAATAATATACTTTATTAATAATTTTTCTTATAGTTGAAAATTACTTAAAAATAAGAATATTTTATTAAAAAACTTAGCAATAATTTCTTTAACAATTAAATATACTTTTTTTTATCCCTAATGCTAACCAATCAATGAACTCTAATTAATAGCTTCGCATACCAATCCCTTAAAATACATAATACAGTACAGCATATACAGTACATTACAGTACAATACTGTAATTATAAAACCAAAAACTGAGGCCTGGGATCAATTGGTGAATAGGTATAGTAGTGTAGTCGTAATGCAGTACTTACCAGTGTTGGCAGAGACAAAGTGTATAATACAAAGCGTATTATACAGTATAATACAATGTAAATTACATGACAATTTTGGCTTACAAAAAAAATTTAGCGCCACCTAGTAACAAAAATATTAAAATTCACAAACAAACACGTTTGTGTTTTTTTATATTGAAAAAATTTGAAATTAGCTATTCAATTTAATTCTGGTATTGAAATGTATTAATAAAATAATTAATATTAATTTTAATAGTTTTAGAAAACAACGATTCTAATAACGATATTGAAATTATATAATAATAATAATTTTAATTAAAATATAAATATTTTATCATTGTTAATGTAATTTTTCTATTATTGTAAAATACATCCAGTACATTGTATTTTACTGTATTTTAAATAGCCAAAATTGAAAACCTTGTATTTTTCCAACCCTGGTACTTACAGTGTATGCATTTGCATACAATCTAAACTTGCAAACTGTATATATTGGACATCATAATGCATAAAACAATAAATGCTTTAAATAGTAATACATTTATAATTAATTAATAAATAATAATATTTGAATTGAATTATACCAGTGGACAGAATGTATGGTATTTTCAGCTAGTTTTATATAAATCTATATATTTTTTTAGACAAAACTCAAATATTTCAATTTCTATGAGTTTATTACTCTTAAAATATCTGTCGACCTATTTATGGGTCAACCATTTGACTTAAACCTCTATATAAGTGACTGAATCACTGCTACTGACCATTACATTGCATGACAGATATGCATGTGCTTCACAACTATAACAAATTGTATCTCAAATTTAAATAAAATGATTATTAAAAATCACAATTAGTTTTTAATGTATAGATGAGTCTAAAAAAATAATTAAGTATAACTCAATAAATAATTTACACATATAATAATTAATTATTTTTATTTAAATTTAATACTAATGTTATTACAAAAATTTTAATTTCATTCAATTTCTAGTTACTGAATAATATTAATTATATAACTTATAATATGATCTAATATAATCAACTTAATAACAAATACTTAATTTTACACTTTTTTCAAATACTTAACTTAATTATAAATTATTAGTTTTTTGATAAGTTTTATGATTGTATTCATAAAAATATGCTTTTATTAATTTTCGTGTATAGTTATGGCGTCTGTCATTATAATTAATACATAAATGTACATGTTCATTTAATTGATTACTATTAGTCATATTAACACTTAAATTATTGTTGATATTAATTGTATGCAAACAAAAACAGATTAACTCCATTGCAAACGCTATTAAAGCTAATATGAATCCAATGGCAATCAATAGGAAGAGTCCGTGTGTCAGGTCATCCATATTGAGCTGAAAGTCGTCTTCTTCTTCGTCTATCATTGTTTTTGTTGACTTTTTTTTAATAAATTTTTCAGTTATTAATCTTATTTTTATATCTTCAAGTGTTTTCTGATATTTTGTAAGTCCTGTATCGACACATCGTCTAATACTAAATGTTTGAATCGAAAATTATTTATAATTTTAAATTAAAAATTAATAATATATTTAAAATTTAAATCAATAAAAGTTTAGTATTTTATATTAAAAATTAGATTTTATTAAATAACGTACTCTTTAGCGATACGCTTAGATTTGCTGACAAATTTGTTAATGAAAATTGTTTGATAAGTTTGTCCGTATTTGTGTCGACCCAAACACAGTCTATTATTGCGATACATAATTAATTGTTGATTGTTATTCATTGAATCATCCAATATAACTAACTCTCCCTTTCCTATTGAACTAATGATTTTATTTGTCAATTTAATGACATGTCTGTCACTGTTTTGTGATTTATCTTTAATTCTTGACACTAAAAGATCCCACAATTGAGATGTGGTTTCATTTCTAATTTTTGTCAATAAATTTGAATTTATAATTTCTATATTTTTATTATTAACAATATCTTCCAATGAGTTAATTATGGGAACAGCTTTTGTTGGCATATATGACTCTAGCAATACATTTGAAGCCTCTTTTATAATAACACTACTCATTTGAAACCATATATACATTAGTAATTGAAAGATAAGATAATAAGCAAATGATTTAAAAATTTTACTATTTTTCAATTTTTGCCACAATTGTGGGCTATTAGATGACTGTGCGGTTAACATACGGTATAAATCAGTTACCGATCGGTATATACTATAATGCGATGGATTCAATAAATTAATTAATAGCGAACTCGTAATAAGTGATATAAGAATTGCGATCCAAAACTAAATAAATTTAAAAAAATTAATAAATATATATATATCTAAATATTAAAAATAATTTTTATTAATTATTTTGATTTACTCACAAATGAATCAAAAAGGAAAACAAATGCAAAATATTTGGTTTCTTTGACTACTCTAAGACCCGTCAATATCTCGACCTGATATGTGTCGTCAAACGGTATTAAATATCCCGCGTAATCCATATCTTCATTTTCAATGACCATTGTATCCAAAATTAAAGAGTTTTGCTAATAATTAAAATAATCGTTTTGTTTAAATAATTATTTAAATTAATAACTAATATTTTATAGTCATCGTAATAGCATTTATTATACAGTACTTCATAAAAATCTTGATAATATGTAACAAATTTGACGGCTGCCTTGTATTTGC
Organism: Oppia nitens; assembly: GCF_028296485.1. NCBI lineage: Eukaryota > Metazoa > Arthropoda > Arachnida > Sarcoptiformes > Oppiidae > Oppia > Oppia nitens. The sequence goes on along the minus strand of NW_026533252.1, from coordinate 360,028 downwards.
ATTTTATATATTCAACTATTGCATCGTAAAAGCCATAAATACGAAAAATCTAAATTATAATATATATATATATATATATATATATATGATAATTAATAATTAATAACAAATAATAAATTATAAATTATAAATTATAATATATAATTTGTTTGAAAAACTTACTTTATCAGTATCAGCTAATATAGTATCAAGCTCTATATGAAATTTAGGAGAAGTTAAATTTAGATGATTACAAAAATACCAAATATTTTTGCGATACTCCTGTGAAAATTTTATCTGATTTTTAAATCTATTATAAAATAGAAGATTTAATTTTTCATTATCAATATCCATAAGTTTTTATTTATGGATAACCTATTTATGAAGTTATCAATTAAATTGTTATCCTATTATTACATTGAATTTCAACATTCATTGAATTCATAACAATTTAAAAATCAAATAACCATTGAATTTAATTTATAATATAGAATATATCAATAATATTAAAATAAATTATTGTTATTGTATTTATATGTAATATTACATAAAAAAAATATTATTCAATTAATATAATGTATTTTTACAATATTTTCAATTTTAGCACATTATATGTAGATTAACCTGAATATTATAGAATAAATTATTTATTGCTATTATATTTAAGTTAATATTGTAAAAGTATCCACTTAGATTTTTAATATAAAAAGTGGTAAATAATTTTATTTGATTGTTTTCTTAATGATATAAAACATATAATCCAATAAAAAACAATTTGATTTTCAAATATTCTTAAAATGCGTCATAAAAATTGTGAAAATACTTTTAATAAATTAAATTTTTATAAAAAATAAATAAAATGATTATTTTATTATTGATATTTTTTGCTAAAAAATTTACAAATTTGTTCCTAATATAAAAACAATATTTACATAAAACAATTAATTTAATTTCTAATAATTTATTTTTACAATTTTGTTACAAAATCTTTATCTTCAGCCAGCGATCGGTTTGTACTATCATTAATATCATTGCCTAATATACAGTCCGTACTATTAGACTGAGAAACGGGAAGAGATTTCGAGCCAACACATGAGCCATACTTTTTAGTTCGCGGAAGAGTAGCCATAGTGTCATCAATAGGTCTGTCAACCTCTTCTCGCATCCGGTGTTGTCCATCATCTTCTTCATCATCATCTGTAGGTTCGAGATGTATGTCATTACAGTTGATTGCGTCCTCCAGCAGATCCAGTGATTTGCATTTAGGCTGTTGTGGTATACAACCACCTGTTTTCAGTGGACAGTCGTGTCTAGTGATGGCATTAATTCTATTCTCATTTATTATGTGATTGTGATTAATGTTATTATTGACTATTTGCGGACACGAATGACCAGAATTATGTGATCCTATTTGAGTACTATTTGTTAATTTGTTTGACATTATTGTTGATGATTGACGACACCCATGATTGCCGACACCAGTGCTCGTGATTATCGATGCGTTCAATAATAACTGTCTTTCCCTTTGGCACAACAGCTCGTATTCACTCATCTTGTATTGCAATAAGTGCTGTAAAATTAAACATAAATTTTATTATATTATATAAATTGAAATAATTAATCAAAAATAATAAAATAAGTTTGAATAAGTTTTATAGAAATTTAAAAATTCAAAAAATATCACTTTAATGTTATAATATAATTTTAATAACATTTATACATTATTTTCTAAATTTTTAAAAGTAAACCATTAAAAAGTACTCAAAATTATATTTTAATACAGTATCTCAACATATAATTATTATCACTATTTTACATCTGTGTAGAGATAAATCTTAACTAATCTTTATATTGTATAAAAATATTATAAAATGTCATAAATTATAAAAACAGTATTTATATGTAAATTATTTGAATAAAGTCTAAATCTATTATCTATTATATTTATGTTATGTAAAAAAATATTTTATAAGTTGACCTAAAAATTATGACTTTTTATTTATTCAACTAAAAAAATAATTTAAAAAATAAATTACTAACTTAGATAATGTATTTTAAAAATTAAAAAAATTATAAAATATTAAAACCTTAAGCTTAAGATATTTGATATGAAGTTCAACTTTGCGGACACAGTCCTCAAACAATACTACAATTCTCATAGTCTTCTCACAGGAACTGATATATTTAACGAGTGTCTTGTGATCAGCCCTTTCCATATCTTTACCATTGATGGACAGTATGACATCGCCGGCACGCATACCACCCTTAAATGCCGGACCCCCGTACTCCACGTGATCCACGTATGTCAACAGTTCAACCTCACCCTCTCGTTTGTGTTTTATACCATAAGTCTACAGTATAAGTACATATAATAAACATTATTATTATTAATATTATACAAATAAAACCATAATATTAAGTTATTGTTAATTATAAAATCAATATTTTTAGTATAACCTGTAAAGTAAATCCAAACGACTGTCCCTTTTTCTCAATGATAATAGTCCTCCGCCTTCTGTCTTCTTCGGGTTCGGTATTAATAATACGGTCAGACTTTACGGAATCCAACACTGATTGCTGTAATGAAAGCAAACTTTTTGATACATATTTTAATGAACGCGTAAAAGACATTGTCTTTTATAATATCACTCAATAATATTTAAAATTGTTTTTATATATAGAATACAATAGTTTTCTAATATGTCTTTATTTAAAAAAATAATAAACATAAAATGAGTTTATAGTATTTTTTAAAATTAGTTATATGAATGACATCACTTTAAATATGATGTTATATAAAAAACCAATTGTTTAGTCATTGATATGTCACAAAAATGTATTATATATGTATATATATATATAAACAGAAATATAAAAAATCAAATGCAAAAAATCACTAAAAAATCATTTTAACTATTTTTTTCTATGACTTGCTCTTCACTACCAGTGATGACACAAACAATTTTTTGCAGACAACACAACAATACAAGCAATCAATGATAATCGTAATCTCTTAACCAAAAAAATATTTGACACAAACTATATTGCAGTTTGCCGTTAGCATTGAAGTTTGCCAAACATACATATACTGTACATACAGTATATAATACTGTATTTAAGGCATAGTTATAATTCATTTAAAAAATACAAAACACTATATTATTATTATTATTATTATTATTATTATTATTATTATTATTATTTGTGTATATAATTATATTTTTGCTCTAATAATCATAGAATATTAAAATAAAGAGAGTACAGCACGCTTATTAAATATTTAAAAACTTCATATACCTGTACACATATTTTTATAAAACAATAATATTAGTAACACACACACACACAAACTAGTTATTATAATATCCCTCTCTCATGCTATTTATGAAACAATTATAAATAGGAGACACAACTCATCAACGAATCAGTACTTAATATAAGTATAAAAAAATAGTCTTAAAAAAGTGTTACACTTTTTTTAAAAATAAAAATATTAAACGAATCGTTTATTTGATATAAGATATACAGTTAAGCTATCGTATATACAGTAAGTCATAAAATATAAGTAACTTAAAAAATTATATTTCATTTTTATTGAATTGTTTTTTAAGACATAGATTTTTATAAATAAACTACACTAACGGGTGCATAGCATAAAAATACTGTAAAACATAAAACATGACATACTGTTTAAAGTTATTAAAATCTTATTTTTTAATTTTAGTATTTATTGCTCTTTAAATAGAGTACATTGAAATAAAATCTTTAAGAGCTCCTCAATAAAGGAAATAAATTATTAGTACTTAAAATATGTATGTAATATTGACTACTAATAAATATATTTTTAAGGTTTTTATATTTATTGTAATTATATTGTCTTTTAAAAAATAAGTGATTGATTTTATCAAACTAGATCTCAACTATCGATAAATTTGTCATTTTTGAAAAAAAACTTTTAATGAGTGCCAAAAAATAGTGGCATAAATACAGTACAATTCAATTAATAATCATTAAAAATTTAATAAAGTATTTGTGAATTAATAGCCATGAATAACATTATTATTACTATTATTAAATTATTATTATTATAATAAACTCATTATATTATTTAATACATAAGACCTTCAAAAATAATGGCACAAATAAAATTCATGATAAAAATAATTTTCATCCAATTATATACATAATTATATAATAGTCATAGATTAATATTTAAACACAAACACTAATTTATTAATATATAACTGTGATATAGATATATATAACAGTTTTGCATTAAATATATTTCCTATTAATTTATAAAAACAACACATTTATATTATCAGAGGTATTATCTTTCTTATATACTGTATATAACTTATTTACTGGCAATGAATTACTCATTTGATAGTCAAGTAAAATATTAACCAAAAAAATATATAATCTTTTATATAAAATAAACTGAGATAAGAAACTACACATTAATGACATGATTTTTTCTATTGAATATATAGCATAATTATAATACATAAATCGATTGTTTGATTTGTATAGTAGTTTTGCTCAACAATTATTAATGACTTCAATTATATTTTATATCATTAACTTTTAGCCGTTTGCAATGTCATTAAAAGCATACTTAATTGCCGATCAAATTAAATGATTCACAAATAAGTTATATATAGGTTATACTTACAGTTATTGGTTGCATATTAAAAGTCAATCGGTACCCATCAATGTGTGGTTAACACTAACTATAATTATATCTGTATATAAAAATACCACATAACTAGTTATACACTATAATAATAGTAAATAAATCCATTAACTATTTTTATTTTTATTGAATGAATATATAAATTAACTAATTTGATTAATAAATTATATTATGTTTTAAAAAATTAATTTTTGAAAAATTTAATTTGAATCACAGACACATTAATCATATTAATTATAAAATTTAATAATATCTAATAGACTATTATGTTGATGGTTAATGATGTTATACATAATTATTAAATTATAGACAGCTTTATTATTTTAATAAAAYTATTTCAAAATACAACAAAAATCTATTAGATTCAACTCTATTATTGTGGACAMTATTAAAAATAATGCAATCATTATATTGAATAAACTAAATAATTTTTTGAAATTTCAATATTATTATTGTTTAGTATTTATATATTGATATTATAGCATAGATATGTAGTGAATGACATTATTTTTATGCTTAGTTATGATTGCATTGACATTTTACATAAGACTAAACCAAAATAATATTCATTGTTTGTTGTAATACAGTATAAAACAATAGTAATAAAATAAATATAATTATCTTAAATAATGTTATAAAATGTTTTAACAATAATAAATATTATATTAAAGTAATTGACATATCTATACATATTATTATAAGAGTATTGTATTTATTTTTTTTTTAAAAATATACTGTACATGTTAAGTAGATAAAAATATAAATTTATAAACTATTATTCAGTATATAAATATTATTTTTACCACAAATGTTGCAGTTAAAGATTAATATAACAATTATATACAAAATAATTAATAACAAATTAATCATGTTTTTTTGTTATAATAATAACAATAGTATTTATGTAAATATTACAATCATTACGTTAACAATAAGACTACATATCCCGGATACCTAACTATAAATCTTGTATAATATATTAAATATTTATTGAAGTCTAGTTAAAACAATAGTTTGGCATTTCATGTAATTAATGTATATTTGAACAAATTGCTGATTAGATAAATTGCTAATTTATTAATTATTCAATAATTATAATCAATAATTATAATATTTTTCTATAACAATACGAATTAATTGATAATTAATATACTTGTACTCTTGATAATTGTATTCAATGACTATAAATACAATTTTATTTTTTTAAAAATATTATATAAATATCTAAAGTCAAGAAAATTTTCAAATGATTTTCATAGTAATATGTTGACTAAATTATACATGTAATATAAAATTGAAATACACTTAATTATTAATTTTATAATATTTAAAATAAATTAATTATAAAAACAATTATATTTTGTTAAACAAACTAGACTCAATAATTGTACAGTAGGTTAATTACCACACGATATATTTAATTACAATTATAAATATATTAAATACCTTTATATAAAATATCAAATGTCAAAGCTATATCATATATCTATACCCAACAAATAGCTATTTTAATTAAAATGACATAAAGTTTGGAGCAGTTTGTATGTCATCTAAAAAATAATATGTCATTTATAGGAAAAATATCTTAGATATTATATCTATACTCAATATTTGCTGTTAAATAATTCATATAAACTATATTTGAAGTTAAAACAAATAATTCAATGTCTAATTATAGTCAACTTATTGAAAATCATAACTAAATAAACGAATGTAAACAAAAAATTATTGATTGATTTATAAATACCTCATTTATTTTTGTTATATAACTTTTGAACGATGAGATAATTTTATACTCTTTTTTATTATTAGTATTGTATTTGTTGTGACTATTATTACTACACTTTGTCGTTGACTTGTTTGACATTTTATATAATAAATGCTGAGATTATCAATAAAAAAATGTATTGAATTGAGAACACACACTGTGTTTTGACAATTTGTTGATCACAAAAATATATATAATTTTTGTAATGAAAACACAACTATCAAACAAAAAAATAAAGTAATTACTTTTTTCAATATAAAATAAATTTACAATATAAGTTATTATTAGACACAAATTAACAACAAATATAATATATAATAAAAATACAAATAAAATTATGTCTTATAACAAAAAGTTTCTTATATGAGTTTTTTTGTAACAAAATTATATACCGTAGTATTGATATTTGAAAATTGCTTTTTAAGTTTTACTGTCAATAATTTTTTGTTATTGCTTTCAATCTAATTCACAGCGTAATCAAATCTTAAATAATTATTTTATTTTACATGTTTTAACTATTTAACTATAAAAAAATCAAATGAGTGGTAATTAAATTATATACACATCATGTTTGGCAATGTTGTTGATGTTGCCGTCATTGATATAGTTTATTAAAAAAAAGTTGTTTATTAAATATATTATGGGTTGTTATGCACAGTCAACTAAGTAATAATAATAATAATATTAATAATAATAAATAACAATCAACTATACAACAATTTGCACCGGACTTCAAATAATTGTTATCAAAGCAACAATCACTAATCATTATACTTTATATACAATATAAAATATCACTGCATATTAACTATAACTTCTATGCATTTATACATAAGTTTGTTGTATGGCTTGTTTAAGCTAAGGCAACACTATTTAAGATAAACTTATAATGAAAATGTTTCAACTATTTTGTTAGTGTACTTGAAGTTCACTGTAGATAATGAAAGAGACATTTAAATATATTTAATGTATTAGAAATGGATTATTGCAATACTATAGTTTAAAAATTACTAATATATTAAATAGCAAATGAAAAATCACAAATCGCTTGACATGTAGGGCACTGATAGCTGATACCTATCCCACACATACAACTTGTAACTGTATGTTATATATTGTAGTATTACGTACGTAACAGTACTTAATAAAGCAATTGATTAGATTTTATGGTGTAATGCGAGAGAAAATGTAAAAAACATATTTGTTTTTTAGTTAAATAAAAAATTTGTTTTTATTATACAATTTTTATGAGCGCTTTCTCATAGATCCTAATAGTAAACGATATTAATTCTGTATATATTACTGTATATATTACTGTATATTTACTATACATATATATACTGTACTTTTATAWAATATAAACAAAAAATTTCAGGGCTTATAAAAAACAATATTTGATTTCTAAAAATAGATAATTTTAAAATAAAACATAGTTTTAAAAATATCAATAAATTGTATATAATAGCAAAATCTAGTTAATTACCATAAAAATATAAACATATTTAGTCATACATAAGTATTGCAATATTATTGGAAAAAACTCAATTAAAATTTACTGATTACGACCAAAGATTATATAATAATTTATGACTAATACGTTATTAGTGTTAATAAGTTTATTATTGATTGATAGATTAACAAAGGAAAATCCAAGTTTTTTAAAAATATTTTTTTATTATYATATTTTCATTTAATAAGTTATTGTGAAAATAAGTTATCACAAAATTAGYAATATATTAATTTATTTTCTAACAATAATAGATTATAATTTATAAGGTTGATATTTATTTTCACAATTAAAAAATTATATATCTATGAATTGTTATTAAATCGTCAACTATACAATTTTAATTTTAAATAATTTGTTTTATTAAAAGTTGATAAAAAGTTACTTTTATTTTTTAGTTATTTAATTGATTTAAATTTAATTAAAATTTAGAAATTCTAACTATATATGGCTATCAAATAAATATAACATTAGTATACTTTTATATTTTTTATATTACTTTTAATTAGCTTATCTCATGTAATATAAATTTTATGTTAGTAATTGTTATGCTATGAAGTAACAGATCAATCATAAGATTATAATACCTGTTTTTTCACTTAATATTTATATATAATTATTTATATATTTATATGACCCTAAAAATTAGGACACATTTAGTATAACAACACAATTTTAAATATCAAAATTTTAAATTAATATTAATATATTAATTTTAAAATTTAGTTAAGTTTTAGATAATATTGTATATTTAATWTACACATAAAGTATATTGACATTTGATTGATCACATATTGATTATTATTTTATGTCAAAACATGTTGAATGCATATTATAAAATCTTACTGGGCTACATATACTGCAAATTATATATATATTAATAATTTATTAATATTATAATTTTATAGAAAATATAAATAAAAACATTAATAATAATATTAAAAATGTTTATTAAAAACACTTATAATTGATATGACATTTTCCTGTGTGTGTTTAGAAAACAAAACAAAAAATAAATTACTAAACATGTTATACCGTGTATAATAAAATATTATTATTATTATGTCAATTAAGTTCAATAAACTTTGTATTAACACAACATATCATAGTATTAGAGAAAGTGTAAACAGTCAGTRTTTTTGTATTATTAATAATATACCGGTACTTATTATACAATTATAATATATTGTACTGTATATGGAAACCCTTAGATTATTATAATAATTATTATTTAATTAGTTAAGTAATATTTATCTTGAATAAAATGCAAAATATAAATTTATCAACATCTTATAATTTTATTTTGTGTATTTAACAAATGAAAAAACAATAATAATTAAAATAAAAAAATTAATGTTAAAACGTACCTGCTTGTTTGTGTATTGACTGATCAATAGATTGGAGTCCAATAAAACAAATTTCTTTTTGATATTTAAACTGTTATGTTGTTGGTATTGTAGTACCTGTGCTGCTCTTGTCGTTGATGTCAGTGACATGTGTCTGGTTTTACTATGAATGGCACAGTGATGATGATGATGGTGGTGATGGTGCTGGTGATGCATATGGTGCTGATTATGGGATAAACGACTGGCGTTTTGTTGATACAGACGCTGGAGTTGGGTTTGTTGTGTCTGTTGTTTGTCATCACTGATGCTATCGTTTATTGTTTTAAAATTATGATTTATTCTTTGATTTGAATTCATAATTTTATTTATTGTAAAAAGTAAATTAAAATTTTTGAATAATTTTTTTTAAAAATTATTTGATATGATGAAACTGTTTATGCTAATCAATTTAATTTAAATATTTATCTTGACAACTGTGAATAAATTAAAAAAATATATAATGATTTTAATAATTAAAATTTATTTATTGTTAACTAAAAATGATAATATAATAAAATAAAACTATCAAATACTTAAGCTATATTTTTATTTTATTTTTAATATATTGATATTTTATAGATTGTTTATACAAAAATACATATATATTGTATATATAATTAATTAATTTAAAAATTAATAAAAAGTTGTAATAAATATATAAAATAATTTTGATTAACTGTATCATTATTAATTACTTATTTATGCTAAAATAATAATGTAAATAATTGTTTTCGTTTTTAATAATAATAATTATAGCAATATAAATATTATAAAATTTAATCAGCTATTTTCTTTTATTTAAAAGCATTTTTTGGGGAATAAAACATTACTATCATTTAGAGATTTTTAGAGATTAATAAATCACATATTGTAGGGATATATCTAACAAATCATATCTTGCATTAAATATAATTTATAATATAATATAATATTATATATCTATTTCACATATTCAGCAAAAATGTGGCAAAAATTTCATTTATTCTGTTGAAAGACGAAGTAATAATATGTTACAACCTTTTTGTGAATCAGATTTATACGACTGAATGAATTGCTTTTATGATATTACTATTATATAAGTATATAATATTATATAAGATGTATTCAATCAAACAAAACAGTTGCGGATATTTCATAACAAATTTATTGTTATTATCTATTTATAAATGAAAGTTTTCAATAATATACACACATATCATAATTTAATTGCTTTTGGTTGAAGTAGATTATAGCAAAATAACTTTAAAGTTTGATGTTTATTGATGATTAAAAAATATTATATTACCACAAGAAAATATTTATTATTTTAGTTAACAGTCACTATTTTATATGATACATCAAAATATAGTATACCGGTATAATATATATATATATATATATATACTGTATAAATAATTATTTAAATATCATAAGTTGTGTGATACAATTTGTTTTTACTATTCAATGCAATAAATATCAAAAATAAATATTAAAATAAAGGTATATTTTGAGTTAAAAATAAAATAACATTACTTACATTTTAAACCACTTTCTAACATTACTGTACAACACAAACAGTATATGTATAGTCAATCATTTATTTTTGTTGAATGAGTGAAAAAATGATGACATTTTGGTTCAATTGATTTTTGGCATAATAGGGAAGTTCCGGCTTATGTTAAGTAAATGTAGAGTAATATACTGTATGTACACATATTATGAATAAACTATATAAATATATATTTAGATTTTATATTAAACACAATTTATACAAAATTCACTGTATTATGTGTTATGTAATATATTTATAAAATAATTTAAACAAACACTTACTGTACTTATAAATATAAGATAAACAATTTTTTATATTAAACAATTGGTTTTATTTAAATAACTATACTTTTCGTATAACATTAATATTCACAAATAGCAGTAATCTAATAATAAAAACATTTGATTTTTTATTTTGCTGACTGTATTGTCATTTAACTTTAAAGACAGTTTGCAATAGATCTATACTTATATGAACAACAATAATAATAATATGAGTACTTGAGAAATGTGTGGTTATCACAATTCACAGCTCATGTCGATGATAGCTCATGTCGATTGTAGTGTCAGTATGACTCACAAACATTGGCAGAGGAGATGAGTAACTATTAATGGATAAGACAGTGAAAGCGGGTCAATGAAAGGAGAGAGAGAGAGAGAGAGAGAGAAAGCAAGAATATTATTGATAAATAGTATTTACGATTAGATAGTTATTCTGTGTACTCATTGACGGCACTTATAGTATACATAAATACAGGTCCTCTCCCAACATAACAACACAAACTCCTCGTGAGCCACAATTCAGTCATTTATTTATTGTTGTCATAAAATAACATAACCTACCGATGCTTAAAGTGAGTCCACTCTCTATCACTTGAAACGACTCCCCACTCACTCACACACCCGTACTCTTCAGTATGGAATATACTGTAATATTCTATGCCATTCACTGCATGATATGTTTTAGCACTTTTAGCTTAAAAATTCGTTTGGTATGGCTATGTATGAGGAATGGTATGTTCATTGGTGACGGTTGTTATGGCAGCGGCAGTAATTTTATAGCGGGTCGGCTTATTTTGTTTTTATTTTATACAATATATAATGCTTGAAATACAGTATAGTGTATAAAGTTATACTACAGTATATAGTAAATAATATTATCATAATATCATAATATATAACTATTTCATACAGTAATGCTCTCTCATACTATTATATACTGTATATCGTTGACATTATTTTTAATGTAATCAATAAAACAATATGTATATCATTGAAATTAAAATAACTATTTATTTTTAGGTTGTAATGTGAGAGAATCAGTGAAGCAATAGATAATTATAAAAAACATGTCATTTATATTGCTTACCGTATATCATATTTTCATCTATTTTAGCTTGATTATATTTTTATAGATAATTTTAGATAATACTATTTAATTAACATATAGTAGTTTGATACAACAAAAACATAAAATTTTGCCAATTTATCAAACATTTGTTTTATTTTGTCAATTATTTTGCATGTAAACGGAAATGTTATTACATATTTATATACTTTTTGTTTTTATATTATATTTTTATAATAAAATATATTACTTTATTTTGAAAATATAATATATATCATTTAAAATTTTGTATATTTCTAGATTTTGTGTATTTTAAAATTATTTTTAAGGGATATAATTTTACAGATTTGTAAAATAATGTAAATTCTGTTTTTTATTTTTGACGCAAAAAATAAAAGCATACTTTTAAAGATAAAAGCTTTTTATTAAATAATATATATAATAAAGACTTTGACATCAATGTTTCAAAAAAATCCAATTAATTATATGCACCACAATATTGCATTAATTTTTAAGCACAAAATTCAAATTTTATATATTCAAAAATTATTTTCAATTAAATAATAAATGTATGTATAATAAGTGTTTGTATGTGATGTGGTATTAACTAAAATATTAATATTTATTGTCTTTGATATTAAATTTTTAATATAATAAACATATTAAAACTTAAAATATAATATTTTCATATTAATATAAATTTGCTTTATCAAATATATAGTAAAATGCAATTGTGTAACATTTATCATTATTTATAAAAAATACCAACAGGTATAAAAATAAATATTTCTAATTATAAATATAATTGACTTACAGTATAGCTTATATTAATAAAATAAATAACTTAACAAAAATATATTTGTATTTTATATTTTACATACAGTGCTATCAATAGTTTAATTTACATTTATAACTTATGAAAATTTTTTGTAATATATTATATATTACTTAAAGTATAGTAATTTATAAATGCAAAAATATTTATGCAGTTAAATAATATATAGTTAATATATAATATAAAATACACAAATAAATATTGTACTCTATATAACAGTAACAAACATTGATAAATGCTTAGAGTGAAGATATAAGTTTAAGTTTGAAATGTATATACAGTGTTATCGTATAGTATTTACTGTATGAATGTATTGGTAGTACAGTAGTGAGTGTGAGTGAGTTTGTGAGTGAGTTTGTGAGTGAGTTTGTGAGTGAGTTTGTGAGTGAGTTTGTGAGTGAGTGAGTGTGAGTGAGTGAGTGAGTGAGTGAGTGAGTGAGTGAGTGAGTGAGAGAGAGAGAGAGAGAGAGAGAGAGAGAGAGAGAGAGAGAGAGAGAGAGCTATGTTAGCACAAGAAGATTGTGATTGTGAGCCGACTGGCAGTAATACTGAGAGAGGGAGAGAGAGAGAGCCTGTGCGCCGAAAATTTACGTACAAATGTACACAACATGTATTTTTGACTAAAACTAACGGCGCTCTCGTTTTTTCACTCCAACTGTACTTTCAATACATACATCTCATACCATACCGACAATACCGATGAGATGTGTGTTTGTATTATTGGTATACACTATGAAGGTATGTCTCGTTGAAAAATTGTTGTGCAATAGCTATATCTCATTTACAATACAACTACTACTGAAAACATACTCTAAATACTCTCACATTGTCTTACTCTTTAGTATCAGTGCTCTCTCTCTCTCTCTCTCTCTCTCTCTCTCTCTCTCCTCACTCTCTTTCACACTCATCTAATATGATCTCTGTTTTCATATGACTCTCATATAAACATAGATCCAATCTCTTGTTATTTGGACCGTTGATTGCAATCATAACACAACTACAGAGTCAGAGACAGACAGCTGTATTAATAACAACATTGATGTTAACATTGCTTACAATTCAATCATTAGTTATTGACTTATGTTTTATATTGTAAGAGTGGGAACAAATTATATTGAAAAATATTCTGATGTCAACAATATATATAATAATAATAATATTATTATTTATTTGTTATATTATTAAAATGTGACTTTAAATTCATCATCTTTTTTAATATCAACTTTTAACGTTATTGTCATAAAAAAATATGTCAAATATTCCAATAAATGATTTATGGGTAAATAATTTTTTATTATGCATTAGATATTATAAATTAATAGACATATTATTATAATATATTATATTTTTCATTAATGTTTATATATTTAATATTATCAAGAATTGCAATAATAGATTTATGTATATTTAGTAGAATTTCTAGAATATTCTTATATCATTTGTATATTTAAATATATAAAATATTAATATTATATATGTAAAGTCATTAGATTTTCAAAAATGCATGTCAAATATATAAATAAAGTATAATATATTTATATATTACATCATATATATATATATATTTGATACCATCAATTCTATATATCATATCATCAATAATATATATATATATATATCAATGATTGTTTGATTGGAAAAATATTATTTGAATYCTTTGCCTGAAATATCATATATTCCTGTTTATAATATGTATTATACAGTACATAGTATTATATATATATACTGTATTGTGTTGTTGTGATGGGTATTGATATATAAAATATTTATTCCTTATGTGTTTCTACCACAAGAATATTCTATATATTTATACTGTAATATTCAGTATAACAACAAAAAAATTATAAAATTGAGTTTACGTTTAATAATGTTATTAAAAAATATAAAGGACTAATGTTTATATATTATTTTTTATTAAAGACATTAAACAATATAAGTTATTAAAATATTTAAATGTCTAATACACATTTATCTTAAAAATTACGGTTCTAGCATAATATAATATATTATGTTATAATAATCAACTATAATAATCATAAATTTATATATATATTTAGTATAAATACTGTTTTATTATAACATACAGTAAAACTAATATAATAATTATTTTTATTGTTATTATTACTTAATATTATTATTGTGGTTTTCATCATAATTTAATGCAGTTGTTATAATGTTTATAATTTACAATTATTTAAAAACATATAATAAAAACCAATAAATACAATAATGATCTTTTTTTTATAAAAACACAAATTTAATACATAAAAAACGATAATAATATGTTTTGTATGAATCAAAAATATATAAAAATAATATATAAAAATTAAAAATCAAATATATGTTTAATTTTTATACAAGTTTTTAAATTATTATTTTTATTAATATATTTGAATTAAATATATACTAATTAATATTTATTGTTTATTGTATAAATAATGTATTAACTATACAAAAAAATGCTTTATCTAAAAAAGTTATTAATAAATTCAATAATTCTAATTTATAATATAAAATCTTATTATTATAAAATTAATAAATGGTGTGTTATTTTGCGATAATAAATATTGCAATATTTTAGTTAATATATTAATATAAATAAATAAATATTCATTAATTTTAGTATTTATTTAATGTATTGTATTTAAGAATTATCTGATAAATTCATTTTACAATATGCATAGCGCTTCAAATATATTAAAAACAATAATAAATAATATAATTAATTATTAAAAATTATGTCAAAAGATTAGTCAATTAAACCAAAAAGGATTATAATTGACGCAAATGCAGTAAAAATTTGAATTTTGATTAATAATATTAATATTATTATTATGGTTATTATAAACATTATAGCATAACAAATATATTTATATAGTTTTAATAATAATAATWTTTTTTTTAAATACGTGAGTCGTATATTTATTTAAATTATTTTTAGGACCGACTCAATGACGGCAAGTGTTTTATATGATAATGAATGAGTAGTCAAACGAAATGCATATTTATATATAATTACGACTTCAATGACAGTCCTGTGTCTCTAATTTAACTCAACGTCAGCTATATATATGGCAATATAAAAGATATATAAATGTAATAAAATTTAGTATTTGTCGAAAAATAAAAATAAGAATATTCTTTGTCTTTTCAAAGCTATGCATAAAATAAATTTAAAAAACAGAAAATTAAATTATAGCATAAACTATTTGTATAATAATATTTATAGCTATATTATATACAAATTATTTTTTGTTTGTTAACAATTTTAAATTAATGTAGTAGTATTAACACAGTTTATAGAGTTTATAAATAGTAATTTATTGTAAACTATTAATTAGCAAATATATCATAAACAAAAATAAAAACATTTAACACTTTATAGTTCATATGTTTGTAATTGTCATAAATAATGTCTTTGAAAATATTTTGACGCTTTAATGATTTTTGTGTGTATATGACATATAAGATAAACATTACATAAAGTTAAACTTATAAATTTTTATTATTTTATTTTTTATATATAAAATCAATCCAAAAATATATATATAAAATAAATAATACCAATAATATTATAAAAGGTTTTATATTTATTTTTTGTGGACTATCTTATAAAACACTGACAACAAAAATATTTTTAAAAATATAACACAATAAGAAAAAGTAATGATTAGAGTTGACAAATTTTAGTTTATATTATTGAAAATATTTTGTATTTTATTTAATGTTAAATTATATCTTTTACAAAAAATTGACAAATAAATTAAACTTCCCATTAATATTATTTGTATAATAATATAATAGTTATTCAAGAAATATTTAACAGACCCATTGTATATTTATAATACAATCAATACATTTTCTAAAAATAAAGTAAATTAGTTTTATAAATAATATAAATTTATATATTTAAAATAAAATAATTCTAGTTGGTTTTTTAATTTTTATATATAATAAATATACTGTATATTTTGTATATCTAGATTAGATAATAAATTTTGACATATATGAATTCCTAACTTTTTTATCTTTAGTAATAATAGAGGGGTCTAGTTCATAAGATCTAAACTCATTTGACCCAAGCTTACTTGACCCAACTCATTTGACTCAAACTCATTTGACCCAACTCATTTGACCCAAACTTATTTGACCCAAATCACTTGACCCAAATCACTTGACCCAACTCATTTGACCCAACTCATTTGACCCAAATCACTTTACCCAAATCATTTGACCCAAACTTATTTAACCCAAATATTTATTATATTATTATTCAAACTATATAATTATATATAAATAATACAAACTTAATAATTTGGAATATTTCTGGTTTTTTTTATTTAAAAATAAATAAATATGTAATAAATAAATATTATTAAGTTTTAAATTATTTTATAGATTAAATAGATTATTATTTTATTTATATAATTAATTAGATAAAATTATTAAGTTGTATATTATTTATATATAATTATAGTTTGAAAAAATAAAATAATAAATATTTGGGTCAAATAAGTTTGGGTTAAATGATTTAGATCAAGTGATTTGGGTCAAATGAGTTGGGTCAAATGATTTGTGTCAAATGATTTGGGTCAAGTGATTTGGGTCAAATAAGTTTGGGTCAAATGATTTGGGTCATATAAATTTGGGTCAAATGATTTGGGTCATATAAGTTTGGGTCAAGTGATTTGGGTAAAATAAGTTTGTGTCAAATGAGTTTAGATCTTATGAGTGCGACCGATAATAGAGATATAATATTATGTTTTATGTGTAAATTCTTTGATAAAATATAGAGAAAACAATCTTAAACATAATTGAAATTTAATACTAAAATAAAATATATAATAAATATTTTATTTTATAAGTTATTGTCGTTTATATAAATATTTATTAAATTAAATTTCCGTTTTTTTAAAAGCGGTATTAATTTTCATAATATATTCTTGTATTTATAGTGTGTTAATAATACCAATAAAATTGATAATGTTTTGTTGTAATGTTTGATTTAAAACATTTTTTTATTATGACACAAATAGTTTTTCACTTAAATAATTTTTATAAAATTTTTAGACTAACTAATCTCAAAAAASTAGTTATAATCTACTAACTATTGACTTAATTTTAAATGATTTCTATAATAAATAATAATTTAATAACTTTAATAACATTAGATTTCTTAACATTTTCTTATAATTTCAAATATTTATTTAATAATATACTGTATAATCTATTAATATTTGTTTGAAATAACTTTAAATCTTAKAKAAAAATAATATTATAAATAAATATGATCTTATTATATTATTTTATTTTATAATACAAATTTTCATGTATTCATGTAAAATATCTTTAAAAATAATTATACTTAAAYTATTTTAGTARTATTAAAATAAAATTTATTACTCAATATGTATATTAATATTTTATATTTCTATTTTTAAGGAAATTATTAATACAAATATAAATCAATGGAATAATTGGAAAATATTATATTATACGATATATTTGAAACAACAGTTATTATAATATATAGTTTAATTTATGACTATTTCAAGCAAATATATAATGAAATCTACAAAATATAATATTAGAATATTAATCAATAGATAAATGTTAATTAATATTTTTTAAAATTGTTATAAAACGTTAAAATGTTATACCATAACAATTGATGAACTAAAGTGATAATAATAATAATACATTGAAATAGTTTATTACAAATMTTTTTTTATCGTTTAAACAAAAATAATTACAAATGTTTGTTGTTTTAAAACTAAATACAATATCATTWTTATAAAAAACATATATAAAAATTCGATCTAAATTTTATAATATATTTAGTAATATTCTCTGAAAATAAATGACATTTRYTTTCATAAATCTCCTAAAAAATCGTTTAAAAAATACGTTATTTAYTACTTGTACTACTATTAGTAATATATTGAATTTATGTAACACAATATTTAATATAAATTGAAAATTTATAAATAATATATAAAAATAAAATTTTGATACAAAATATTGACATTTAATATAAATAAGAATAATATTTTATCACATAATATTGATATATATATATATATATCTATTTATTTATTCTATATTTACATAAATTTAAAGTCAATAATACATAATTACAAAATTAAATAAATAAACATACATTATATTAATATTATTAGATATATTATTTCTCATTTAATAAATAAAATGTTTTCATTGGTGTATTTTGTTGTTATGTAATTAAAGTAAATATATTACTTAATAGTAAACTCAACACAAAAAAAACAATACATAAAACTTATAACTAAAATGAATTTTTCATTTCACGCCATTAATTGAAGTGAAAATCATTTAATGTTTGAGAAAACTATTATTTTATTTTATAACAAACATTATTGCGCTAAATGGCAAATAATAGTGACGGCAATACTATTACTATTGAAAACATTAACAACCCATATATCAAAGATATTTCAGTAACTACTAAGCAAAACATTAATAATAATTTTGATATTAATTCAAAAGCTAACAAATGTAATAACAGTCAAACAGTAACAGAAAAACAACAACAACAACAACGAGAACCCATAGTGTTAGCTACCAGTGCTTCTTCGGACAAACATCAAGAATATTCTGTATCTGGTATTAAGCCATTAGTTGAACAATGTTTGACATCAGTGCTAACGAACTGTGCGATCAGCTCTATTAAGCCTAAAGAGGGACAGTTAGCTGTAAATAAAACAAATACAAGTGCAGTTAATATAAGTACGGCGCCGGAATCTACAATAACCTCTATAAGCTCCGACATTACTCCTAATATAGTTAACTTACCAAAAACATCGACAAACGTTAATCATAACAACGAAACTAAAAAATTGTTGACTAACATTTCATCGACAGTATCGCCAGGTGCTCAACAAACAACTGTGACTTATAGTTCATTACAACCCGGTGTGGGTCGACAAAAGGCCACCAAAAACAGTGCACCGGGAAGTGACACTACTATTACTACTACTAATACTACTACAACCACTACTATTACAAATAGTAGTACTTCTCAGCCGAAATCAATCAGTCCATTGCCATTGTGGACACTGAGCTCTCGGTTCCCAATCGCTAAATATTCGTCATTTGGTGCCAACAATCAGCTGACATTACCGTCGATTACATTGACTGATCTATTGCTTGATATTAAGGTGAAGTCAGTAGAAGCAACACTCATACCGCTCGTCAATCAGGTATGACTTATGGCTTATTACTACTACTACTACTACTCAGTTGGATAGCACTTACCTTAACTGTGTTTATGTATTTTTATTAATACAGTACTTATAAAGAGTATAATCTAACAGTTTAGTAATAGTCGTCTCATTTCATTTTAATAGACAACAATTACCATTAGTGTCATCAAAAATAATATATACGACTGATTTATTAAACTATAATTTACAATATAAATAATTTTTATTATTCTATGGGAAAAACAAGTTTGAAAAATAAAATTGTTTCAAAACAAGAATAATCATAAATTTATTATTTACAGTATTGTAAAAAATAATTAAAAAAAACTATTCAAAATAAAAACACATATTAAATACAGAATTTTGTAATAAATACAATAGTAAKTTATATTTAAATGTTATATGAAATATATCAAAACTAACATATAGACAATAAAAATAAATATCATATTACATATAACATTTTATTTTTTAAAAATAAAAATTAAGTTATAACTAGAGTATAGAAAAAACTTGAGCAATAATAGTAATCTGTAAAAATGATTTTAAAATTATATATTTATTTGTTGGATAGATTCTGTTATATACAATAAAGTAAAATATTGAACTATTTTGCAAATATTTTTCAAACATTTATTACTATTAATATAGAGTATATCATATATAGTTTATATTATATTAATAGTATATTGTCAATATCAATGCATAAAATTATTTATATAATCTGGATTAGCAAATATTTGATTTTTATAAATTGAAAATATAATTTTTGAAACAAAATTAATCAATGTTAATTATTCATAAAGATTTAGTAATCAAATTTTAATCTCTACTATAATTGTTTTGTTGGATGACTTAAGCCATTTAAAAGCTATACAATTCTCAAAATCCATGGAAACGCTGATTAAATAAATCTATTGCTAGTAATTGTTTGCATTGGATTTTATATAAAATATACACAAAACTTAAGCTAAACATTGTTATATCATATACTTATTTGAATATACAGTACAGTATATTATATAATTTATAAACAGTAGTATATAATACAGTATATAGTAATTGCTATTTTGTAATTTTATTGGTTGTATGCACTAAACATTTATTTTTTTGCTAATTAATATAAATAGAGATACAATATATTTAATCAGTGATATATTTTGTGTAAAACTTAAAATTTGCGTCAAATTTTTGTTGAGTCTATAATATTTTTAGACCACCAATTGGTTTCCCACAACGTGTCTAAAATACACAATAGACTTATCGATAATGTAAGACATATTGTGTTTTTTGTTGTTTAACTTAATGTAATGCTGTATTCACATCACATTAAGTATTATATGATATCAAATTGCTGACTGTTTAGGTTTATTATATGAACTTGTTAAATATCATAATATACACTATTATTTTTACAATAGCAATAATAAGCTATGTCAAATTGTTAGATAAATACAGCATTTATATTGAAACTATTGTATAATAATTGTATAATTTTATTAAAACAATAATAATATATTTTATAAGATGTTATAAACTGTATTATAAATCTAAATATAATTCATAATTGACAAATATATTTGAAAAATTGACTTATGATTAATAATTATGATTAGAAATAAAATTTATAAAATTATAACATTACAGAATATATATATCATTTTCACGAATTCCTGAAAGGAATACGTATATGCATTCTATAAGTCTGTCTGTCTGTCGGTCTGTCTGTCCCACGAGGACATAGGTTCGAATCCACTATCCGCTACAAATTTTTTTTGAATTTTTTTTGTTTTTTTTCTATATTTAAGTTTATTTTTTAGGAAATTGAAGAAAATGGTGTCCAAAAATTAATTAAAAAAATTTTGAATTTTTTTTGAATTTTTTTTTTTGAATTTTTTTTAATGATTTTTTATTTTTTTCGTTTTTAAGTTTATTTTTTAGGAAAATAGTAGTTTATTTTGTAATACTGAATCATTTGATACCCCACATGACTATAGTTGTTTATTTTGTCATACTAAATCGTTTGATACCCTACATAACTATAGTTGATTTTATTTTATCATACTGAATTTAATTTTTAATTATGATTAGGAATTCGTGTGGAAATGCTTTCTAGCATTCTCAACTGGTTAGTTATAATAATTAAAATTAATTATTTGATTATTTCTAATTTAAGTTAATTGATAAAAATTTATTATTAATGAAATGTTTAATGAATATTAATAGCTTAAAATTTAAACTAAATTATTTAATTATTTGATGCTTTATTTAAATACTACTGTAATGTGTCATTTAAACTGTTATTATAATTAAATAATTACAGAAGATATAAGAAAATATATTATACTATTATTTAAAAAAATATTTATACTATATTTTCAAATTAAATAAAAAAACTATTTTGAGTACATTAAAGGAGTCATAAAATCATATTTAAAATATAATTTATGTCATGAAATAAAGTGATGATATCATTGAGTGTCAGATCCATAGAGTTATATCATTAYTGAAGAAAAAGTCGGATATAATAATCATTATTAAAGTCTTAGAGAATAAGTAAAGCATGAAATGAGTGAATCAATGAATTTAGACAAACTATATATTTAAACAATAGATCCATTAATCTCTTTCATATCTCTCTCTCTCTCTCTCTCTTTCTCTCTTTAACTGACTCACTAACTTACTATCAATTTTTTAAAAATTAATTTTCAAAAATATATATTGAAACAAATTGTATATATTATTGAAATAGATTTATACAAAATGAACAGATTATTATTATTTTTTAAATTTTGGTTTTTTCATCATATATTATATAAAAGTAAATATCAATAAATAAAATAAATTATAAGTATAAATCTAKTAATACTAAATAAAATTTTAATTCAGTAAATTTTTATTATTTTTAAATTAAAATGAATAATATTGATTTAATTATTATGCATTTTATTTATCTTATTTAATAAATATTTGCATTTATTATAAAAGAAAATAAATAAAAAAAACAATATTTGACTTCTTATTAGAATAAATTCATATGATTTTTGTTTATATGAATTATTTGTTGGAAAAATTATTATAATTTATTTAAAGCTTAATCAATACCAATAATTATAATTATTTGTCCAAAAGATCTTTTCTGAATTAACTTTTGAAAAATATAAATATAATTAATGCCAAAAATAAGTAATAAAATATGTTCTATAATTTAATTATTATTATGTAATCAAAAATATAATAAAACTATTTAATTTAATTCTGCACTAATTTAAGTATAATTTGATTGATAATAATTATAAATTATATAAACCATTAATAATTATAATATTTTTATAAATTATTACGTTTTTATACTCAACTAACTAAGCATACATGCATTTTAATGTTTATAATATACTAATACAGTAAATATTTATAATTAATAAGAATAATATCACAWAATTAAATGATATATTTAGGAAAAAACTTAATAGTTATATATTTATTTATTTTGATTATTATATTTAATATTAATTATTATACAATTATCTTGTTTATTGATTTTGATTGAATTATCAAGCGATTTTTTTGTTATAAGATAATTTTATATTTGTTTTAGTAAATTCAATATACAGTATATGTATATTTAATTATATAAACGTGATGATTTTTAATAAATGTTTTAAAACTTTAAATAATTTGATTTATGTTTTTAAATGTTTTGCAATAATTTGATAAAATTAGGTAAAATTTCATTATTTATTATTTGAATTACTAATTTATTTAAATGTGTGGGCGATGTATAATATTACTAAAAAATTTAAGAAATATTTGATTTTTTGTATATAAATTTTGTAATCTAATATCAATCAATTTATTTTTTTATTAAATTTAGGAAWAGTTTGTAGTAAAAATATATACAGTAAGTTACTAATATATAAATTATTAAAAATGTTAAAATACATTTAATTTTTAAATTGAATTGATAATTATAAATTTATCTTATGTTGATTATGACTTAATTAAAATTTTAAAAATAATAATTAAATGTTAACAAGTTAATAAAAATTATAATTAACATTAATAATTAATCAAAATATATTAATACATAAATTTATAAACAACTTTAAATATTTATTAATTTTTACTTTAAAATTAGAGTTTTATATTACAATAAAATAAGTAATTCACAAATGAAATTGATARCTTAATAAGATTTATTTATATTTATTTTTAAAAATAGCATAAAAAATTATAAAATAAAAAATATTAATATTAATATTAAAATACATTAATTTTTAATTTTTATGTAAAACATTATAATAAAATAAAAAAATTATTATAACATTTTAAATATTGTCTAACAGATGGCATAATTGTAACAATATTTTCAAAATTATTTTAACAGAAGAAACAATTTTGTGTATAAATACTAATAAAATATATTATATATTATATATATTATATTWTATGCTATTTAATATTATATTAAAACTATTGAAATTGTTTTAATTTAGTTACACATTAAATATATTTTTTATTAATAAATAATTACAATTAATACATTCTAATATTTATATAAWAATTTTTTTATASAATTTTATATTTTTATAGAATTATATATTTKTATATATAATAATTATATATTTTTATATAATTATATAATTTTACATTTTTAAAAATATAATAATAAAGGATTTAATTTATTTRATATTTAATGTAATATGATATGCATTATTGAAGTACAATAAATGAATAATTTTTATAATTTATTTTTACATAATACATAAACATAATTAATTATATCATTTTGTTATTTTTGTTGAATATGTCAATGTATCTAATTTTTACACATATTATGTAGTTTGTTGTGTCAAATATAAAATTGTTTTAATATTTTCTCATTAAATAATCTTTTGTTTGTGAATTCATGCAAATAATAATTTAAAAATTTTTAATATAAAATTTTATATTAACAAATAGTTTACACATGTTTTACTCAAACTGTTTATACAAAACTGAAATTTTATGCCTAAACTGTAAATTTGAAAAAAGACTTAAAAACATAAAAATTGTTTACATATTTGAAAATTAAAAATAAATTATATTATAAATTTTTAAACTAAAAATTAATTTAAAATCAAGGTTTTAAATTTCATATATTAATATATTATATATATAAAAATACATTTTTACTTTAATATAAATTTAAATGATATTTATATTGAAACGAAGTTTTGAAATACAATATCATATAAGTTTTTCAAATATTAGAAAAATTACATATTAARCATAATATATTATTATATTTATCGTATAATATTAATGGATAAATATTTTAACTTCTACTTAATTATCTAGTTTTATGAATTAAATAAAAAAAAGTAATTTCATTTTTTAAAATGAATCTTAAAAATAAAATTTTAATTAAATTTCTAAATGAACTTTTCTTAACTGTATTAATCAAAGTAATAAAACACTGTATATGACTTGTATAGATGTGAATTATTTGAGATTAATTCAATTGCAAATGAAATTAATGTCATGAAAAAGTATTGATTAGATATTAAATTCAACTATTTTTTCTATTATAACTCAATTCTCACACAAATTTTATATATAAATTGTTAAGAAATAGTCGACCGAATAATAACTGCATTTTATATGATTTAACGTTTAGATTTGATTTCTCAACTGATTCTTAATGTTATAATGCATTGTATGTATAGATAGACAAAGAGAAAATTTATAGTAAATTTCTATAGAAATTTTGCTTTATTATTGTAATATTGGATTCCCATATCTATAGCTAATGTAATATTATTAATGAAACAATACATATATATTATACAAATGGGATCCCTATATATAACATAATTATAATAATAGAATTATAGTTTTGTAAAATCTTATTAATGATTTAATTAAATTTTTAGTTTAATATAATTAAAAAAGATAAACTGTTTACTTTAATTATTAATTAAAATACTAATAACAGTAATATTTAATTATTACTTGTAATCATAATGTATTACARTATAACTATTAATATAATAATGTCAAGAGAACTAAATTAATAGAMAGTAGATCTCATAAACAGAAATTTCTTTTAGAAACTTTATAAACATTTCTCTATTATTTTTCAATTTTTCTTTTGCCAACACTAATTGTATGCTTAAAATAGACTATTGAAGAAAATGTATAGTAGACTCACACTTTCAATAAAATAGTGAGTGAGTGAGTGAGTGAGTGAGTGAGTGAGTGAGTGAGTGAGTGAGTGAGTGAGTGAGTGAGTGAGTGAGTGAGTGAGTGAGTGAGTGAGTGAGTGAGTGAGTGAGTGAGTGAGTGAGTGAGTGAGTGAGTGAGTGAGTGAGTGAGTGAGTGAGTGAGTGAGTGAGTGAGTGAGTGAGTGAGTGAGTGAGTGAGTGAGTGAGTGAGTGAGTGAGTGAGTGAGTGAGTGAGTGAGTGAGTGAGTGAGTGAGTGAGTGAGTGAGTGAGTGAGTGAGTGAGTGAGTGAGTGAGTGAGTGAGTGAGTGAGTGAGTGAGTGAGTGAAAGAAAGAGATAGAGAGATGGGGAGAGAGAGAGAGAGATCTACAATAACTTACATTTGTATGCCTTTAATGAGAATACAATCTCTTCCGACACAACAATTCATTCATTTATTAAGAATCGCTTATTTTTTTATCATTTATTTGCTTTTCAATTACTGTATTATCGTTTATTTTATTTCAATATATTATTATTATTATTTTAGTTATATTTTGTGTGAATTTAATTTAAATATTGTTTTKTGGACTTGAATTTTTATTTATACGATTTTTTAAGAAACGCTTAGAGAAATAGTTATTATATAAATTAAGATTTCTAATTAAAGTTAAATGTCAAATGGTTTATTTTATTATTTTATTATTTTTTTAATATATTTACACATAAAAAGGATATTATTAAAAATTTCAATATAATTATATTTTATGTATWATAAGAGAATATTATTATTATAATTAAAGAAATAATAATTTCTACTTTAATATTAACAAGGATTTTGATGTTAGCGATATAAATACAAATAATATGATATTATTACTACAACTTGTATATAATGTTTTATTTTAAATATCTCATTTGAGATTAATTTATCTAAAATTTAATATACTATACTACTCTAATGTACACTTTTGAAAATTAGTATTGTATATGATATCATTGTTTTTACATTTTTAATAAACTTGAAATATTTTACTTTTGATATTTAAAATTAGTAATAATTTTATATATTGTTTAAAATGATGTAAAGTAAATACATTATGTTATAGCCGTAAGGAATTGCATTTTTGTTAGTTTAACCAAAACATAAAAAGCATATATATTTAAATAAAATAATACTACTTTTAGATATAAAACTAAAAATAATCTTCAAATAATTTATTAAAAAAAAGTTCTATATTACTGACGGCATACTAATATACATTATACTATAATATTAGATAATATATATATATTATATATATATTATGATATATGAAATGACAATATTAGCATAAATAAATTTATTGTTTTGAAAAAACTTAGTATTTGGTTAAACAGATTAGGTTTGAGTCATTTAAGCTCTAATGTAAAACATATTTTATCCTTAAAATGTCTGCAATAATGTATTTATATTGTTTCTATAAATTATTTTAATGTAATGTAAAATATTTATTTGTTTTACAATCATTTAAATTAAGCTAAAAGAATGCAATTAAAAATAATGAATACTTATAATTATTAATTAAAATTGATTAATACTTATAATTATCTATTGATATATTTTACTTTTATTATACTTTATATAAAATTCTATTAATAAAAAATTAATTAGTGAACTCTAATAAAAACAAATTAATTAATATACAACTTATGTTTTCTAAATTTTTCTAATGAATATTATTTTCATAAGACTTGTTTTCAAAAGTATTTTGTTTTTTATATACCGTATATTATAATAGTTTAAGTAAATTAATTGATGAAAATTGTAAGTAAATCATTTAATAATATAATTTATGTGACATAATATTAAGTCGATTAGCTATAAATTGAGCATTTTTTGAATGTATTTTTAATTTTTTAAAAATGTCATCACAAGACAACTACTAAAATGTTATGTTAAATTTTTATATAATATTCAAGTATATTATAATAAACTTTTTAATATCTGTTTATTTTATTATATTTAATATATGTTTAAATATTTATAAACTATACATAAAAATATTGATCTTCAAAACCTAATTAAACTGTACGATCCTCTCATTTATTATTTTAATTTTATAATTAGTATAAATAATATATTTTGTTTTTTATGTGTAAAGTATTTATTTTTAGAAATTGTTATCAATAGTTAATCCTAAACATAAAATTTATTAAAATAGACATTATTTAATTGACTTTAATATATAATATCCTGTATTTATACATATATTATAGTTATACATTACATATCTATACATATCTATACATATCTGTACAATAAAATGTCAGTAATACTAATAATACATGCAAACAATGAAAATAATTTAACAATAGGAGTGTCATCTGCTTAAGGAAATAACATTTTGATCCCTTATATATATATTTTGTAATATATGTCTACTCCAATCACAATTATATAATGTATTTTTGCGATACATCTAACATATGGTATATATTATAATATAATTACATTTGAGACAAATTTGGTTGTTTAATATATCAAAACATTATAAATATATGACTGAGTTATTTAATTAAATATTTAATATGCAATATATTTGATTGTAGAAGAATTGTAAAAATTTTATGTATAAATATTATTCATTATATGATGTCATCACAATTTTTTATTTCATTTGTTTAATATTTTATGCTAATTTCAAACATTTAGTTTATTACATTTTAATTTTATTTTTAACATATGTTTACATTTGTTTAAAAAAATGTTGATTTAATTTTTATTTTTATTAGAAAACTTATTTCATTTTTGCTATTTTATGTCAAATAATGAATTTTACGAAATGATTAATAACAGTATTTTAGTAATAATATTTATTTAATAATATATTTAATTTTTAAAAGTCAATTTATTATTTAATATATCAATAGCATTATTTAAGTTTAATATTTTATTTTTTTAAAACTTATTGATTTTATAATTATTATTATCAGTATTCATTGCATAAATAATATATATATATTGAGATGAGTGGAAGTTGAAATGGCGGCCAATAATTCGGGTTCGGTAAAGTATACGAAATAAGTACACGTTTTTATATGAAAGTAAACGATTTTATTTAATATAAAATATGCGACTAAACGCTGTGAAAGCTAAACGACTACTACTGTTGCGGAAACGGTAGAGTCGTTGAAATAATGCAATGCTGCCGCTTATGATGTTGTGTTGAGCGCCAGCTGTTAACACACTCCCCGGCCGCGAAACTGCGTATATTGTCCGAATTTTGCGACCTTCGGGTAATGCGATCACGTACATCAATCGGTGATGTGTTTCGGTGATTACGATCCTGTTTATCATCAAACCGTCGTTGTTTTTCATGAGTTATGCGTCCAATCGGTGTCATCGGTGGTGGTATTAGTGGACGTTTCTTTTCGCTGTAATTTGTGATATCACGCTTAACGGTAAACAAACCAATCTGTGGTATTCGCGGACTACTGCCGGAACACCCAAACGATTTGTTACGCGATTTGATCGGCTCCTGTCGTCGACATTGACGTTTCCAATGATATTCGGTGAAACCGTGTCGAAGACATCGAGGACAAGGAGTCGGCGGTATGTCATACTTACGATTGTCTTTACGATTAATGCGATTATTTTCGGTGACAATACCGACTTTTTTGACTGTCATATGTGCGACTTTCGGTTTATTCGACATATGTCGTTGACTTCGCAGGCGCACAGTTGTCTTCATTTCTGCGATGTCGAGTCCAACGAGAACATCGTAAGCGATGTCCATTACGTGAATCGTTACGTATTCGATGTGTCCGTCCATTTGAATCTTAACGTTGACGACACCGAGTGTATATATCGCCGGCGATGGTACCTACTTTGGTCTTATGTCGCGCGTCCGGTCGGAGTTTCATTTGTTTTGCGACATCCTTCGATAAGATAGTAATGTCGGCGCCATTATCGATGAAAGCTCTTACGGGTTTGTCATTTATTCGTATGTCTCGATATCGTTTAGTATGCGAGACAGCGTTTACGACTGGATCGGGATTTTTCGGTTCTGTTCTCGGACAGACGCGCATCCAGTGATATTCGGTATTGCCGTGTCGTCGGCATCGTGGACATGGAGTCGGTGGCCTATCCTTGTTACCATTCTGTCGCTTTTTCCAACGATTACGTTTGGGTTGGCCGTCTTCGTCGTCGATAGCGTTAACGTTAAAACTTTTATTTCTTTTTCGTGTCTCTTCGACGAGAAGCGCTATTTGTAGCCATTCTTGAGGCGTTGTCGGTCGTTGACAGGCAATCAGCGGCCTGTAGTAGTCGGGCATACCCTTCGTGAGTAGACCTATCTGTTGTTCGTCGGATGCGCGCGCTTCGTCCAGAAGGCGGCGCATTTCTTGATAATACGTGAGTACGCTCTCATTAGCTTTGAGTTTTCGGTCGGAGGCTTCGACAAGACCGTGACCAACCATACGACCAAAACGCGCAATCATAAGAGATCGGCACTCGGCCCAGGCCAGGTTTGGAAGTTTTCGGGCGACTTCACGACAATACCAACTGAAGGCATCGCCGGTCAAGTGTTTGGCGAGCGCAAGCAGCCTCTCGTAGTCGTTATAATCGTATGTCAAAGCGGTGAAGCCATCGAGCCATTCGTCGATAGGAGTTACGGAGGAACCGCCTATAAATGGTTCACATAACTTAGATGCGTGTTTTACGGTACTATGCGGTCGTGTTGTTGAGGTATCGGCATCGGAGTCCAATCGCTGTACGTTAGTAGTCGATAAACTCGATGCCATATTGCGATTGTTAATCACATTTCGTGCGGCGGCGGCCACTTGAGCAGCTCTGGTCAGCGTTGCCAGACGTTGTGCTAAGCCATCATGTGTCGGGTTGTTAGTCATATCGCGCGTCAATGCTTCCAAGTCTGAAGCGATTGACGACAAGTCTTCATTCGTGTCTTCGGAAATCGGGTTGAGTCCGTTCGCATCGTTACATTCAGGTCGTTACTGAACGGCGGTAGTGTTCGGCCACTACGTAATTGTTGAGACATCGTTGTCTTCGTATCGTTTCTTTAAAACGCTTTATTAACGAAAAACCGTTGAATCGATGAGAGCCGTTAAGGCGACAAAAACCGTTGTTTTTTGAATTCAAAAGTGTCGGTGAGTAGGTCGTCGAAGTCGATTTACTTTCGATATCCGCGAGGTAAGTATCTCAGTCGACTGCGCCAATTGAGATGAGTGGAAGTTGAAATGGCGGCCAATAATTCGGGTTCGGTAAAGTATACGAAATAAGTACACGTTTTTATATGAAAGTAAACGATTTTATTTAATATAAAATATGCGACTAAACGCTGTGAAAGCTAAACGACTACTACTGTTGCGGAAACGGTAGAGTCGTTGAAATAATGCAATGCTGCCGCTTATGATGTTGTGTTGAGCGCCAGCTGTTAACACAATATATTTTATTAATCTGGTTATACATTAACTTAAGTTTTAATTATATATTATGGATATAAATATGTATACTAATATTTATAATACATTATAAATTTAAATTAAATAATATATTGCATAAAATAAATTAATTATACAAAAATAAACAATTGAATTTAATCAAAGTAGTCTAATTATTTAGACTGATGTTAATTTTAATATATATATATATATATATATATATAACTCATTTAGTGGTCAAAAAGGTTTTTAATAAAATAATCAAAAGGAAAGTCTAATTAAAGTTCTATGCATTCAAATCTAATAAATAGTAATTAAATTTATTGTTTTCAGCATTAGTACACTATATGTTGAGTTGGGCTAACTCTATCATATAATGAAGTTTCTGTATATTTAATAATTATATTTCAATTCAATTTTTTAGATAAATATATTATTATTCCATTAAAAACATTGTTATCTAAACCACAAAAAAAATTAATTGAGAGATTTTATTAAAAATTAMAGTTAAGTTTTATTAATTTGTATAACTTATAGATATACTGTATATTTTTTTTTGTTAACTTTATATTGTATAAAAATTATCTTATTAGAAAAAGTTTCTTATCTAATTAATATTTTATTTTATTTTTAGTATTTTTAAATTATCTGAATTATATGTGTTAAACATRTTCAGTGCTCAATAGGTGTCAGTATTTGAAAATAATTTTTCTTTTAATTTTTCTGGGAATATAAAAATTAAACAATTTTGGGAAAATAGTTTGAATGAAGGAATTCTATGAAAGCAACATATTTTGTAAAACTAGTGTCAAAAAGCTATTCATTAATTATCCCAAACGTTAATTAGCAGTCAGTAATCCCCGGTGTGTCCAATACTTTGGGTTATATAATATATGTATGTATTGTTAATAACAGTAAATTATACACATTGTATTGTATCTAATAAATTTTTATTTTTAATTTAACTCATTTATGATAAATGTTATGAAAATCTGTTGGCAACAATTATTTTATTATAATTTATATTTAGCAAATTTATTTAAAGTATTTTGTTGATATTTATAATATTAATATATATATATATATATATATATATTTACTTTAATTACTGCCTAAAGTAAATAATATAATTAAATGATTTTATTTATTTAATATAACTGTATAAGTTTAAGCTATAATACAATATATTATCAACTATTATCATTTAATTGTTGTTAAATATTTTTTATTCAATTTAATAGTCAAATCATTAAACTATGATTAACTTATTATTCATATTGTATACAATATATATAATAATATAAATATTAAATTAAAWTTTTYTATTATATTTTCTATTACTTAAAAAATTACTTAAAAACTTATGTTAAGATTTAAATATATTTATATTGTTACAAAAAAATGTTTATAAAACAAAACGTATAGTAAACATTATTTAAAGTAATTCAATGTTATAATCACTGGTAAAGCCATTATATGTATAAATAAATAAATAACACAAAAAAGTAAATTTGCATTAAATTCTCTATAGAATACTATAGAATATGTGGAGAGATAATAGAAATAAATGCAAAATGTGTGAACAATTCAAAAATACATATAAAAAAATTTCTATGAAATACAAAAACAGTTAAATTTTCTCTATAATATCTAATGAGTTATATGTTTCACTGGAAAAAAATGATGACTGTCTACCAGATAAATGCATAAATCAATATATCAATGCTTTTATTTTTTTATTATARTGTACATTAAGACTTTTTGTGTGTAAATACTATGTTGCAATTAAATGCGTGAAAAATATAATAAACCAAAAAATGGTATAATATAGTATATATACTTTATATTATTTTAAGATATCTAAAAATTGCTTGTTTTTTAATATTCTATATAAATTGTTTTTTAAAATTACTTTAATAACGATTTTTGCTTTAAAATACGTAAGTTTACTGTATAGTAAATATATTATAGTATTTTTACATAACATAAAAAACTATTWAAAAAATATTTGTTTATTATATTAATAAATGAATTAAATTTTTAATATAAAATGAACGGTAATTATAGTGAACTATGTGTTAAATATATTCTGTATATAAAATTCTGTAAATTTTCTCTTTATTTCTATATTGTATTAAACGTGTGTTTATATTATAACATAAAATTGACTGCTCTTTCACTCACACAACTGCATTATATAACAAACTGTATAATATTATATCAAAAGTAATAGACAGTCAAACGCGCACATACTATATATACAGTATATATTATACAACAAAAATTTAGGGGATAGCAATGTAAGGGATAGAGAGGGGAACTGTAAGCCCGGCATTGAAGTACACATACCTTACAGTTATAGCTAGTCTTCGATCGACACATACGGCACATACAGCACATGAGCACTGACTCTATAGAGTAGAGCATATACAACAACATTGAAAGGGAGAGAGAAAACTGGTATTGGGAGCCATTGATTTCATATGTTATATTCAAGAGAGTATTACACAGAATATTCTATAAATGAATGAGAGAGTCATCGAAAGAGAGAGAGAGAGAGAGAGAGAGAGAGAGAGAGAGACTATTTTCTTTTCGTTGGCGCGTTTCGTCGTTTGCCTCCTAACTGTATAAACCTAACAGTGCTTTCCCTCTCGCGCTCAGTCATACCAAATCTATTGAACACTACCAGTGCTTCTCTGGCAAAATGCTGTCGTATCTTGTGTTTGGTGTTTTCATTTGTCCAAATCGGTGATTGCGTAAAATATATAATATATATATTTATTTATTTGTGTTTACATTATATATCATATATATGTGACTTAGTCTATACATATATTTTGTAAAATATATATCGACATACATAAGCCGAGTCTAACTGACCATATTTTGTAATCTACAGGAGACAAAACAATATATTTATGTGTGTATTAAATCATTTTATCTAAATTATTATAATTATGAATAATTGTTATTTAAATTAAATTATTATTTAAAAATTTGTTTATTTAATTATTATTTTCGTCGTTAACTATTATACTGYTGCATCAATTAGTAATATTTTTATTTATTTTTTATTGACTAAATTTTTAAAAAATTAAAAAATAAGATTTTAGTTTTAGAGATTATATAAAATAACTATTTTATTGTTTTTATACATAATACTAAAAATAATAACATTATTTTTCATACATAAAGTTAAGCTTAATTTGCTAATCATGTATTTATGAATTTATTTGTATATTTATAGAGAAAAATGTGACAATAAACATTACTAAGAAAATTATACATATTATTTATCATCATTAACTTTATTATTTTTTATTATTAAAATAATAATTATTATTGCAAGCTATTAATAAAAAATGCATTTAAAAATTCAGCGATAATTATGTGAGAAACAAAAATTCTGTATATATTCTGTATTTTATTATACAGAATATTCTCTGTAATAATAACTATGACTTAATATTGTGTTTTTTATGTGCATATATTTATATATATATACACTGTATGTACAGTACAAGTATATAGTGGAGCACATGTAGATAATGAATATTTTTCTCAATTTATTACCAACCAGTCCTTCTCAATACTAGTATGTAATGAAAACATTGTATTGTAATATATATACTATAAAACAAATGAGAGACAAAAATTTTATTCAATTATGCCGACGGAGACCACCACTACTACTATCACTACTAATGACTTTGTGAACAATACAAAACATAATATTTATAATTTATTGCCAAAAATATTTAATTATTATTATTTTTATAACAAATATTACTACAATTGTCGTAGCATTTATTGTTATTACAATTGCTATTATTATTATTATTCTAAATATTTTTATTCACTACTACTACTAATAATAAACACTAACAACCGTTACTATAGACTCATCATTACTATTAACGCATCAATAATAAATATATTGCTATTAATAACAACAACAACAATATTATTATTATTATTAATAAAAGTTATGCAAATTCTTCTAACAAATGTTTATTTTGAATTTCATAATAAATTGTTAAAATTAATGTCATCTGATATTATTATTGCTAATACTACAATTACTACTACAAATAATAATATAATTAATCAGTTATACATTGTTCAATGAAATAACTTATTAGTATCTACTCAAATATAACAATAACGTATTGCTATTATTATAATCATCAAATGTATTAATGAGAAACACCATTTTAATCAACAAATATATTACTACTACTACTAACTTATAAGTTTTATTATTATTATTATTAGTAATTTAGTAGTACTGGTTATTGTTCCCAATATTAAGTCACTCTATAAGCCACACACACACACACACACACACACACACACACACACACACAYACATACACATTGAAAATATTGTCTTAAAAATAATAGTGGAATACAGCTGTTAAACACATATCCAATGATCACCATAGATATAAAACCATAGCATTAATCAGATAAATAAAAAATATATATATATACAGTATATAAACCAATAGTACTTACCGTTAATATCACTACACCATACCATACCATTGCCATCAATATCATTAACATCGAGGTCATCACGAATTGTTTATATTTTTGTTATAATAGATTTTTGTGTTTTTATAAAAAGTCTAATTAATCATAATTACAATCAATTTTTGAAAGTCTACAATATTATTAAATAACAATTTTAAATATATAAACACATATATATATAATTTAAGAATAATTTTTAAACAATAAACAAGCTCAATTATAGAAAACTTTTTATTTATAGCAAATTATTTAATAGAATATTAATTGTCACTAAAATAAGACAATAAATAAATTTATTATTATTAACTTTATTAAGAATATTATTTATTTAGTAGTTATATATCATTAATTATAATAAAATTATATAGTTAAACCAAAAATATTTTTTAAATAAAATTATTATAAAATAATTAAGCATTTATAATAGTGTTTCAAAAATTAAAAAACAATCATTTGGCATTTATTTTAAGTGGTTGATATATACAGTATATACTATACGCAAAGTTACAAGAAAATATATTGCAATATAATKTTTAAACAATTAACATAATAAACTAATATAAATAAAACTGTTATTATGATGATAATGATTATTATTATTATTTATATTATTTAACGCAAAAGTGTATCATTTAATTTGAATCTGTGAACGAAAGAAAACAAATTAAATTTATTGCCCGACAATAAACTACAAGTGACTTGAAATTGAAATTAACTTTTTTTTGTAACAATTTTACTGACGATAACAATGATAATAATGCTAATAATATTATAAGTAATAATAATAATAATAATAATACAATGGACATTATTTTAAAAGCACACAAATTTGCCAACAATTTAACTGCAATAAAAGTTTATGTCATTTATGATATATATGGTATATGTAATAATTTCTGTATATAATATTTTGCTAAAAAAATAAAATAATAAAAGTTTGATAATAAAATCGTTTAACAAATGCAACGTCGAAGAAATAGAGTAAGTATTTCAAACAAATTTGATAAGACTTTAATTTTAAATTTTAAATTTCAATCTTATCTTAAATATTAATGTATACTATATAAGCAATTTATATACTAATTTTTATATGGCATGTACTGTATCAATAGAGTACTATATTATAATATAAAATAAAATTTACGTTTAAATATATGGCATTTGATAGCAACTTGAAAGTTGCTCTTAATGTTACACTACATGCATTGCATTTTAAATAAAACCATTTAATTTATGACTATATTAGTGTAAAATGTAGTTTTATTTTCAAAAAATAATTCAAAATCTTTGGAAATGTAAAAGTATTATATATTTAAAAGTTTGGCAATTTATTTATACACATTATGTCATTATTTATTATTTATTATAATATTCTAAACTTTATTTATTTTGTTTATATTTTCTCAAATAATTATTGATAGGGAAACTTGATTACGACAATTTTTTTTAATGTATGTGTCATTATGTCATCATAGATATACATGTTATGTAATAATTTTTTTGATATTATTTTATTTATCTATTTATGAATATAATTCATATTTATATAACTTAATTCTATGTTAATAATGTCAAATTATTTTATTCAATTATATCATTATTTGTTTTGTTTTTGTGTTTATATGTGTTATATCTGATTAAATCAAATGATGAGTTTTTTGTTTGTCTTATTTGATGTATGAGATAATAATCAACTGTGAAATTTGGGTGTCATTTATGGTTACAAAAAAAATTTACACAAAAACTGCATTTATTTAATAATAGTAATAATAGTAATAATAATAATAATTTTTTCATTATAATATAGAATATCCACAAAAAATAAACGCAAATTTAGTATAAATATATTTTTAYTTAAACGTCTGGTTTCTTATAATTAAATATTATGACACATAAATCAATTTTTTATTAAATGTCTGCCAAAACAAAATCGGGTTTTATTATACACCAAACACACACACACACACACATATATATATATATATAAACATTTGCCAATAAATTATCTTTAAAAATATAGAAAATATAACACAATTTTATTATTAATAAATTTTCTTAATATTTATTTCCATTTGACTAAACTATACTTTGACTGAAAGTTTGAGTTAATAATAATATTAGTATAAAAGTAAAAAAAAATAAAATGATTTATTGATAGCTTTAATGTCAACTTATTTTACTATATTTGTTTAGTAGTGGTTGGATAATAACATAAAAATGATTTAATATTTGTTATAATATGATAGATTTACAGTATATATATATGATATATACAGTATTATTTTATGAAATATATATTTAATCAATTAAAATATTAAATACTATAAATATATGTAATTTATGCTAATTTATTATTATTATATTAAAAGCACTTCTATTTGAAGCTTCTGGTCTATCATTTAATGCATGATTTATATAAATTGTGTAAATATAAAGATATATAGTGTATAAAATATAGATAAATTTTATAGTGAAAACAACTTTTTTGTTATATTTAATTATATCATTGATAGAAATTTCAATTATTTTTACAATACAAATAAAAGTGTATTTTTAAATTATGTTAACAGTTTAATTAATAAATTAACATTTTTGTTTTTATAATRCATTTAATATTTATAATTAAATTATAATAAATCTAAACGTCAAATCTAACTAAGTTTTCAAAACATATCACACTTAGAGAACACACTAATAGACATTAGATTATTGGTTTATTTTATAATATATAATTTAATTTATATTATAAATGACATATAAAATTGTTTAGTTATATGATTTAAAACAATTGCAAATGAAATAATAATTGTAAAAATTTAATTATTTATTTCTAATATTGTTTGGATAAACTATTTAAAGAATGACATAACCAGTGATATTGCACTGGTATGTGAAGGCATCGGGTTTTTAATTTAGTAAATAATATCAGCGCTTAAGTGTGGGTCGTATTTAAAGTGTTGTCGACACTRTTGAAAAGCCAAATGAGAATAATAGCTATTATGATATTAACACAAACTTCATGTTCTCTTAAGTATTAATCTTTTCCTCCCATTCCTTCCCCAACGAGAAACTATAAATCGTTTATCACTTAAAATAAAAAGATATTAAAGACAATGTCAGTGAATAAGTGAGTGCAAGAGTACGAGAGTGAATGAGTGAGTGAGTGAGTGAGTGAGTGAGTGAGTGAGTGAGTGAGTGAGTGAGTGAGTGAGTGAGTGAGAGAGAGAGAGAGAGAGAGAGAGAGAGAGAGAGAGAGAGAGAGATAGTTATGGGATCATTGATTTGTAAATGTTTTGAATGTATTGAGGGCTGGAAAGGACATCCCATTGTCTTTCTCTCATCTCTTTTGTCTTTTTCATACCGTTTTATCTCATCATTAGAGTTAACACATGATTTAATTTTTCATTAATTTTTCATTTAAGTATTATTATTATTCATAAAAAAATAAAAATTATATATTTTTAGTCCTTAATTATTGACTTATTTTTCAATGATAATACAGTAGCTATACAATTAGTGTTGGCAAAAAAGAGAAATTTATAAAATAATAGAGAAATTTCTAGAAAGTTTCTAAAAGAAATTTCTATCTATGGGATCCCCATGTTAATTTTGTTTTCTCTATATTTGTTATCTTGTAACATTGTTTTTAAAAGTAATAATTAAATATTAGTATTAGTATTTAAATTACTAATTAAAGTAAAAAATATATTTATTTAATTATACTAAACTATACTATAATAAAAAGGTCAATAAAATTTTACAAAACTGATTATTATTAAATAATAATAATTATTTATATAGGGATCCCATTTGTATAATAGTATAATATTATATATACAGTATTATGTCTCATTAATATATTTATAATATTATAATAGCTAAAGATATGGGGATCCCATAGTATAACAATAAAGTTAAATTTCTGTAGAAATTTATTCCTGAGAAATTTTCTAGAAACTTTCTCACGGAAATTTATTAGAAACTTTCTATTTGCCCATCTCTATATACAATTAATTGAAGTTAAATAAGCTTAAAATTGTTTTTTTATCACATTTTAATATACAATTTTTAAAATATATTTTAGTTGAAATTTTATATTAAAATTGTGTATTTATAAATTATTGGTCAAATTTAATTAAATATATARTTATAGAAAGTAACATATAAAAATTTTATTTGATGCAATAAATTTCATATTAATTATTTTTATTTATGAAACACAGAAAAATAAATTAATATAAATTATACATTATTTTTATTACGAATTTTGTTGTTATAATTGCTGAATTGTTATATTTTAATGATATTGTTCTTATATAAGATTAAATTTGCATAAATGTATAACTTATATAGATTTTAATTTATACATATTATATACGGTATGTACAGTATATTCAAAAATAGAAAAAAAACTTCATTAAGTATGTATTAATGAAAAATTATATTATATGATAACATATATACTATGAATTTTTGTTGATTTATTAATTAAATGATTTTATAATATAAAATGAATATAACTTTATGTAATTTGGGATTTTAAGCGGTCAACTAATGTATCGGTTTATTTGGCCAAATCTTTGCCGCATTGATTACCTTTAGTTTGCTGTAGTGTCAACTCATAGGTATTAATAAACAGTTTTGTGTCCAAAATTATGTATTGTTTTGCAATAAATATCTGTTGTAAATAAATTGTTTTTTAAATTAGTTTTAAACTATAAAATATATAAATTATTATATTACTAAATAATTTTATACTTATAGATATAGAGTATAAGTTTATATTAAAATTTTGTTGCAATCTAAGTTCTAGATACAATTAAAATATAAATAAAAAAATATTTCATTATAATATACTATAATATAAAATAAAATATACTAATGTCTAAATTTATATAACATTTTATAATTATTATCTAGAAATATATTTCATTTTGCTATAGTTTRTCGAAACTATTACTAAACTAAACTAACCTGAGCTCTATTGTCTATATTTTAGTTATTTCTAATATTTAAACTAAACATATTATACATTTGCAATTCAAACAAAAATAACAAATAAATGTTTATCTATCTTTTAGCAATTTGTTTTATATTGCAATTTTATTTATGGCTTTTTATTTTATTTATATCATTATATTAATTTAAGAGTTTAATGGCACTAATATAATATATCATATTGCATTTTAAATTTATAATATCAAAATTACAAATTAATTTTATTTATTTGAACAGATAATTGATTTTAKAAAAACAACTATACACTAATTTAATAATTATTTGTAGTTTAATAAATATATTGTTAATATTAATTTTTAATAATTAACTGATGTTTTAACTAAAATTAAATATCTATAATTTTTGTAATAACAATAATGTTTTTGTAATATCAAATATTTGAGATATATTTAGGTTTACAGGTAAAAAAATAGTAGATAAATATAAGTATTTGTATTTATTATTTAAATATTATTGACACCTAACAACAGCAAGATTTCAATACTATAATATTTGGCAAATATATTGACATTATTGACAAACTCTAGAAATTAGAGACTCTCCTTATTTTGTATGAATTCATAGCAAAGTATAAAATCATTAAATTTTCTATTGAGTAAAATTGAAACAAAACAAGAGATACTAATTAAATGAAATATAAAAAAATTGAATCCAAGATATTATGTGAAACTTTATTTTCCAAAAAGGAAATTATGACAAGAATTTCTCGGAATTATTATAGAATAGACTTTTATTTTTCTTTCCAGAATTTCATTAATTTTATCAAATAATATTGTTATGTATTACTGTGTATGTGTTGAGTAATTTATATTATGTTTCACTTTGCGGTCTATATAATGAAATTGTGTAGAAGTGAGTGAGTGAGTGAGTRAGTGAGTGAGTGAGTAAGTGAGTGAGTGAGTGAGTGAGTGTGTGTGTGTGTATTTGTACAAAATGTTTTTACAACTATAATGTTTAGATTTTTTCTTATATTCAGTATATATATAATAATCATTTTTCAATTTACACTTCATATTATATGTTTATGTTTCTACACTTGTTATCGATTGTATTATGAATTATATAATACTGTATATAAAACACACGAATACTTTATAAATATAACTTATATAACATAAAACAGTATTTGATAGTGAAAAATAAGCACAAAATTTRTGTCTATCTCTTTTAGATAAGGTTTAACAATTCACTAAAAATAAACTATGCATTCAATTTTAATATACAATCATATTTTTTTTGTTAAGTTCCTATTGAAAATAAGACTCGAAAATATTTTTTGGATATATATATTTCAAAAAATTGTTTGCTTTCATTTCAGATACACACACACACACACACACACACACACACACACACACACACACACACACACACACACACACACACACACACACACACACACACACACACACACACATACATACATACATACATACATACATACATACATACATACATACATACATACATACATACATACATACATACATACATACATACATACATACATACATACATACATACATACATACATACATACATACATACATACATACATACATACATACATACATACATACATACATACATACATACATACATACATACATACATACATACATACATACATACATACATACATACATACATACATACATACATACATACATACATACATACATACATACATACATACATACATACATACATACATACATACATACATACATACATACAATCACTTGCGTGTCAATACATGTCATATACAATACATATAAAGAATTATACAGTATTTTAAACTCAAGTGTTTTATTTATACCAAATATACTCTACAATACAGTATATGAAAAGAAAAATAAAACAAGATCTGAGTTTTTTTAAATATTGTTAAACATTTTTTAATTTAATTTTTTTATAGATGAGTAAATGATATTCATATCTAAAAAATGATTAATTCATTATATTTACAATAATATATATATGATTTATATATATAATTAGAGATGGGCAAATAGAAAGATTTTAATAAATTTCCCTGAGAAAGTTTCTAGAACGTTTCTCAGGAATAAATTTCTATAGAAATTTAACTTTTTTGTTATACTATGGGATCCCCATATCTATAGATATTATAAAACTATAAATATATTAATGATACACTACTATACATATAATATTATACTATATAATGTAGATTACTGTATAATACTATATTATACAAATGGGATATCTATATAAATAATTATAATTATTTAATAATAATCAGTTTTGTAAAATTTAAAATCATAGTTTAATATAATTAAATAAATAAATTTTTTACTTTAATTAATAATTAAAATACTAATACTAATATTTAAATATTACTTATAAAAACAATGTTAAAGATAACAAATATCGAGAAAACAAAATTAACCATGGGGTAATTAAACATTAATAGAAATTTCTTTTAGAAACTTTCTAGAAATTTCTCTATTATTTTATAAATTTCTCTTTTTGCAAACACTATATATAATACATATATAATAATTTTTGTTTTGCTAAATAAATATCTGTAATAACTTTTAAAATAAATCATTATTATTAATATATTAATACAAAATAGTTCCTTGAATTTAATATGGTATAAATTATAATCATTTAATAATTATAATATTATTTCTAAATATAAAAATAAGATAATAATGAGCTAAAATTTATTATAATAAAAAATGAAATAATTAGTAATATTTCAAATAAAACTAATAAAAAAATTTAAGAATTATTCTTTAAAAATAGATATAATAAATATAATTTTACTATTACTTAATTATTCTATAATATTTAATTACAATAAAGACATTATAACAATAATATATGAATTAATAACAGTAAATGTGTGCAATTTATTATTATTTTAATAATTGTTATCTTAATAATTATTTAGTGTTTTTTACAAAACAATAATTATTTTTGTTTTTATATATTTTTAATTAGTAGATAAAGCAAAGTATATCCTGTATGTAATACTACGATATATTATTTATTATACTGAAGATAAGAAAACCCAAAATTTTATATTTTTCTTCAAATTGCTACCAATTTTAAAGTAAACATCAAAGTACTGTATTAACT
Source organism: Oppia nitens (assembly GCF_028296485.1). Lineage (NCBI taxonomy): Eukaryota > Metazoa > Arthropoda > Arachnida > Sarcoptiformes > Oppiidae > Oppia > Oppia nitens. The sequence goes on along the minus strand of NW_026533252.1, from coordinate 315,450 downwards.
ATTACACACAAAACATAAAAACAATTAATTTTTATATTATAATTTAATAAGATATAAATTCTGCACTAAATAAAATATTTTTTTTTGTAATTTTATTAAAAACTTGAAAAAAATTATTATATTAATTTAATTTTAATTTATTATATGGTATATAGCTTAATATATAAAATAAACTGATAATAAAGTTAATAATAAAATTACAGTACAATTGTAGGCAATTAAGTATAATTTGATTTTTCACTTAAAGAATAGTTGTTTGATTTACACTTTATTATTTTTAATACTAATTTTAGATTTGTTGATAAAATAACAACTATTGAAATATATACAGTACAAATAAGTATTATAAAGTAAATTGATTTACACTTATTTATAACACAAATTACTATAATAAAGATTTAAAAATTATTCAAAAAAAAGAAATTTTCTATTTATTATTTATACAATGTTTACATTAATTCAGAGCACGATTACAACTATTAATAATTTATGTTACGTTTTGTTGTTTTTATTTTTGCCACTATTATTATTTACTTGAGAAATAAATGGATATCACAATATATATATATATATATATATATATATATATATATATATTATACACATAGGATAATGATTGGTAATATTAAATTTAGTGGAAATGTAGGCAAAATATATCGATACAATTACTTCAATTTATATAACTAATACAATTTTTTACAAGTAATTTGACTAATAAGAACTATATGTTTATACATTAGACAACAAATTTATTATTTTAATGTGTTTTTCTATATTAAAAAGAAATTTATATCATTAATAATAGGATTATATAATAAATGTTATAATCATCGGTCAGTGTTCTTCTGATAGTCTTTTTCGAGAGTCTTATCAAAACAACATATAATAATATAGAAACAGCTTTTTGATACTCAATTGATGAGAAAGARAGAAAGAGAGAGAGAGAGAGAGAGAGAGAGAGATTGGTAGTTAAAATGGTAGACAAAACTGATGACCATTTATATCAAATGAATGAATTTTGAGCAAAATGTATGTGTTTTATGTGTCATATTGTCTGAAATGTTGTGTGTGTTTATTATAAATAATATTTGTGAACACCGAGTGTTGATTGTATTTATTTATATTATACAGAATATTCTGTATCATTCTGTTATATCTATTAAGTATTGTGACACAGATTTTATGACATTTATGTTTTGTAATGTCTTTTATTTTATTAACATTTATTTTCAGTTTTATGTACAGTGTATGTATGTATGTATGTATGTATGTATGTATGTTTGTGTGTGTGTTGTGTGTATGTGTGTATGTGTGTGTGTGTGTGTGTGTGTGTGTGTGTGTGTGTGTGTGTGTGTGTGTGTGTGTGTGTGTGTGTGTGTGTGTGTGTGTGTGTGTGTRTGTGTGTGTGTGTWTGTGTKTGTGTKTGTGTTTGTGTAACAACCACACAGAGTCGCGCACATTAAGAGTGTTGAATGGCCTACAAAAATAACCGTCACTTTGAAAGTTCAAAAATCTATTTTTAGTAACATATCTCTCGGTTTGTATCCGGAAATAAAGCACATGAACTCTAAGTCTGACATTTGGGGAATGGATGCAACGCTTATTGATTATAATATAAAATTTAAACTTTTTTTTAAAAAAAGCACATTAATAATTGTGTCGTGAATTAGGCAAATCTATTGAGGATTGTCTAATATATTACCATTTTTAGGTTTTTAGATATTTAGGTGTGTGTGTGTGTGTGTGTGTGTGTGTGTGTGTGTGTGTGTGTACACAGAAAGAGAGAAAGTTATGTCAATTTTATTATAAWTTTCAACACATTTTAATTTATTTGTGAAATATATTTTTAAWTTACATTAAACATAATTATATCTATTATTTAAATTAAAAATAACTTAGTTTTATAACTATTATTATTTAGAATATTTAATTAAATCATAATATAATTACTAATGAAATATTTACACTAAAATGTTATTACATTTATATTTTTATTAGTTATTATTAGTTTTAGGATTTTTATTAAATATTAACCTTCATTTTGATATATGAATGAATACTATTAATATCTAAATATAATAAATTAAATTATTACTTTATATCTAATTTATTKTATTTTAGTAATTATTACTAAAATAATGATAATTTGTTTCAAACCATTGAAGCTTCAAATTGAATATATATTTTTTCATAGARAAAATCCGATATTAATATAATATCTGATATAATAGTATTTATACTCTAATTTCATATTCACGTCATATGAATGTTATTATTTTAAAATTACATATCGATTCTCGCAAACCCTATACTAAATTGTGTGTAGACGTGAATAATGATTGATAACCCCATGTTTTTATATATTTATGTATATATTGGGGCCTATAAATTGATATCAATATAATAACACTGTTTTTCAATGCATTCAAAATAACATAATATGAAACATGAATTTCTCATTTTAGTTAAAACGCCACCAAAGTTATCAGTTATTTATATATATGTATATTTTTAGCTAAATATTAGCATTTACTGTACAGTTATTTAAACCATTTTAGCACATATTTTTGTGCTAAATTATTGCATCATATTGTATGAAATGTTAAATAAGTTTTGAATAAGTTTTTGTTGCAACTATTTTTAAATAATTTAAGTATATATATAACTTATTATAACACGTTTTGTATAACATGTCTTAAAAAATTTATATCTATATATATTTATGGATATATTAACATTTACATTGTTGGTATCATTAATTTTTCAAATTATATTTATTATTAAAGTTGTAAGTAATTTTATTTATTAATACAATAAAACTTAAATAAAATAATTTATATTATTGTTAGCACTTTTATTATTTAAATTCTTTAATTTTTTAATTAATATATTTAATATTTGTAAGAATTTGTTTTATTATATAACTTTCTTAATGATAATTATATGTCGTTCAATAAATACATAGTTTTGTGTAACTAAATAAAAGACAATATTCTCTTAAATAAAATACATTTTTGTATATAAAAATATTTCCATATCTTAAATGTATAATTAATATACTAATTGGATTTATTAATTATTAATAAATACAAATTTTTTAAATAGTTTTATTACCTAATGCTTTCATAAGATTTGTTTCTATAAAAACTGACAAAATTTTTAAAAAATACTCTAATTAATAAACATGACTATACTTTAATTTTTAACACTGGGTATTTTTAAATAAAGAAATTGTTAATTAAAGAAAATTGAGATTAAAATAGACATTTTAGACGATATATCCGAACCACTCCTATATTGTTAAACAAAAAAAAATATTCAAAAAAATAATGATAATATTTTTTTCATCTGTAAATTTTATCATTTATTAATTTAAAAAAAGATTTTGTAAATTTGTTAAAATTTATTATATAATCTACTGTACATTCTGTACAATCTGTACTTATTSAACGACCGATATATTCTCTATAATATATATACTGTATATTATAATATTACTTTGTATTATTAAAATAATAATGAATAATACTGTATAATATAAGATACAGGATTACTACAGTATAAACATTGTACAGTATATACTGCATTGACTAATAAACTATATATAAAAGTAGCAATCGATATACAATACAGTAAACTAAGATATACTTATGATTACATATATAAAATTTTATGAACAAAATAAGTAATTTTCATATTTTTATTGACATTGTTTATTATAGAAAAAATATGTACTGATATCTAAATAAATAATAAAAGATAACTTATTTTTTTGTTATTATAAACTATAATTTAGTATATTTACTAAGTTTAATAAAGTTAAATTATATATTTAAGAATTACATTATTATTTTAATAATATTTAAAAAACATTACTGATAGTCTATTTTAATTTAAATACATAATTATATTGTACATAAATTTTATAAGAATTATCATTATCAATAATTGACAAATACATAATATTTTAAAGCATTTATTACAAATTAAAATATTGGTGTAATTATAAATCGATGAACTATACAAATGATAGAAATAATGTGCACTACGTTTCCTCTATAAATAAATTATATAACATTAATATACTACATATACATGAATATTAATGTAATAATTGTTGGCATAATGTTTGTGTAATAACTTTAATAATTTTCAATAATTTCTATTTTTTTGTTATTACATTTTGCTAATAACATAGTAATACAATATTAGCTAATGTGATATGAAAATATAAATTATTGATTTTTAGTTAAATTGAAAACCAATAATTATATTTAACAGTAGTGTTGCAAATGCTTTCTAAGTTCACTATTAAGCAAATAATTAACTTAAATTAAAATCTTTATGATAAAAAATATAATATAAATTCATTAATTTATACTATTTAGTATTTCATTTATATTTATTGATAATATTAAAAATATTACATTAAATTTAATTGGTATTAATGATGAATTTTCATTTTTTCTAAACTAATTTTTTGCCAATAGCTAACTCCTATTAATTATTAATAACTATTTATTTTTGCATTTAGAGGTTATTATCAAAAATATTATTCAAATGATACGCCGCCCTGTTATAAATGCAGAGTTAATGCATAGATATAGAGATAAATATATTTATGAATTATTATTATTAGATATTAATATATGGTTTTAGGAGACAAACCCATTGCATACACAAACAAATTAATATCTGATTTTGAAAGCCTCTCAAAAAATTGTTTTCATTTTATTTGATGTGCAATTCATGTATGAATTTTGAAATGTTATAAATAATATATGAATTGAGATTATAAATATATTTATAACCACAGTATACAATAATATCTATTATATATATTATTTTATATACTATACTATACTGTATATACATTATTATAATTATCATTGAATATTTCAATGTTTATTCTTATATTATTTAGACTTTAATTATTGATAAATAGCACTCATCTAAATGTATTAAATATTATTATTTTAAAATATTCTAAGAATATCATAATTTTTAATATAATATATGTAAAAATATATAAGAAAAATAGAGAACAGTCTATATATATATATAAATAATAGAATTGCGGGGAATGTTATCTTTAATAAAAATATGTCTGTGTCTGATAGCAATGATAATCATGGCTTAACTCATTGAACAACAAATTTGATGACAGTGTCAGATGATGTCCTCTCAAGAGATATGGCCTACTTTTTGTCGACTCTTTCTCTCACTTTATTCAACTCACTCTTTCATAACTTATCTCTATCTTTGTCTCTCTCTTTCCAAGTGTTTGCCTAAAATAAACTAATATTTTTCAAGATTAATCTTTGACTATAATATACAGACAGAAACAATACTAACTTTACCTTAAGATTAAATATCATTTTAACCAAATATTGAATTTTATGATTAGTGATACAATTGATAAAATTATATATATATAACTAATAATTAAAATAAAAATAAAGATAATGTCTGATAATAAAAACGTATAGAAATAAAAGTTAGACTATTTTAAATCAAAGAAAAGTTTAAATGTTTCAATGATAATACAAATGTGTTTTTTAAATAAAAAAAGTTTCAGTAGTTTATTACTGAAGTCTATTTGTATTTCTGTTTTCAGACTGAATGTCTTAAATTTTTATAAATTTAATAACAAGATTTAAATTCATATAACTACAAAAAATAAATAATTATAATATTATTATTTATATTCTTTATTTTTCATAAAATCACAGTCAAAATATTTATTTTAAAAATAATATTTTTTTCACTAGACATATAGCAATTTTAGTATTTTATTTAATACAATTTTATTTTTAATTTATAATTTAATCAATCTGATTGATTTACCAATGAATATTATTGATATTACTAGAAAAATATTTATGATAATGCGATAATTTGTTTAAGAGATATTTAATTCAAAAGTGGTTAACTTAGACTTGTCTTTGACTGTATATATACCGTATCAATATATATATTGTGCAATACAGACTATTATTATATAATATAAATAATAGATTAAAATCAAGTTGTCATTTATTATTATATATCTATGCTATAATGTGATATATAAATATATTTTTTACAAGTATAGTTATAAAAATGATACCTATATATATATATATATAATTTTATATATATATATATATATATAGATGTAGTAAAAAACAAAATGTATATTGTTAAAATATTTTATAGTTATAACAAAAAGTAAAACACAAGAAAATATACTTAAAATTAATGAAATTGTTTGTCACCAAAATTTAGTATTCATTTATTACTAACAATAAATATATGAATGAATAAAATATTAAATATTTTCTCATAATCTCATATATAAAATTTATGTTAATAATAAATATTTTATTAATGCCAAGAAAGACATACATACGGTATAAACAAATAAAAAATACTAATAATATTTTTAAGATGTTTTTATTTTTTATTGGTATCATTATATAACTTTTCAAATTTTAAAGCAAAATAACAACAAATCCTTAGACAATATATCATATCTATTAATGAATTATATCGGCTTATAAAATATTTGAAAAATTTGATTTAAATTTCACTTGACCCAGATTATATATAATTTTATAAATGTCAAACATACAAACATGTATATTTATGTGCAATTTATATGTAATACATATTACGTATAACTCTCTCTCTCTCTCTCTCTCTCTCTCTCTCTCTCTCTCTCTCTCTCTCTCTCTCTCTGTGTGTGTGTATGCGTGTTTTATGCATTATACTTTAAGCGGTTTAAATGCAACAAATAAATATTATTAATTATAAAATTACAATTTTTTAGATTATATATTTATATATTTTAGAATATATTTATTTTTGTGTTTAGGTAATATTTTATATAATGCAATATTATCAAAGTAACAAATTAATGAGAAAAAACAAAATGTTAATAATCTACAAAAGAAAAAATGTTTGTATATTAATCATTTTGTTATATGTTTTACAACTTTTTGAAAAGTAATTTACTTAAATAGCATTTCCTAACATTAGTACTATTATATTACAGCTTTATAAATACTTTATTTCATAAAATAAAAAATAATCTAAAACATAAAAAAAATTATTATATATATATTTGTACAATATATGACTTTTTTCATTTAAGATATGTAAAAATATTGATTGTTCAAACAATGGACGGCATAATGTGTTAAAACAAAAAAAGTGATTATGTTATGTACACAATATATAACATATTTATAATAATATATTCAGATACTCACATTCATTCAGATATAAATGTATGAAAGTATTTATATATAATATATACTGTATATCTAAACTATAGTATTAAATATATTTGTATATACCGTATTAATATATATATATACGGTATACTATATATATATTTGGTCACAAAAATTTAAGGCACTTTAATATAATTGTAAAATTTAGAATATTCTCTATATATCGATATTTATTATATACTGTATTATATAGTTTAAAAATATTATATATTTGAAGAAATAAATAAAAATGCACACACATAAAAATTAACTTTAATGCAATAAACGTGTGAAACTAGAAACACATATAAGTTTTTTTAGACCATTATATGATAAAATATAGATAAATATAATTTACCGGAAAAATTTATGGGTTATATCTAAAAAGTTGTTATTTTGTTAGCTCTACGAAAACAGTTTTTTCACTATAGTTTTATCTAATAACATTTCATACATATAGTTCATATATTTTTTTATATACTATCATATGATAGATATAACATTGCATTGAAATTTTTTTTATTATATAATACTTTTTTTGTATTATCTATAAAAAAAATTAGAAGACAATAATGATATAAAAGTTTGGACACAAAAGAAATCGGGAATTTCATTTGAAATGCAATTTAATTTATGAATCGATTTTAAATCCTATTTAATGCTTATTCTTGTGAAGTGATGTTTTATATATCTAGAGTATTATGTATTATTAAATAGAAATATATTATAAAGCAAATGTTTAGTTTTTAAAAATAGTAATATAATAGTTGTACAGTATATACATATCGTATATAAATTATATATAAAGTATAAATGCTATATATGATTGAACGAATTCAACTTTTTAAAGACTCGAAGATTAATGTTTTATTATTATCATTATTATTATAACTATATATATATATACTATTATACTGTAAATACAAATATTTTAGAAAAATTTTGTACCCAAATTACATTTCGAAATCTCTATTTAAACTATTTATTTAATGATTAATCTCTCTCTCTCTCTCTCTCTCTCTCTCTCTCTCTCTCTCTCTCTCTCTCTKTCTCTCTCTCTTTCTTTCTCCACAAAACAAATAAGATAAAAGAGTAAATCTCTTTGATTTAAGAAATTGCTTTTATATATATTTAATAAAAATAAAGCATTTAATAATTTATTTATATGTTAATATAGTAGTTTACGGAAAATAAAAATAATCGATAAAACTTTGAATTATGTTAATAAAATAATTTCTAATATATAAATAGTTTTAAAATGCTATTTAATATGTGAAGTTTAATGTATTAATATAWAAATGTTATATTTATTTACAGATCACTACTTTAGTCAATGCTCGGGAAAAACCAATTAAAACGGAGAAACAGCTCAAAGCTATCGTACGCGTCGGCCAATCGGTCAACCTATCGGTTGAGCGGTTTGTTGCCGTCGGCGAAGCCATTGCCGATGACAACCCGGAGATTCGAGCCGAGATGTGCGACGCTTGTAAGGACGCCCGAGCGGCCGGCACTCTCATTGAGCAGTTATGCGAATCGGCCACACATGAGATCGACCCGTCGGCCGCCGGTCAGATGCGCTCATATTCCGATAAGTCATGTATGGTTAGGGCCGCCCGGGCTCTGCTATCGTCCGTCACACGAGTTCTGTTGATTGCCGACACCGTTGTCGTCAAACAATTGATTTCAACTAAAGATAGGGTCAGTACTAAAATAGTTGTCTTATGTTTTATACTAATGTTTTTGCTTAAACTGATTTGCTTTAAGCTGACACTAATGTCTTAACTATTAGTGTATATTGCGGTGTGGGTTAGTGTGTGTGTGWGTGTGTGTGTGTGTGTGTGTGTGTGTGTGTGTCTGCAGACGGATATCAAATTCAATTGTCATGAAAGTGAAAGAGAAAGCATTAGTTTAGAAATGGATAAAATAGCAATTTGTGAAACCGGTTACCATCTATAATGCAATTAAAATGATCCAGCTCACATTTATTCATTTATACTAATTATATGATAATGTCATTTATAGTATATAGTGTATATTAATATGATCAAGTTATTTTTGCAATTAATTATTTTTATATAGACATAATCTTCTAGACATAATCAAATTAATATCGTATATTGTTTTAAAAAATTATTAATGTTATTTTTGAAATTAAAAATACTTAATAAGTCAAATAATTTGTAATTGAATTTAAAGCATTTTTAAAATATAATATATGAAATATAATTTTAATGATTTAGATACAGTACAAACAAAATTATAAAATTTAATTATCATCTTTAGATAGTATTGAATCAGTACTACTGATATAAAAATAATGTAACTTTAAAATGATAATTATATTATTAAAAATAAAATACATTCAATAATACATTATTACTCAAACAGATATAAAAGCTATTGTCTAATACAATAAGTTATCTAAATTAGTAGATACATACACATAGACTGGGAGTCAATCACTACTATTATCTAAACACATACACACAATAATTGAGCTCTTTTTCAAATGTCGAGTAGTGCTTAAATGTCAACTAAATAAATCTCATTATTTATTAGACAATTCTAACTAATATAAAATCGACTGTCTTTGACATATATATACAGTATATATCTACCACTTCTTCTATTTTTAGACGATTATAACTATAAAAATGGTCATCAAATGACAAAAAATATTGTCTATCAAATAATAATAACCATATAATTTAATTATCTTAATKGACTAATCCATAATAATAATATTATTATTATATTAATTATAAATCTATGTAATAATTTGTGTATTAAGACTTATACAAACTGATAAAATATGTTATTTTATCTAATTTTAAGTTAAAACATTATTTAGTCTAAAAATTACTATTATGATTGACATATTATTTAATATATAAAATATAAACACTATTGATTAGTAATGTAAGCAATATTAACATTATTAAAATTGATACAATACTGTACTCTTATCATTATTATTATTATTGTTGTTTTAGTATGTTGAACAAGCAACTTTTATTATATATCTACTGTATAAGCTTATTGTATTGAATATATAGTTGTATTTTCTATCAATCTATTGGCCAATTATGCTTTGATCAGCACTTTCCTTATAAATATTATACACTGTGTATTGAACACTACGTGAAACACAAAAGTTGTAATTTGATTTATTTATGTCCACAGTAAACGTAGTGATTGTATGTATGTATGTATGTATGTATGTATGTATGTATGTATGTATGTATGTATGTATGTATGTATGTATGTATGTATGTATGTATGTATGTATGTATGTATGTATGTATGTATGTATGTATGTATGTATGTATGTATGTATGTATGTATGTATGTATGTATGTATGTATGTATGTATGTATGTATGTATGTATGTATGTATGTATGTATGTATGTATGTATGTATGTATGTATGTGTGTGTGTGTGTGTGTGTGTGTGTGTGTGTTATGTGTGTGTGTGTGTGTGTGTGTGTGTGTGTGTTATGTAACGCTTTTTATGCAACTTAACTATAGGCTCTTAAGTCCTAAACACATACACATTTTATATATAAACAAATGACCTACAATTATATATATATATATATATAAGTAATATGACTCCTTATTTGAGAAAGCATAAACTGAGGACTAGTAGTTTTTATTTTGCTCCGGGATCTGTGAGCTGCTTTTCTATAAGTATATTAACATTTACTATATATAATTTTTATTATTATTATTGTTAAATCCAAATGGCATAATCCAAGTGCAATACAATATTCCCTTTTATTATTTATAATATTATATCAGATATACAGTACTGTAAGTATACTATAATRCATACATAAAGTAAATGAATAGTTTACATTAAATATAACTTTACTATAAAACAAGCATATAATACATGTATGTGTGTGTCCAATGGTTTACATAATAATACTGAATAGTTTTTGTTATTGATCTCTGAAAACTGAAAATGCATTAAAATTACAGACATATAAAGTCTATATTATATAATATATTGTATAAGAAATATAGCATAATATTAAATGCAAATGTATTTTCAATTTCTTATGGGATTTCAACTCTCCTAAAGCATCTGAGTTATGATATTTGAGGCAATATTTTATATCTCACTCTTATTGATAAAATAAATCTAACATTATTTTTGTTGTTACTGTTGGTGTCGCTAATGTTATGTAACCATATCATGAATGCACACATTCTATACTATAATATTGCTATATTGATATAAATTTATGGATATACTGTACTATACTATACTATACTCTCTAACTCATTATTACTGATGTAACTATTGCTTTAGCATCTCATACCCATTCAACTTATAATACTATACTAAATAAAATAAGCATTAGATGACTCGTAAAGTGATGATATAAATTATATAATATATATATATATATATATATTAATACATGTATAAATAATATGTGAATATTTCCGATTTATATCTATAATTTTTTGAACATTCAATAGTCTGGTATATAATTCGTTGTAAAGAATCGTTTGATTTATTTTCAAACAAAAAAGAAATCTACAGTTTTTGTTGTTATTTAGGGGTTGTTTTTCATATCAATCTAAACCTATTGACGTACACTTCATTTAATGGTTTTACTTTAAGTTGTCTAACATTTTATTGATATGTATGGTAGCCGATAATGAATGACCGTTATGTAGATTATATGTAGAACTTTTATATCATATTTATTGTTGGATATTAAATAATAATAAAAATTTTTGCATAATTTATATGATTTTTTCATTGTTGAATATTATATTTTCTAATTTATATACATTATATTTTTATATAAGTTAGAATTTTTATTCAATCTCATAACAAATATGTAATTTTCATAATCAAAAATATATATATAACTTATTTGATGTTATTATCTGTTTTGCTATTGTTGTTGATATACATAGTTTTCTTCCAACAAATATGTAATGCAAGCAAACAATCAATTTTGTTGATCTCTTTTAATGCACAAAAAAATATTGATAAAATCGAAACATTGAATCAATCGATTTTGTTTTATAAAAAATTGCCTCAAAAAACACTGAATATCTGTAGTTAGTGTCGGTTAGGTTTTGAACTCAACCCGACGTTTCCTACTATAGTTTATTCAATGGCTTTCTCCTACTAAGTCACTCTCTCATTCACTCAGTTACTCACTCACTCACTCACTCATACATTCAGTTTATTTCGTTTTCAAAGTTTTTACTCAATAATAGCAATTTATAGATACAGAGAATTGTGTTTTTTATTTCTCATTATTTTTTTTATCAGTAAAACACTAGTAATGATTGCTTCCCAGTTTCTCTTTAGCTAATCAACCCATAAACGCACTGTGCATTTACGCAAAAAAAAGTCAGACCTACGAGAAACACAACTGTGCTTTCAATTGAAGAAAATAATGTATTCTTAGTGTTGTATTCTTAGACTAACTTTCCTTTCAAAAGGCAATACATTCTTATTCGAGCCATTGGTTTCATAGTCGGTCCCAACAAATGTTGTATAGATTTCTCTCTTTTTTCCTTTTCTCGCAATTGAATAAATGTCTCATTTTATACTCATTTTTTATTATATTTATAAATCAATGTAATAAAATGGCGTTTTCTTCATATACTAAATGTGAAGCACAGAGACATACAGATAGACAGACACCGAGAGAGACACCGACAATAGAGAGAGAGAGAGAGAGAGAGAGAGAGAGAGAGAGAGACGACAGACACAGCTATAAAAATTCTTTGCTTGAATTCACAATTCAATCGTTTTTTTCAGAGACATTCACTATAAATCGCAAAGAAAACTAAATTTAATCTATATTTATATTGAATTTATATATATCTGTATATAAATCTATATTACCTAATATTTGTTAAACTATGCCACTAACACATATAAGCCCATTCCCTACACTTACATTGATAACTATTTTTTTCTCTTAGTTCATGAAAAAACTTGACTGACTTATTAAATCCCACTTAATCTGCAAATAATGAGCCGTCAAAATGATTAGTGGTGTTTACAAACAGCATATTACTGGTGATACTGATTACACACACACATACACACACTGTTTATTGTTGAGTTTAGTATTTTCATGTGTCTTAAAAGTGACACAATACTGTATTTTAAACAAATGACATACAAATTGTATAAAATTGTGGATAAGATTGCCGTTTGATAACTATTCTACTGTGTAATAACCGTATGTTTGTTTGCACAGTCATCAACACGGGTGGGTGTCGTTATGTTTTTATTGTGTCGACAAATGTTTGCAATGATTATAATATTAAGTGTGTAATAATTATGTAATTTCAATGCAAATGTGACCACAAGGSTTGCCATTAATTCAGTCACGATGTCTATAAAGCGATTATTACTGCTATAAATACTGATGTAATTTATATTTATTTATATTTTGTGAAAAAATGATTAAATTACTTGTAATAATGAAAAAGATTGATAATCTTATTAATTATAATATTTTTCATCTGTTCACTGCATATATATAATTTAAATTTAAAATAAATTTCTTTAATTATTTGGTAGACTTAATTTATATATATTTTTTAAATTTCAAATATTAATAATAAACATTGTTTTTCTAATGAATATAAATGCATACTTTTTCCAATAGATATATATATTTCACTTATAAATATTTTTTTTATCAACTTATCTTCAAAATTTTGAGTTAATTTTTTTGGTGCTAATGCATGAATTTGAAAGCCTAAAACATATGAAAATTTAATTTCAAATCCATTTATATTTACTTCACTTTAGTTTCAACAATAATTTTTTTGTGCAAAATTTTTACTGTATATCAAAATATAAAAAAAAACTTTATTAAATTCAATTCCCATTCTTATTTTTAAAAAACTATACATCAATACTTTTAAAATATCAATGTATTAATACATCAAATATATATATGTGATTGTGTGTCGGTACACATTTATATAAGTTTATTACCAGTGATAGTCTCTCATGAATACAAAACTTTTTTAGACCAAAAAAACTTTATAGTTTTCACTGAATATAATCTTTTCCGATATTTTCACTACATATAAGTAAAATAGTTTTCAATTTATTTTACTACACATACACTTTCGCCATAAATTTATAGCCATTTTGACGACCAATTTTTATTTATATGCCAACCCTTAAGCCAGTTGTCTATCGCTATGGTCTCTAATGGTGTACTCAATGTTTGTCACTAACCGCTAACTCTGTTGCTTAAGGCTTGAAAGTCTAAATTTATAATATTTTTTGTTGTTTGTAAAATAATTTCAGATAAAAAATGAATATTTTATCCCAGTTTTTCTTATATTTATATACACTTTAAATTTTATAGTTATATTTATCATTATTTATTTTATATCATTTATTATGTATTGGCATATTATTTGTGCACATCTTCTACAAAAATAACTTATATTTGAATCTAATACTAGCAGTAATATCTTGCAAAATGGTTGACCCTATATATACTTTATATGATATAGAAAATTAGTTTTTACACATCTAACTGTAATACCTATTGACATAAACATATTGTAAATGATGGCTACATTTCATGAGAAAACAGTGGCTTAATGTTGTTTAAACGAAAAAATCTGATCCATTATCTGATGATAAAAATAAAAAAAGATAGTAATGATGGTCACACATATTATTAGGTGATATCAAAATTGGTACTATTTCTTTTATATTATAACTATTACTACAATATATTATCATATTTTATGCGACACATAAATAGTAAAGTTATATTAATAATAAATAGTTATTGACTTGAATCAAACTTTTTTCCTTCTTACTAAATATTGATATATTTATGTATAAATGCTATCATAGGGAGTGTCCAACAAATAGTATAGACATACAGTGCGATGAGTGATAAAAATGTCAATCAATTTATCAATTGAAGCGCTCATTGAATGGTTAAGTCATTGCATTTTTATTTTCACAACCAAAATAGTTTCTTATATTGTCATCGATTTTGATAAATAGTGTTCAATCAATTGTCAACAATATATTTACACCATTATATGTTTAAGTATTATAAAAATAAAGCATTGAAACCCATCAATGATATATACATATAATATTTATGAGTATTAATGAAATGTCTACAAAATGAGTTTAGAGTACTATCTAAACATCGTTTCATAAAAACTGACACTAATTTAAATTGAATTAAATTGAGTTATAATTAAATTTATCGAAAAATAATTATTATTTAATTAAAATATAATATATAAAGATTAAAATAAGTTGTAGTTTAATATTAAATTAGTCCGTTTGGTCTCTCTAATTCACTATTATAATCGATATTTCGGTAACATAATTTACGACTCCGGAAGTTTGTACCGAAATTATCTTAAATATCATTGATATTGACCATCCAGTTCTTTGTGGTGCATCCAATATGTTTGTCTAACCTTTATCTTTGGTTAGAAAGGAGCAACATCATAAAAAATTACCATGGTTAATAACCAAGACATTTAAGATAATTTTTGTCCAGAATTCTAAAAAATTTACTATCGGGTAACTAAATCCCGATTAAAAGTGGTAATCATAGAAATAATTTAAAGAAAAAAACGGGAACAGATTCTTACATAATATACTATTTGAATATATTATTTAAAATCTATTATAATTATTAATTTTGCTATTATATTGTAGTTTACTTTAGTTAAGTAAATTTAGTGTCAGTTATTATGAAACAAGGTTTATAGTACAGATAAATCAATATAATTCAGATTTTTATTAGGCTTTAATATATTACTACATATTATAAATATATTTTTAATATAAATTATTATCTACATTAAATACTATTTGATATAGTCAATCAAATTATTAATTTATTAATTATATAAAGGAAAAAGTAAAAATTTTTAAAATAATTATAAAATAAGAGTATAAAGATTTATAATATTTATAAGCAATTTATATTTTAAAAATTTGATGTTTTTCAGGCAACACAATACATTTGTATTTAACAAACAAATAATAATTAATTAGTAATTATTACTAGAAATTTAAAAAAAATCATAATTCATAAGTACATTTTACTATATATATATATATATATATATACTATAGTATATTATGTTTTATATTAAAAATTATATTTATTTACTTTTTCTACTGTATAACTTATATTGCTAATGTACTTTAATGTGTTTAACTTACTTTTTTGAATTAAAATGTTATACAATCTTATTATTTAATGTATAGAATATATCTCTATTTGTTATCAATCATTATACAAAATATTTTAAGAAATATTTTTGTAGATTAAGTTTTTACATGTCATTTTAAAATTTATATTAACTATAGTAATCTAAAAATATATTTTTGTGGTTAAGAGTGGGTGAATGAGAGAGAGAGAGAGAGAAAGAGAGAGAGAGAGAGTTGACTGACAGACATTTCTCACAATATTTGACATATCATTAGATTTTTTTATTCAAAAAGATTGAAAAAATGAATGATATTTTCAAAGTTATGTATTAATAATATTTTAAACACGTTTAGCATATGCTATAAAAAATATTATTTATAACCAATGAATTATTATCTATTTATAAATTTATGTATATATATATTATATTTATTAAACTGATTATAATMCAGGTGTCAATTAGTTTAAATCGGTTGGAAAATGTGGCCAATTTTACTGAATTTGTTAAAGCGTTTTCACAATTTGGTACTGAAATGGTTGAGTTGGCGCATCTCACCGGTGATCGACAAAATGTATGCCATTTCGCAATATTATTATTATTATTACTATTATTTATTCAGTTATCTAACTAAACCATTTGCAATGTAAATATATTTGAAAATAGGATTTGAAAGATGAGCGCCGTAGGGCTCAAATGAGTTGTGCCCGACAGATACTGGAGCGCTCAACGATGATGCTGTTGACGTCATCCAAGTGTTGTCTCAGACATCCCGATTGCGATACGGCTCGTGATAATCGGGACACTGTTTTCTTGCAGATGCGTCGGGCGATGGACTTAATTCATATGGTAGTCAAAGATGGTGTGATTCCCCAATTGGCTGCCAGTGCGGCCACATATGAAACTAATATGCGACGCACTGGCCGTCATGTGTCCAGATATGAGACCAGATACCAGACACCAGAGTGGAAACTAGAGGAATGGGATGAATGTATTACCGCTTATAACGCTGTCAGACGACTGCATGTAAGTTAACTATTATTATATAAAATAATTGTTTAAATATATTAAAAGTAATTAAAGTAAATACTTTTAACAAATAATTTAAATAAATAATTAATAACCATATGATAATATAGCACTTAATTAACTTTTATTATTTTAAGTAAATAATAAAAACAATAAAAAAATAAATACTATATTGTAATTTAGCAATATTTACAATTTACAAAATATAGTATATGTTTAAAAATTTATTTTATGTAAATTTTAAATCGATTTATAACATACAATATATTTATTTATCTATACGTATGTTATTGAAATACTGTAAACATAAAAAGTTATTTTTGCTAAACAAATATAGCTAATTATATGATAAAACGTGAACAAATTTATGTTATATAATTTTCTAATTTTAGTAAACCAGTCAAACTGTTTGACATATCTTATAAATATTAGCAAATATTATATGATATATAATATAATAAAATACAAATGTTTACATAAAGATATTCATTTGTTTGCTTAACGTTTGTTATATTACTCATCTCTTAATTATCCGATTTGAGTCATAATATTATACATAAGATTACAATAAATATTTCTTTTCAAAAAAAAACTAACAACAAAACAAATAATCGATAGGCAATCAAAATAAAGATTAGAGTTCAGCACAAAATTGACTTTTTCTATGTATATTTGTGTGGATCTAATACTGAACTATCATTTAATCTAAACCAATCTATTTGAATGAATGAGAGGAACGGTAGGTAATAGACTGACCCATAAATTTATTGTCATTCATGTACTGTATATATAATATCAAATTCTTGTAGTTCACAATGTTTTACACAGTACTGTATTGACCTATAGGTCTCTATAATCACATAAATTTCCTAAATTTAAATAACATTTTATTGAATAAATAACTTTTTTTGTATGTATTATATTACAAGTTATTATAATTATAATCAAGCAAATAGCTAAAAAAYAAAAATTGTTTGATTATTTTATATTATAGATATTTGTTAAATTTATAATATTATAACCATGATATGGATTATAACCAAGTCTAATGTAAATTTTGTAAATAAATTTATATTAACAAAAAAGTTATCTGTAATATAAATTTTTGTAAATCTGTATATACTGTACTATATAAAGGCCAACCTCTTTTATGTTGCCTGTATAACCACATATAATAATAATATATATAATATATATATAATAATAATAATAATAATAATAATAATAATAATAATAATAATAATAATAATAATAATAATAATAATAATACAGGTAAAATCTGTATTGTAAGTCAGTCTAGTAAGTAATGTTGTCTTTTCACATTGTCTTACATGCGATGCCAATGTATTTGCCTTAACAGTGATGTTTGTTTTAGTCCTAACTCTCGTAACAATAAGATAGTATGGGTTGAAAACATCGGGGAATTTGATGAACAATACTAATGGACACATGAATCACAAGTCATTGATTTGGAAAAAGCTTTTTTGATACCAATCGACACAATAGCTTAATGTTTGTGTCAATACAAATCACAGATACTATAAATTAATGAAAAAATAATAATGTAGTTACAAGTATTCATTTTATATGTCTTACTGTATTTATTTAAAAATAATTAGATTTATTTAATAAAATACTTTTTTTAATTATTTAATTTATATAGATTTTACTGTAAAACCAACATTATATGTTATAGTTTAATTTTTTTTGTTCTTTGACTTAAATTAAATTTCTTAAAATTATAAAACAAATTTATAAATCATTTTATTAATCATAATTCAATTAAATAAGACATTGTATTAATGATTTAATTAAATCTAAATTATAAAATTATTCAATAAATCTATAAAAAATATTTTAATATAGGATTTAATAGAGATGTGTCGCATGACGTTTGTTGGCCAACACATTAGGGATCGGCTTAACTGTGCCTTAGCTGCAGTGGTCGAGAGGACGCAGGACTTTACGGACTCGGCGTACACCAGTCACGAGCGCCGGGAGAGGATACTCTTACTCTGTGATCGGGCCCGACTCGAGCTCAACTCATTGCTCAGGAATGCGCTTTGCCTGGTATGCCATCAAAATAAGTCTATCCATTAGTTAAGAGTCATTAATAATTGAAATGAATATCCTTTAGGAACAGTCATCATCACAGTCTCCGAGCGAAGACTTTGAAGCTTCCATAACACAAACACTTAGAGCTAGTATTGACCTCAAGAATGAGGTATAGGTTTTATTATATGACKCCCTATATAAGCGATTAGACTATGTTAACCATTGAACCTATTGTTTCTATAGCTACAAGACACTGCCTTAGACCAAATYGACGAGCTTCTCAAACTGGAGGCCCACCATCAAGATATGGTCGGCCGATTGCGTAACACAGCTCTGGCCAGCGATCAGGAACGGCTCGACGAATTGTGCGAACAATTCAACGAATACTGTGAACGGGTTCAGGAGGTGTGTCGACTACTCCATCACACGTCGCCCACCGACACAACACAGATTAAGTCCAAACACTTGGAGATGTCGCTGGAAGTACACGGACAGCAACTGATAGCTGCCTGTCATACACTAGCTGTACATCCGAACAGTAAGATAGCCAAAGAAAATTTAGACGTCTTTGCCGATGTTTGGCACCTATTGTGCGGTGATTTGACTCAGTTAGCCCGCGAAGTGTCTGAACACGTTCGCGGGTGTCCACAACTGGAGAATTCAGTATATTTGCCGCAACAACGATATCCGACCGGTACTTTGCCATTGAGTACAGCAGCCGCCGGAACCTCCACGTCGACAATGCGGTCGACACAGCCGTTCGGCGCCAGTCAGATGACAAACCCAATGAACACCGGGAGTCCATCGATGAGCAAAGTTATGCCCAATCCTAATGCTGCCGGCAATATGTCGTCGCGATATTCGGACGAAGAAAGCAAAGGAAAAGGACAGTCAAGTGATACCGATATGGGAACAGATGTTGAGGGCAAGGCATCCAACGCTGAAGATGATAATGATATCGCACGTAAAGTAAAATCTATGTCAACGATGGCCACATCTATGCTTCAGTTCACCAGAGGAGAGGGTGAACTCAAGACAACACAAGACCTCTTCACTCAGGCAGAGTTCTTCGCTGATGAGGGCAATAAACTATACAAAATTGTCAGACATTTCTCTTATCAGGTAATCATCACTTTTATCCTCAATTTTCTGACTCTTATTTTATTTGCTGACATATTTAAAAAAATATTTATTTAATAAGCATTTTGGTTTCACTAGTTGTTTATACACTGAAATATTATATTTGTATATTTATGTTAATTTACAAATAAAACATATTTAAAATACTTTCACAAAAATATAAATATATATGAAAAAGTTATATTTTTATTTAATATTATTTTTAATTAACACTTTATATCACTTTTAAATAAGTATAACAATTTTAACTATTGATATACATATCATAGTAGAGTATATTTTTATACATATAATTTTTAGATAATTAGTAATTTTATATTTCATATTTTATTAAAATATTAATACCGGTATATTAATTATTATCTATTGTCTTTGCAACTAATATTAAATGTTATTTTAGAATCACTAATATTAAAATTATTAATATTAAAACATTTATATTAATATTATTTTTATTAAAGTACGTTTATCTAATATTATAGATTTTACTAAGTGTTAAACTAAACATCTAGTATTTACATTTACTTATAATCTATTTTTGCTATATTATGAAATTGCATTTACTAAATGACACATAAAATATAGACATTAGAGTACATAATCGTCAGAAAGTTTAACAATTATATGTGAGCTAATAATAGAAATAAAATGTTGTTTTATCACATAATCTAAGCATAACAACAATAATACTAATTAAATATATAATTATTATATAATTTTTAAAAAATCATTTTCACTAATAATTTTATATACTATGTAAAGTTATAATATACATTACACAGTAATATTACTATTGTTATGTTTTGAATGATAGATAAACCACATATATTATGTGATACGAAAGTGATGATAATTGCGATATTATTTTTATGTTTAGTAATATATATTTCTAACATTTTTTATCTCATTTAAGTGTTAGACATTGTGGTGATCCCATCACATGTAAGCATATAGTGATATTCAAGTGTCTATTTTATGTCATATCATAATATTTGTATGAAATGCCAGTTGTTATCGTTATAAACACATGTAATTGTATGTTAGGTTTGAAGTCTTATGATATTATATTGTCGTAAATAGAGATTCAATAAGATTTCTAATATCAAATATAATCTATTATTATATAATATGTCTGTTATTACTTTAACAAAGTTTATATACTTATRTATATATATATATATATATATACAGTATATACTGTATACTGTATATTATGAATTATTATAAGTTATTTGTATAAAAATTYCTAAATATATAAAAACTAAAAAAATTTATTAAATTGTTTATTATATTATACATAAAGTACCGCATTAAGTAATATAAGCATTTAATTAATAATGTCATATAAGTAAGTAAAAGTAAATAAAAAATTATGTAAAATATATAATTTATATTAATATTAATATAATTTATAAAAATATATGTTTTAATTATATTTCAAGTACAGTATATATACAGTATAGTGCTGTTGCATTAAAACATGTCATTTAAATATGTGTCAAAACAAATCACCAGATTTTATGTATAAAACTTTAATTCTTATCAAAATTTATTTTTAGTTTATCTTTCACTATAAACTATATATCAAATTCAATATTATATATTATTAGACAAACATTATATGACACAAAACGTGTGAATGCATTATACAGTATACAGTATGTTGTTGTATAATTTGAATGTCATATTTAATTTTATTGAGTGACACAAACATAATATTTTTTTGACATTTTACTTGACATTAAATAAAGTTATTTAAACAGATGATTAATAAATAGAAAATTAATAGCTATTATTAAGTCGTAAATATAATTAGTAATTRCAGTACAAATTCAAATTTGTTAGTAAATCTAATGTTTTAATGTTATATAACATATATTAGCAAAAAAGCACTTTATTAGTTTAAACATATTAATTAACTGTTTTTACATTCAAATAACAAAAAATAATAAGTAAAATAATGATATATAAATTAATATTAAATATACTAAAAAATATATGATATACACATTAAATCGATATTAAATATAACATACATAATATATAAATTTATAATAATGATAATAATATTATTTTTAGGTGCCATCGGGTCCGCCAAAGAAGGAACTGTTGGATAATGTGGACAAAGTGCCGACATTTGTCCAACAATTGCAGTTTGCCGTCAAAAACGTTACGGTCGGCAAAGCGGCCACTTTTACTAAAGTAGATAATGTGATCCAAGAGACCAAAAACTTGATGTCCGTTATTAATTTAGTTGCCAAAAACTGTGCCAATTGTGCCAATCAGGTAACACACAATCAATTAGTCAAAATAATTAAATTTTTACATATTTAATATGTATTTATAATATATTTTGTTTGTAATATAAAACATGATTGTACAAAAATCTAAACATATTTTTTTTTAATTTTAAACTTAATTTGATAATAAAAATGTATAATATTTAAATAGCTCCATAATATAATATACAATTTATGATATATACTGTATACTGTACAGTATATACAGTTGTAAGAAAATAATAAAAATATTTTTTTTAGTAATTAAGAAAATAATTATTAATAATTAAACAATCTTAGTTTTAAGATTACTATCGAATAATATGTGAAATTATTTATTATAACTTTATATTTAATATTTTAAAATAAAAAAGAWTTACAAAAAGTATTTAAATATTATAAAACAGTATAAATAATTTTTTAAATATACTGTATTAATAAAATAATATTTAAAAGAAATTGATTTTTTTGATGATAAAAAATA
Source organism: Oppia nitens (assembly GCF_028296485.1). Lineage (NCBI taxonomy): Eukaryota > Metazoa > Arthropoda > Arachnida > Sarcoptiformes > Oppiidae > Oppia > Oppia nitens. The sequence continues at coordinate 291,997 of NW_026533252.1, read as the reverse complement.
AAAAATGATTTAAGAAATAAATTAAAAATAAATAACAATTTTGTGGATCATTTACGTTCAATAGGAAAGCTATTTAAAATTGATGGATATCTCATTTAATGGAAGTTAACCATTAAAGATCACATTTTGATTTATTGGTGAGAGTTTGACCATGCTTAAACAACAAAAAACAAACTGATATATTAGATAAAATTTCAGTATTAGTACTAATGTAAAATCCTAATTAATTCCAACATGGTAATTTAGTGACCATTTAATAATTGCCCATGACAATCTAACAAAATATTATAATTGGTTGTTACTATTGATTAATTATAAATAATATTAGTATATTAATACTTGTAGTGTTTATTATAATATTATTGATTAACTCCTATATTAACTATAATTTGTTAATCTATGAACTGGATCAATTGTAATATTAATTAACATAATTATGTTTRTGTGACTGACCTAGTACAATTTGGACATGCAAGGTGCTCTGAGGACACGTGCGCGGACACTGTCGCCGTCGATGMGATCGGAGGCCGAGATGTTCTACGATAGCAGCGGCGGAATGGGTATCAAAGGAGGCGGACTATCGGGCGATCCGGACATTTGACAGTTCGGTGCGGGCCGACGGGCTCTCAGACCACAGAGTGAAGGAGACGCGCGACGAACACGCGTTTCTTTTTTACTCTTTTAGGGTCAAAGTCCAGACGAGATTAAGTGATCAGACGACCAGCTTTTGTGTCTAATTATTCAAAACTAACAAAAAATCCATTTCCTCTTCAGTTAATTTGTTTAATACATTTTAATTTGTGTAATCAGTTAATGAAAGAGTTTTTTTTACAATACTTTAATAATTGGATGCATTTATATAGATATGCTTTTTGTTGAGTACCATAGTATACAAACAATTAAAGAGTTAAAGAGTAGACACAATATATTATTATATAATAGTATTATTATTATTATTATTTGACACAAAAGATTTCAAGTGATCGGCTCTTACCTATAATCTCGTGATTTTTCAATCAATTATTCAAATAACATCTCTGAATAGTTTTCAAAGCAAAACATCCGATGCTTTTGTACCGTACGATATAAAACCTGAATATAAATTAGTATTAATTTTAAAGCATTTTTCAAATTCACGATTCATTAATTTAGAGTTTTAACAAAATTTACTGTTTGAATGTTAATTTTTTATTACAGTATTTAGATATAATACTCAGATTAAAAAATTTTAAAGTTATAATAAACATTATAACTTTATTTTCTCTATTTTCTTTACATTCTTTAGTTTAGTATTAAAAAAAATTATCAAACATTATTTTGATTAATTTAATATTTAATTAATTTTTAAATATTAAAATTTAGCAATATAAATATTGTACGGCTCATACAGCACCGGGAAGTATGGATTTTGACCCAGATTAAACTATCAATTTTGATGTTTAATCAAAACAGTTTTTATAATTTCTTTAATTTGTCGTTTTTACTCTCAAAATGTAAATATCAAACTATTTATTAAAATGAAACTGATAATTGTTCAAAATATTTAACATAATATGTTTAAAATAATTGTGTTACCAAAATAATATTCAAATATAAAATTATTATATATAATAACAATGGTAACACTCAATAAAAGTTTATTATAAAAAAGATAAATTTATTTATAAATACTATCATATATTTATATTAATATTATATATGTCATGACAAGTAAAGCAAAGTGTTTGTAATTTGTAAATAACTAATAATATTAATTATTAATAATAAGTAAATAGAAAGTACACTTATGTTAAGTTTGTCTTCAAATTTTAACGCCATATATTATATAATAATTAGATTAGAATTATGAAAAAATTAATATTATTATATAATTACTATTATTATAAAATTATTAGTATTAAATTAGATAGTAATTAAATCTAAAAAATTAATTTATTGTTAATATATTAATTAATATAATATAGTTAACTATAAACTACAGTAATCTTACGGCCAATTTTTAATTGTTTTTAATCAAATGTTATTACATATTATCATTATTATTATTTTTAAAATATTGATATATATAAAATTAATAATTATAATAATATTAATTAAATTTAAAATTAAACAAAAAAATATAATATATACTAATAAACGTATAAAATACAATAATAGATAAATAACAATTTTATTATTGTCTTGACATCATAACATTATAATCCATGAATAAAATAAATACTATAATAAAGCCTTAATTTATATACAAATGCAAGATAAAAAAATTTGTTATTTAAACTAATTTTAAAAATATATTTACTTGTCCTCAATGTTTTATATTTTACAATGATCATCATATGATATTATTATAAATTTGTTTATTTTACAAAAAGTTTATTATATTGTTTTAATTAATAACAAATATTTATTAATATATTATACCACTATATTTATAATTTTATCTAATTATTATTAAATTATAATAATTTTAGTCACACAATTTACAACAAAAAAACAATATAATAATTAATGAATTATAAATGTTTATAAATATATATATTTATTAATAATAATAAAAAAAAATAATAAAAATTACATTTAATAAATCATGAATGCTTTTTGTATATTTATTTTAAATATTATTTATAAAAGCTATTTTAACAAAATAATAATTTATAATAATATTAATAATAATAATTTTATTTAGTATTAAACGATGAGATTTATATAAGAATAATTTATATAACAAATTTTTTTCATCTATTAATACAATGCGTTTAAAGTTAATTTTAATTTTTATATCATTACGTGATGTTTTATAGAAACTTAATATATTAAACCAATGAATATGACATGGATTTGATTTTAAAAACATGTTTTAATATTTTTTATTTTACTTTCATTATCTAATGTGTTTAAACCTAAAATTTTTAATCTATTTTCATAATCTATATTATTATAACCTAACTTATATAACTTATTATTTTTTTTGTGGTATTAACTCAATTAAATTTCATTGTGTTTTAATTGGAGTCCAACACATATTTGAATACTCAATGATCTTGTATTTATATATATTGTATATATGTTTTATATAGATTTTAAAATGTTTTTCAGTAAACTTTTTTTACAAATATATTTTAAAGTATTAAATTTAGAAAAAGCATTTTATTTATCAAACTTATTAGAATAAATTATAAGAATATATCATTTTTATGATAACAGATTTTTTACAAAATAATAATACATAGAAAAAATACAATAAATTTTTAAAGTTTAATATAAAAATTAAAAAGTTATATTTAAATAAACACAATATGCATTTTTGTTAATAACTTTAGCTGCCGTTACAATAGAAACAAAATTTTTATATTAGAATTTTTAATTTATTGTATTTTACAAGTTTTGAATAAAAATCAGTTAACCATAAAGTGATATTTTCTTATGTTTTTTCTGCAATTTTTACAAAAATCTAATTTTTTAATCAAATTAATATCTTTATTATTAAATAATTTAAGATTAAAAAAACTATTTCATCAATTTAATAAAATGAAATAACTAATTATTATTAAACTATTAAAATATACACTGTATGTGTATGTGTATGTGTATGTGTATGTGTATGTGTATGTGTATGTGTATGTGTATGTGTATGTGTATGTGTATGTGTATGTGTATGTGTATGTGTATGTGTATGTGTATGTGTATGTGTATGTGTATGTGTATGTGTATGTGTATGTGTATGTGTATGTGTATGTGTATGTGTATGTGTATGTGTATGTGTATGTGTATGTGTATGTGTATGTGTATGTGTATGTGTATGTGTATGTGTATGTGTATGTGTATGTGTATGTGTGTGTGTGTGTGAGAGAGAGAGAGAGAGAGAGAGAGAGAGAGAGAGAGAGAGAGTAGCAATCTTTATGATAATCATAATATTGATAAAAATATTTATCAAAACATATTTTATTTTGATTATCGTTTTATGCACAATATTTACAGTTTATGCAATAATATACTATTTACATAAATTATATTAAAATGCAAATATATTTGATGACATTTTAATTCAAATCAAATACATTCACATTACTACTACATTTAATAATTTTAGATATTGTAAATTACTATAAATCAAAGTATTATATTATAATTATAAATAAATTATTATATACTACAGTACTGTCTATTATATTTTTGTTTTGGTTTTTATCTACAAAATAAATATTATAATAGTTTTAAGAAATAAAACAATGACAATGACATCAATTGCAGCAAACAAGTAGTGAAAGTCAAAGTTAAATAAATAATACAAGAAAATGATATGACTTTTACCTATAAGTTCACTGCTCTTTATTTCCTTTAGCTCTCTCTCTCTCTCTCTCTCTCTCTCTCTCTCTCTCTCTCTCTTTCTCTCTTTTTTCTCTATTCTTCGCTTTTTCTCAGACGAAGAAACAGACTGTTTATTCGGGCGCACAGACAATATGCTTAGCCATCCGTATAAATAACGAGTTGAACTCCCAGTCCTTTCTTATTTCTTTCTCATTTTTTCTAACCTAACCTACCCTTCCCTCAAAAGTCTAAAAAAAGTCATTTAATAGTTTTTGTGTTCAATTTTCTATATGTATTGTTGTCTTCTTTGAAAGTATTCAATAAAATAGTTTGTTTTTTAGCTATCACTTTGACACCAAGTTTTTATATTTTGTTTAAATATATATAATACGCGTAAATACAATACATTACTATTATTTGAAACATTACTCTTAACTTGTGTTTTCATTATACGTTTAACAAGTTTTATAATACAATTTCTATTAAAGTGTTGACAAATAGTATAACAACTAAAATAATAATAACAAACTTTCTATTATAATGGGAATTGAGTTACAATTAATAGTGTATTTTATTGCATTAATTATTTGTTTGCCYTATATTGAGTGCGACGATCAGTTATTTAATATATCCGATATCATTAAATTAGGTAAAAATATTTATATTAATTACTATATAAAAACTAAATTATATTTAAATTATATATTAAGATTAATTTAATATTTGAAATAAATTATTATAAATAATAATTATAATTAATAAATATAAATATTTTTGTATTGTTTAAAATGAAATATATATATATTGATAATTAACAATAATGTTATTAACAATAATACTGGTATAATGAATGTATAGATTATGGCACAGTTGAACAAATTGAAAGTATCGATCAAAATAACGGCAAATATGTTGAGTTTGTTTGGAAAATACCTGAGTTCTGGCAAATAGTAACCACTGAACAGGAACTGGCGCTGTCCTCTAGATTCTATATATCTGAACCGGGATATCGATTACAGATAATTCTCACACCTAATACTACTTATTCAGATAATTTGGGATATGTCGGCACTTTCTTTAGACTGGTCACCGGTTTATATGATTCGGAGATTGAATGGCCATATAAATTGAAGACTGTCTTAACTATTGTTAATCATAAGTCCAACGCAACTGAGACTCCCGGTCGCAACAGCAATGGTATCGGCAGTACAACTATAGACTACTTGAAACTAAGCGATGGACAACCGTTTGCAGTAATTCCCAATACAGACTCGTGTAGATTGAGATCAGCATTTTTACGGCCATCAGCCGATCAAGACTACAACCCGAACCCCGACGGGTGCGGCAATAGACGACATATAGCGCTAAACGTGTTGGAAGATAAAAGTGATGAATATATAATAGATGGCGCCCTTTGGGTTAAACTTACTATCTATATGTCTGAATACGGAACGGCATATAAAACGGCTGAGCTATCAATGAAATATAATCAACTGGTCTCCTATTATGAGTGGACTATCAATGATTATATGTCAATACAGAACCAGTCTTTGACAGATCAGAAAATTGCTGTACTCACGAGTGAACCATTTTATACCTATAAAAACGGATATCTAATACAAATATTTTTGACACTTTTACCCAAACGAAATGCATTTGCATTATCATTGGCGTTAGCACAGGGAGATTATGATAGGTTAGATCATTTAAATTTTATTTTGTTAAAATATTGTATTAATACAATTGTACATTAATGGTATCCTAATAATAATATAATAACTTAAGTAAAATATATATAAGGTATTTTTTATACTTCAAATTAAAAAATATTAAAACAAATTAATATACAAATTTATAAACTATAAAATCAGGATATAATTGATTCAAATGTATTATTATTTATATTTGTATTGTTTTATTGCAATTATCAATATTTATTAAATAGTTATTTTTATTAAAGGTATCTCCAGTGGCCCTTTCCATATAAGTTTGAGCTATCAATTGTCGACCAGAGTCCCGGTTACTGGAAACGTGATTACTCGGTGTCGATGCACCCGTCGACCAGCGAGTGCGGTACCGATCCGTTCTTTCAACCGGCCAGTTATCCCGAGTTTTGTTTTCTAACCGTCCAATCGATGGAATTATTAACACTAACTCATTATAACTTTGTTGTAAATAATTCGTTGAAAATCGGTTTCCTAACMAAATTGAGYTCATTTTCTGAACGCAAACAGACATCAATGGTCATCAGGGATGACAAACTGGTGGCCGAATATAATTGGCTCATACCTGCCATTAGTGGTAAATTAGATAAGTATGATCTGATTAAAGATAAATCCAAAACATTGGCCAGTGAAGAGTTTTACACAAATGGACAAGGTACTTTCAATTATTAGCTTTTATTAAATTGCAATATTTTTCAGATTAATACTCTTATATTATTCAAATATTTTTGTAAGTTTATATTATTAAATTGATTTTAAAATTAATTATTAGGTTATTTGTGCCAAATATTATTGACAATTAATCGTACGGCAAATAATGACTTTGCAATTGGACTTGAGTTGGCCCTAATTGAGGGTCAGTACGACTCGATACTCGACTGGCCTTTTAATAAAACATTTGAGTTATCATTTGTACGACAATCGCGTGATAATAGTTTTGTTGACAATATCACCAACAATAACAACTTTACTGACAGTACAATCAAACACCAGGAGTTTAAACAGGTGGTCATTCCCGAGAAAAGTCAATGCAGTCGACACTCATTTCAAAAACCAATTGAAAGGAACCCTCCGTGTGGTCACATCAGTCATATCCCGTTTAGTCGCTTATCGCGGGCTCAGGACTTGCTATCGTCGGGTAATCTTTTGGTTAGAGTTGTTATCCAATTATAATACTGTTTTATATACAGTCTGTATATTATCTTTTTTTAAAATCAATTTAATTCATTTATTCATACATTTTTTAAATACAATACTTAATATTATTAAAATAATTATCTATTTAATACATTATTTATTAAATAGAAACTAATTTACAAAAATAATTAAGAATAAATTATTTTTTATAATTAAATTAATTATTTATTATAATATTGAATCTACATAATATTTTTATTTATTTATTTTAATAATTATTTTTAAATAAAAGCTAATTAAATGTAATAACTATATTTTTACATTTATATAATAAAATTTACTCTCAATAGAAAAAGCTATCAAAGGCTGTGTAATAATTTATATTAATATTACTTTTAGTATTGAAAGTCAATATTATAAACTTTTTTTTAACTATTCAATGATAAGCCAAAAGTAATTTTTGGTCTAATATAACATTAAAATGCATAAAATACTTATTGATATATAATTTACATTTAATATAAATAATGTCATAACAGTTATCATTTTTTACGCATTTTAAGTAAATTTGTAGTAATATATTCAAAGCAAACATTTTTTGGTTTAAATTCATTTAAAGTTTCATTCATTGTGTGCTCTCATCCAATGAAAACTACAAATGACTTTACTATTTGTGATCAAATTGAGATAAAAACCTTTTTCTCTCTATACGTCAAAATTATATATCATATATTATTCTTAATAAAAATAATATATTATACTTATCTAACAAAATATACTAATATATTTTGTTAAATATTTTAGAGATAAAAATTATGCACAAACACACACTTTACAAATTTATATTTGCATTATTGTTAAAATGAAAAATGACTTAAATTAATAAGTTTTTTGTGTCTAGAAGTGTTAACTACTTGTCGTTGGATTAGATAGTTTTTAATCAAAATTATTGATTTTAAATCTCAAATTATATTTTATATTTATATAGAGGTAGGGATTGTCTAACACATGCACCAGCGCGTGGACACCTATTTTGTTTGAATTTTATTTGCAATTTTTAATTATAAAGGAGGGGCCTATTATATAATACATTACATAAATATCTATAAATGACTTTTTACAACAAATAAATAAATATTATACTTAAGTACTTTTATATATTCATCATAAAATATAGGATATAATATAGATTGTAATTATAATATTACTAATAATTTATAAACTAACTTGTTTAATTATAATAATTAAGTATTATACGCATAAATTATTTTATAATTGAATTTTATTTCAGTAATACAGTTATAAATTTATTTAATTCTAAAATGTTATAAAAAATATTTGAAAACTTTAAATAAGTATTGCCTTACAATACTATAGACACAATAAATAATAAATATAATAGCAATGGATATATTGATGAATGTTATAAAATGACATAAATTTTATAATACATGATTATCAATGTAGTTATGTTGTTAAACATACAAAAGAGTGTATATAATATCAATTGAGGTGATAATCAAAATATAAATAGCATATCAATGTATATTTGTATAGAAACATAATGTACAGTAAGTTATATCCCATAATAAATAAAAAGAATTTTCTTTAAAATATTGATTTGTATTATAATAATAGAATAAATCTATTGACATATTTATAAAAATCTTATATTAGTTTTTTTGATACATTAACTTTGATGATCATAATGTAACAAAATAACAATATTTACAATAAAAGTGTTGCTTATAGTAATCGTCTAAAAAAATGTCAAACGATTGTTGAAAAATAACACAAAACTTCAATTTTCTTTTATATAATAACAAAAGTATTTATAAATATTAAATTTTTTAATATTAAAAAATTGTGAAATAAATTTTAAAAATGTAAAATAAATGTTAATTAATTTAAATAAAACATTTTTCTACATTTATACATATTTTTAATTAAATTATTTATAAATAAGTTTAAAAATTAAATCAAAGATAATGTCGATAGTCATTAAAATTTGTTATTAAGAAGACATCAATTATGACTTACTATTTGACACTCTCTCTGCTATTATTAGTTTAGTATTAATATTTCAATGTATATATCAGTTCCCAACAATTGATTGGTAATCGATTAGTACAATGAAAACACACTGATTCACACAAATGACTATTGATTTGTTGAACAACATTATATAACTACTACCAGTGCTGACCAGATATTCATAATATAACTTAGAGATAAGGGACAGACACATCTTAAAAATTAAATATTTATTTATTATATTTAATTAATTATAATTGGTTATTTAAATAATACTTTTTATTTATACTATTTTGTTGTTTAATTCACATTAACAGTGATTTGTTTCTAATAACAAACTTTTTTTTAAAAAAAATAATTTAAAACAAACAAATTATATTATATATTAAAATCAGTTTTATAGGCTAAAACTTTATAAATAATATTAAATTAATATAAACATATAACAACTATAAAATATGTATAAATATGTATTATTGAAATATTTCTGAGTAAAATCATACAATCTATAGCCCATTCCCCGGACTATTGATTTTAAAATTTTTTGAGCTTTTATTATAGTATATAAGTATTGCAAAATAATGTCATCCAATATAATGGATATTTTGTAAGAGTCATTGATGGCTCTCACTTTTACCACAAACTTTCAATTTGTGAGTCTATTATAAGCTACCAGTGCTCTTGCGGCACATCTCTCAATCTGACACTTCATTTGCATAAATTCTTTCATAAAGTGATGTCATTTTGGATGTTTCGGCAATAAAGTTAAAAAATACTAAAAAATTAACTAATGTTTCGCAAAAAGAAATCTTTTCTCATACGAGATATACTCGTCGGTCAGTGTCCACACGATTGTCCACTTGTTGTCAATGAAGATGACAGTCAACAACAGCAACACCTGTGGCCGACCACTCAGAGTACCGCTATAAACGAGTGGAGCACAGGTATGTCACATGCTTTCACACAACTGGAAGCTTTAAACAAACATATAGGAACATCGATACTGGCCCGGGAGCACCCTCTCTATGGTCTATACTATGCGGCCGTGGCATCAGCTACTGGTCAACATCAACTGGACGGTGATTGTCCACTAAGTGAGCACTCGTCAAACGGTGGAAGTAGTCATCCATTGGTAACAGTCAGCGGTCGTAAAGCCCGTCGAAATCGTACGGTGTTTACTGAACTACAGCTCATGGGTTTGGAGCGCAGGTTTGATTCACAGAAATACTTGTCAACACCGGACAGGGCTGAATTAGCCCGAGCACTGGGACTCACACAACTACAGGTCAAAACTTGGTATCAAAATAGACGCATGAAATGGAAAAAACAGGTTTTCATTTCTTTTCATTTATAATATCATATTATTAAAAGTTTTAATATAAAATTACTTCAATCTGTAATTAAAATAACAAAATTATTTATACGTTATTAATATTTTGTTAATGAATTTAATTAATTAAAAGTTGATTTATTTGAATATAAAATATATAGATAGACTTTTTATATTGCATATTTGAAGTTTAAATTTCAATAGCTTAGTACAGTATAATACTTGTATTTATATATTTTTCACGTTAATGTATATAAATTGTATGAAATCATTTATTGATACTGATATAATAATTGTATTTAATATTTAATATACAGTATAAGTAGTTTAATAATTAATTTTTTAATTTTTATTAAACTGATTAATAATTAAAAAGTATAAATAATGAATATAAGAATTGATTAAATAGTTTGAAATTTAAGTTTCAATGGTTTATTTGATGTTTAAAAATTATTTTGTATATTTTATGATATAAATAAAAAAATAAGAAAACTATAAATAAAACTATCAATTTGTTAGGTAATGTTAACTGGATGTACAGTACCGCCGACTAAACCTAAAGGAAGACCCAAAAAGAACTCCATTCCCTCTTTTGGTGTATTGGACACAACGGCACTGATAGTGAGCGCCGCCGCCGCTGCCGACCCTACCCTGGCTTTGGTGCAAAGTCAGCGCTTGGAGGCCACACTGGCCGCCGCACTCAGCGCACAGCACTTACAATAATAGCTTAACGCTAAACATATTCCCTGTGCTCAATATGATAGGGCTATCCATGGATGATGAATACTATCAATAAATTTCATACATTCATTGGTAAGCCCTTTGAAACTAAAGTTCCTATAAATGTATGTCTCGTGTGATTAGGTCTAGAATTTTAAATTTTTATTACAATGATTAACAGTTAAATCATAATTCATTATTAGTATTAGTATTATTACTCTCTTAGGCCTTAAAAACATATTTAATACAATGTGTTAATGATTTGAATTGTACTTAAAAATAAAAACTTTATTTAAAATAAATTTACATTAATAAGCATTTTAATATATATTATTGTGGCTATTTTAAATTTTATTTTTAAGTTACTAAAATGTTATTTATTTTGCTTTCAATAAGATATTTATTGTGTTAAACATATCTGTTCATTGAAATGTAACATCGTTTATAACATTGCAAACAAAAATTTTCAAATGTTGTGTTTTATTATGTAAAGCAATCATACCTTACATAATGATATTGAATAGCAATTCATGGCTAACCCGATAACACAATACAGTCATGAGAGTTGTTACCCGCTTTTCATTGTTATAGTTTCCCCTATATTTGCAGAGAAAGAGAGTTGACGGGTGCTTAAAGATGACAACCCATATTACCCACTAGTGGTGTGATCGATGAAGTGGTAATTGAGAGCAAACCACACTTACTATACATACTGTGTGTATATATGTATTCATGGCTCGAGAATAGGCAATAAAAGTCTGTGATTTCTATCATGTTTTGTGGCAACACTTTAATAGTTAAATAACGCACAGAAAAGAGAAATTGTATGCAATACTCCCTTTCCATCGCTAAAAAATATCTTTATGTCTACAATACAGTACATGTATTACTATAACATTTTTACAAAAGATAAGCATAATTCAAGTGAAAATAAAGTATTGACTATAGATTTGAAGCTCAATATTCATTCATATAGTTTTTCAAAAGTGTCGATTTTATCTTTAATAATATTAAATTTAATATAAAATAGCAAAAAATGCATAATTAATATATTAAATAATATATGAAAAACCCTTTTGATACAAATGAGTGAACATTTTTAAAGCGTAAATGTTGTGGAAGTAATCGCTTATTTTCTTGGGACACAAAAATGAATTATTATTATATATATATATATATATACTGTATATATATAGTGAAATTCATAGTGAAAATTAGTGAACAGTGCATATTACTTATATATTGTTAAATATATATGTATATAATAAGTGAGAGTCTATTGAATAGATAATAATATACATAAAATGCTAATTTGTAACAAATAAGCACTTTTTGTTATCTCAAATATTGATTTTTTTTATATAGTATAAGCTGTTTATACTATTACAGTCAAATTAGTTTTTAGGTTTTTATATCATATAAATTTTTATTGCTTATGATTAATATATTATACAAACTTATTATCTTAACAATGAAATCAGTTATATTTATTTGTAATAATTTTTTTATTCAGTAGTAAATTGAAAAGTTTTTATTTATAGTCAATATAATGTTAACAAAATACAACAATGATTTAAAAATTAAGTTTTATATTAATTTTATATATATAGAAAAGAAAATGTAAAAAATTAATTATTTTTAAAGTACAGAATTAAGTTCTGTAAATATAAGTAGATATAATAGTTTGTATAAAATAATATATGTTTATCTAATATAACTTTATATAAGGAGAAAACAAAACTTATTAATAATAAAATACATTTTCACCATTTGTTGTAAACTCGTTGACCATTACCCCAATCACCAAAACCATAACCATAACTGTCCCAACCAGGCTGTCTTTTATAATTCCAATTATTATCCAATCTACTTCCCTGGCCTCCCAAAGAGCCACTTAAACCTCTAGCATAATTGCCCCAACCATATCCCAAACCATGATTACAATCCCATCCTCTTCTATATCCTGACCGTCCGTCCCAATCCAAGTTATTAATCCATCCGGATCTTCGTCCATATCCAGTCCACGATCCACTACCACCTCCAACCCCACCATAGCCTCCCCACGAAGCGTAAGTATTAGCAATAGTATATAAAAATACAAATATTATCTGAAAATATTTTATATAAACATTTTAAATATAATGAATCAAATAGTAATATTAAAAAAAATTATTTCTGAATCTTACTAAAAATTTCATATTATTATGATTTTCAAGCAAAGCATAAATTTTAAAATTATAATATTAAATGTTTGGTAATATTTTATGTATTTTTTTCTTATATATATATACAGTACCTAAACAGTACTCTAGTGGTGGTGTACTTAGAAAGATGTTAACACTGGGGTCGCACCTAATATTGTACATCACATAACAAATTATTTTAAAAATAATGATTATATAAATTAACCTTGGCCATGTAAGTTAAATATATTTTAATAGACAAACAGATAGGTAAATACAATAAACACAGTTAGACATAGGTTTGACTAATGGGAAAATACCACATAATTGGTATCATTTTAAAATTTTAATAAATTTATATGCTATAGAGTAAATTATTAATTAATAAACAAAAATATAGAAAATTTTAATATATAAATAACTAATAGACAATTGGTTTAAATTAGATATTAAAAAGACAATCACTTTTTGTTGAACAATATGATTAATTTGTTTGAATAAACATATTGCTGTATATTGTTTAAAATAATATATTTATTAAAAACATTGGAGGTTATCGTTTTAAAAAAAAAATAAATTATGCTTTGTTTTGACTTATAATTATATTTAACTACAAAATGAAATAAATTAGTTTCACGGTATAACAAAAATTTCTTAATCTTTTATTATACTGTTTTGGTTTGTGATTATTAGTAAGAAATGCTAAATCTCTTATCTCATAATCTTATATTCAACTCATTATTATTATAGCGATTTTAATAATCCAAATTAAACAAAATAACAAAAAAAACATTAATTGCAAATTTATATCAATGTGTTAGTACAGTATTATTAGAGTATTTCAATGACTTTTGAAACATAAAAATTTAACATCAATTAATAGCATTTTTAAAATTATTCATTGATAATAGTTTAATATATTGAAATATTTATAAAATACATCTATTTTCTATTTTGATATATGACTATATATCACGAAACTTGATTTTGTTTAATATTATTGTATTATTTTATTATAATTGTAATATTGTAAAAAATTTTATATTTATGTAAAAATAAATTACAAAAATTTAATAATAATAAAAATTATTTACATTGCATAATCAAAATAAATAATAAAACATTGTGTAAAATAAAACAAATCTAAATTAGTTGTATTAACTTTTATAACTTAAATAATTTTCTTTATAAAATATTTCATTTTAAAAAATCATAACAATTTATTATCACAATTATTGTTATAAACTTATCAAACATATAAAAGAAGAGCCGCTATTATGACGGCACCGGAACTGTAACTACAAATCACTTTAATATAGTGAATGTGTTGGCCGGACAACCAGTCCTATCAAATGCCGTCTCTTTTGGTGTTTTTCATAATAAGTTCACTCATATTATTCACATATTATTATTATATTATGCATTCAACACATTCTTTAACACAAATAATAATAATAATAACAATAAAATAATTATATCAATAGTAATAATCATTTGTGTAGACAAACACCGCTTTATTTCTAAGTTATTGTTATTTACAATAATTTATAGTTTGCTATTAAAGAAATACTTATAATTTTCATTTTTTTATTTATAAGTTTTAAATAATAATAATTTTATATTAATTTTTAAAAACATAAATAAATAAAATTATCTTCTTATGTAAGCATTTCATTATTGCTTACAATAAAACTAATAGTTTTATATAATTATTGATAAATAAATTGAACTAAATATAGTTATTATTGTTGTCTTTTTTTAGACATTAACCCAATTAATAATATTGATAATATATATATAATTTATTATTCGTATTTAAAAATATTGAAAAAATAACATTGTTATTAATTGATTGACTATATTTTTATAAAAATTTTTATAATAATCATAAAAATAGTTTATTTACAAATAAATACAGTATTATATCACTATTTACTTAATTGTTATGTGAACTTCCGGAGCGATAAATAACATAAACGTTTGACAATTATTTATATTAATCATTTTATTTCTGGTAATTTATTATTAATCTGTGTTTTATTTTGTTAGTTAACATTAATCGAATAATAATATTATTATTATTAGTAATAGTAATTAGTTTTAGTATTGTTTTATATCAACTTTTATATTACGCGTGTTTCTACACAAAACAAATTGCAACTATTTATTATAAATTATAATATAATCGCTATTTAATAAGTTAGTAATTGACCTGCATCTTTACAGTTAACTTGATAAATTTGTTAAATATAAAAAATATTTCTTGATATTTTTATAAAATAATGTGTTAAACAAAAATTAATAATAAGTTTAATCAAATAACATTATTATAATAATTTTAAAATATTAATAATTGTTATTAATTGTTAAAATGTTTAACAAAATGAACTGTTGGATAAAGTTTTCAAAACTTGTGATCCATACGGCTATTATTGTGACATTTTTTGCGGCAATCTATGAATGTGTTAACTTTGACTACAATAATCCAATTGCTCAGACATTGTACGGTCAGGTCAGAGGAAAGCCATACACATTGCCGGCCACAGGAACGGGATTTAATAAACAAGTTATTGCTTTCATTGGTATACCCTATTCACGGCCGCCAACCGGTTACGATAGGTTTAATGTAAGGAATAATAATTAATGAGTTTTATAATATTAATAAAAACAAAATAACAACAAATTATACAATATTTATAGCCTCCTCGAAACCCTGATTCGTGGTCACCGGATATCAAAGATTGTACGGGAAATCGGGTAATGTGTCCGCAAGTGGAACAACGGTTTGAATATACGTTATCCGAGACTATACTCGAGTCCGAGGATTGTCTACAACTTAACATTTATGCCCCGATCTATGTATGTGTTGTGTTGTCTCAGATAACATATTATTTATATAATAAGAAAGTCTTTACTAAATATTATTACAAAAATAATTTTGTTTGAATAGTCCAATCAGTTTACAGTTCAGTTGCCAGTACTCGTCTATTTTCACGGCGGAGAGTTTAAATACGGTGGCAAAGACTTCTTTAAGCCGGACCAGCTCTTAGAGAGTTCACTTAGTGATGGCAATGGTATTATCATTATTACTGTTAACTACCGGTTGGGACCATTAGGTGTGTGGTTTGTTGTCATTGAAAAATTTGTCGTTTTATTAATTCATAAAATTGATTCACTCTTTATTTACTTTACAAACTATTAATTATAGGTTTCATTTCCGCCGATGACATCAATATTCCCGGAAATAACGGCATTAGAGATCAGTTACAGGCGTTGCGATGGATTAGTGAAAACATTGGTTCATTCAATGGTAACTCAAACAATGTGACAATTATGGGTCACGATGCCGGTGCCATTTCCGTCTCTATGCATGTCCTCAATCAGGAGGCGTGGCGTAAGTTATTATACAAAATTTTCAATATATTGTACACATATTTTCATCAATTATTAAATATTACTTTTATAAAATATTTTTTACTTATTGATTAATGTAAATGTTATTCATGTATAGCCTTTTTTCAATCTGCCGTTTCGATCGGTGGAACGGTATTCACTCCGTGGGCTTTTAAAGATAATCCTAAAGATCAGGCCATGAACTTCGGTAGCTTTTTTGGATGTGACATACGAACCGATAAACTGTTGGACTGTCTCCGCAATCAGGACTGGAGTGCACTGATGGGCAAATCCAGGGACAGGGATATGGACCGCAATTACGAACCGTATTGGTTTCGACCAGTGGTCGATCGTAACGTGTCATCGTCAGCCATATTGAAAGACTGGCCACTAAATCTGTATCAAAATAGTCTGTTTAAACCCTGTCCTTATGTTTTGGGTTTCACTAAAGATGAGGGAACGTTAGAATTTTACCTACAAAAAGCAAGAGTAGATAATAGACAGACTAATGAAGAGAAAATAGCATTTCTCATTAGGCCTTTCCTTAAGGAATGGGCTTCGGAAGACATTATAGCGTCGGCAATATATTACCAATATTTTGCACGCAATCAAAGTCGTGTGAATGTAGCCCTAAATCCCGATCCAATGGGTAATCTCGCTCCGGGAATGAACAACCGATTATCATACGGTGTACTACCAAACAACCGAAACCCGGCCCCCTATCAGGGATCCATGTCTAATGTGAATACACAATATCAAGGGGGGACAATGGAGTTTCAAAATGATAAAATATTATCTGAAGTTAGTAATCGATATAACACTAATAATCAACTTTCTTTATATTAAATGTAAATTATATTACTTTATATATTATAGATGCTGGGTGATTTTCTATACCTGGCACCCACCGACTATGTGGCCCGACTGCACTCAGCAATGGGCGGTAAAGTCTGGCTATTTGCGTTTGAGTACGAGGGCAGCAAATCATTCGGACCCATGCAAATCAAAGCTACACCAATATCCCGTCCCGCCTATGGTGTTACCCATATGGACGACACATTTTATGTTTTACCTAACGAGTATTCACGTGACAATCCTGTCCAGGATGCTCAACTGACCAAATGGTATACCGGACTGTTTGTCACACTTTCCAAACTCAATACAATACCCACCGGATATGGCAGCTCTACAGTATTCAATTGGCGTCAGTATACACCACAAACACCAAGTTATTTACTCATTTTTCAAAGGGCTGGTATTATGCCTACATTTAAGGAGGCGCGCAACCCGTTAGAGGGTTATCGTACACAACAGGCAGACTTTTTCAATGGATTTATCTATAAATTGCAGGATAAGACCAAAGTATATCCCAGTCCTTTCCCATACTCTGAGTTTAAGGGTTATCGGGCGGCCACGTGGTCACTGTTCGGCTTTATTGTGCTTTTATTAGTCATAATCATAGCACTGGCAGCTGTACTGTGTTTCAAGAGACGAAAGACCAATGAATTGAAACTTTTGCGCCGAAATGATAAGGAAATGGAGGAAAGGTTTAATACAACGTAATGTTTTCCATAATTTCAATAACTTATTGATATATCTTTTAATTATTATTTATTTTTATGGCATAACATTATTAACACGACTATAAATAATCTTATTTTGAATAACGTTTCTCATATACTGTATAATTGTGTCAACTCATATACGTCTATAATTATGAGAACTATAATATATTATTTCTATTACTATAAGTTTTTGTATGGTTTACATTGTGTATATTTAATGCAATTTTCTCAATATTTTAAATTTTATATAACAAAATAAAAGATTTACAATAATAATAATAATAATAATACTGTATAATGTTTATCATAAAAAGTAATAATATTTGTGTTTATTTATTAATAATTTTTATTACTCAATATTTATTAATATACTATGTAGCTATTTTCTATAATTTAAATAAATAAATATATACTTAATTATTATTTTATATTATTATAATCTAATAAATGTTTCTATTTTTTAGAGATTATTCCGAAAATGAGAGATTATAAAAACAAATTGGATTTTTAAATGAAATGAAATTAAAATTTGAAATTTGAATATTTGAAATTATTAATAGTTGTTACAACTTTATAGCATAATGTCATATAGTATTAATTCAAATATAATAATTTAATTTAAATAAACTAATAAATATTTATATTTCAATGTTTTACAGTTTTATAAATTTAAATATGTATGTAATGTAATCAGGGATTTAAATTTTTTTACTATTGTTCAGTACAAATAAAGATTATTTACAAATTAAAATTAAATTAGTTTTCAAATTACGTTATGTATTGTATAAGAAACTAATTTATAAATATTATTATATATTGTGTTGTTTTAAACAATTTTTATAATATTTTTGTAATATTTATAACACAATATAATAAATATTTGCATTTCATTTCATCCAATCCAGAAAATATTTTATTGCTATACATATTAATGAATTGAATATATTGTATAATAAAACAACAATTAAAATGTAATTTATTAATTTCAATTAAATCTAGATGGCATAAAATTGTATATTTATAAAACTAAATTATAAAATAAAGTTACAGTTGTTATTATTGTAACAATAGATGAGATAATATCCAAGAGATTTAAGTTATAATAACATATTGTAGACAAATATTTTATTCTCTATTGTTTAGTAATTAATTTCAACATTGATTTCACAATTTAATTCATTAATTATGAATCAATAAAATAAAATAAATTATTTATAGTGTGTGATATATTTTTTGATTTAATTAAATTTGATTAAATGACAATCAAATTATAATACAATAGTAAGTTTCAATCCTTATGTTTTAATTAATGATTTAAGTAATAGTATTATACTATAATTAATATACAAAAAAATTATTATATAAAGCAAATTGTAATTTAATAAATAGTGAATATAATAATATTATTTATTAAAATTTGTGTCTAAACTTACAATTGACAACATTTATGACCAATTATTCTGATGTATATATTATATAATATCCAACAGTCTGTTAACACTCTGATAGCAATACTTGAGTCTTTATTAATTTTATGATTGGCCATATAGTATACAGTCGACTGTTTAAAAATTGTAAAAATTAGAGTCGACAGCAATTATCTACCCAATCATGCAATTAATTAAAAATGACCAGTTACAATCTTATTTACTTTAAAATTATTTACAACATTGCCCTTGGTCACTTTTAAATTCAACGTATTGTTGACCACATAATTGTAATTAATAGCATCGCCGCTATTTAAGACTCTCTGGTTTATGATTGTCTGATTAAAGATATATATATTAATATTATTTAATTTATAATATTTAAAACAAATAAACAAATGTCTCTCCCATCACATGAATTAACCCTCCGGTTAGTCACCAGAGTATGTGTTCATATATTTTGTCAATAATTGTAAGTTTACTATAATATAAACAATATATAGCCCTATTAATAGTATAAATTGAAAATGGTTTAAATAATAATAAATAAATATTTTATATTTGCTTAAAATATTCAAATATGCTACTTAGATGTTGTTTTTTAATTAAATACTGATATAATAATTATTAACTATTAATATATTAATATAATTTCAAGTTTGCTAATCAAGTAAACTGAGTTTAGACAAATAATATTATATAATTAATAAAAATAAACCTACACTTAAATTGCCATTAAAACAGTTACTAAGACATAAATACTATATTTATTAATATAAACATGTTATACATTAATATTTATAATTAAAAAATTTATACTGTATATGATATTATATACGTAACGTATAATACGTTATAAAATGTTGATTTACATTATTTTATCAATTTCACGTTGCATTTCAATAGTTTTATTATTTGCTTAATTGACAATACCTTGAAATAGTCGTATATATAAAATAAAGATAATCACAACATTAGTATAACATATATTCTTAATTCACATTATATTCTATACAAATAATATATTTTTTTTATACATTTAATATAATTCTGTGTATTTTATATTAATTAAAAAATACAATAAATTTATTTACATTATACTATCAAATTCCTAATTAATTAAATTAACCTAGATCGTTTTGTTTATTTTTACTACTAAACAATTATTTTTATTATAGTTATTTTTGTCGTTTAATTAACATAATGAGTTGAAGGTTACAAATGCAAGTCAAACAAAGTCCGGTTACCATTGAATAATAAATAAGAAATTTACACTTATTATTAATTGCATAATTGTTATATAATATACTAATCTTTAAGTGTTACATTTAAAATACAAGATATTAAAATAAAATAAATTATTTACTAAAGTATTATTTAGTAGATTTTTATTATTTGAAAAATAATATTTTTAAATCAAATGATTTTTTAATATAATAATAACAAAAAATAATAATAAGTAAATATATACTGTATAAATTTAATCATTATTTTTAAAAAATCACAATAAATAATAAATATAGTAATATTTTTATTGCTGTATACGTGCATTTAAAAAAATAATAATTATCTTTCATTATTAACATTATAATAGCATAATACAATAGATAGTATTATTAATGTATACCACAATAAATAAAGCGATTAGAATTAAATTAATAGATATTTTTTTGTTACTATTAATTGTTAATATAATTGTTATTAATAATTTTTAGAATATAATAAATATATTAATACAATAAAGTAAAAAATTAGCATTAAATATTTTATTTATTTATTTATACTAAATAATTGCTAATATATATATATATATATATATAATATAATAAATCATATTTTACAGTAATTCGCATATTATATCAATTATAATGTGTTTGTTTAGTTATTTATTTTATAAACGATAAAATCTGATTCTTTATCATTTATAAATGCAATACATATTAATAAAATATAAGGTTCTAATTGATAACAAAACACTACATTTACATTAAATGAAATATTTTTAATCTAAAACAACGCTAATAAAAAACTAGTATTTATTTTAAGCATATATCAGGGTTAAGCAAAGGGGGTTAGGATATGGCAATCTTACAAATTTTACAATTTAAGTGCAGAATTTTCATTTTTTAAATTTTGAAAAAAATTGCCGTCTAAAAATGAAATACAAAGGTACACCTCACCTATACCCCCAAGATTTTATGATAATTTTCCATTTTACCCCACCCTATATCCCCTAAGATCCAAAACCTTGCTTAACCCTGATAAATACATATAGGATTAAATAGTCCTTAAATTGCTCTTAAAGTACCTAAAAATTATGTATTTAATTATAAAAATACTATAATAAATATGTATTTTATGTAAATAAACTAGCATTGCGTTGAAATTAATGTTGTTTAGTATATTTAGCTTATAATTCTAGTTAAATATATTAATTAAAATATTAAGTTATTGTTTAAGTTGCAAATAATATATTGAATTTATATTATTGAATATATAGGCCAACCCTCACTCCTTATTTGGTGAATATACCGTTCATTGAAGATTGAACTTTAAACAGGTATATAAATACTTAATAAGTATAATCTGAGATATTATGGTGTCTCTATCCATAAAGTTAACTTGGTTATTTATTTTAATATTGAATTGTAACTAGATCCAATTTTCAAAAATGACTAATGTTTTGGACAAGTTTTCAAGAATCAAACAATTTGTTAAATCACGTAATTATGTGTTACAACTATTTTACGTGTTTGACGATTATATGGGCAAAAACTACATGTTTATCACTAAAGATGATCAGTGCTATGCATTTGGTACCAACTATTATGCCTGTCTGGGTCTCGGACATCGACAGGAAGTTGAATATCCCACACATGTAAAGGAGATCAGCGGAGTAAAGATAAATGAATTTTTTAGAGGTTCTGATTTTATGTTTGGCCGAACCATTGAACACGAATACTATGGTTGGGGTATCAACGACAGTGGACAGTTAGGCTTAGGTTATAAGAGCTATACAGATAACTATTTCAGGCCAACTCGTATTGAGTATATGAGTGGCAAAGATATTGTAACAATGATTTGCGGTCGCAGACATGTTATGGCTTTAACAGCACAGGGAGATGTGTATGCATGGGGTGCTAACAATATGGGCCAGTGTGGTACTGGACCTAATAATAAAACAATTATAGATGCACCAATCAAACTTGACATTGATTTTATCAAGTAAATGATAATATTCAAAATGATAAAATCTATAGACATTCATAATTGTTTTATACTTTTATATTTTACAGTCCCGTCAAATCAATAGCATGTGGAGACAACCATTCAATTGCAATGACAGTCGATCAGCATATATATGTTTGGGGTGATAACAACTGCGGTCAACTGGGAACTGGCGATTATGATAATTGCAATAAACCTAAACACGTTAAACTATCTGATGATATTTATGTCCATAAAATTGTTTGTTGCAAAAATAGTACATATTATTTAGTCAATGATGGCAATATTTATTATTGTGGGCAAAAATATTTGAATGGAAATGTTAATAATATTAACAAACTGACAGTTATTGAAACCGATGAGAAATTTATTGATATATTCTCTTTAAATCCATATAATTGGTGTTTCGCTAAAACGCCAAACGGTTGCGTTTATCAGATAATGAAAAATGAGTTCACATTTTTTGAGACTAATTTTATCAATTTTGATCAATATTTTGCACAAAAATTTCAGATAACTAACAGAACAATTAGTCTAACAAATACTACAAATAATAATAACAATAATAATAATGAGCAAAATAGATGTGGACCATTTGATATAACACAATTAGGTATGTCCATTACTAATTTATTTATTATTAAAATTTAATTATTAATAGATAATACAGTAATAATAGTAGAATAATATTAACAATAAATTTCCTTTTAGTTATTAATTATATGAAATTCTATATAATATATTCTAATGAGTGTTAAATTTTGATAAACACTTTTTATTTAAATATTTTTAAAATTACAATATAATAATTTATGATACACATTTTTTATATTTATTTTTGTATATTTTATCTATATATTACAACAAACACAATCTTACTTTAATCATTTGTTTTTATTTTATTTTATTTTAGATTATTTATCACTATTTCCACAACATTTAAAACAAAACATTAAAGACTTTTATATATTTGAAGACAACAATAGTGGTAAAAATTGTTTATATATTGACAATAACGACATTGCCTATGGGTTAGGTGCTAACTATAACGGCATACTTGGTGTGGGTGACACGGGTGCTATTGGTGAGCCCAAAATTATTAAAGAGTTATCAAGACACAATATCAACAAGTTTTATAGAGGACAGGGATTTATGTTAGCCAAAAACGATCAACATGAAATATTTGTATGGGGCAAAAATCATCTGGGTCAATTGGGATTGGGACATGAGACTGACCAATTGAGTCCAGTCAAAAATACATTTTTCAGTCAACTAAATATTGTGCAAATAAGTTGTGGAGCCGATCATACACTAGCCCTCACTGATAATGGCGAAGTATACGCCTGGGGTTCAAATGAATGGGGACAGATAGGTCTGGGGGATCAGTTCAGTCAACGTATTGTATCCATACCTCATAGGATAGCTATTTACATACGTATCAAATCTGTGTCGTGCGGTGACTATCATTCAATGATACTGACAATTAGGACATCAGTATACAGTTGGGGAAAAAATGATTTTGGACAGTTGGGTCACTACGGGTGCGAATATGAGAAGGGATACAATAGTATATTGATGAGTAATGTAAAGACAATCATATGCAATGGTCGCAACAGTTTTGTATTAACTAATTTTGGTGAAATCAATGTCTACGGACAAATTGTATGCAATTTCAATTTGAGTACATCCCATACTACCATCCAATTGCCCAGTAATGCTCAGTATACTGAAATTGAACCGACAAATGACAACATGATTGTGGCCCGATTTGATGAGGGCGTCCATGAGATAAAGCCAATGGAAGTGCCTCTTGAAATGGTTGGTCCAAATTCCTATAGAAATTACCTGGCCGACAATTATGGTATTACCTACAAAGCCATACACATGAAAAACTATGAGCGACTTATGCTTTTGGGCACCGGTACATATGGACCAACATTTAAGTGTCAGGATAGAGAAACAAATAAATTATTTGTGCTAAAAAAGTTCAAGTGCCCAGGTAGCTTAAATAACTTTTAATATAGAATCGAAAATATTAATTAATTTTAATATATTATAGGTTTAAATCAACAGAAATTAGCCAATTTGGATGAGGAGTTAAATAAAATGTCCATGGTCAAACATGATAATCTGGCACCGATAGTTAAATATTCAATAGAAAAAGACAAATTTCTATATATAAGACAACATTTTTATGACAACACATTACTTGACATTACAATAATGAAAGCACTGGTATTCGGGCGTCGATTCGGCCAAACTATGTGTCCGTTGGAGTACTTCATAACGTTTGAGTTGTTTCGTGAGATAGTCGTAGCCATGGATTACTTGCATTCACATAAGCCTCCAGTGATTCACCGAAACCTAAAGACAACCAATATTTTTACCGATAATAATAGTAGTGATAATAAATTTATTAAAGTATCGGAATTTGGATTTGAAAAGTTGGACACATTTGGCATTAAAATTAATAATAGCGATGACTTTAAAAGTCAATACAGATATACCGCTCTTGAGGTACTAAAGGGAAGAAAATACGGTATTAATGCTGATATCTATAGTATGGCTATTATTGGCGATGAACTATTTGAAGTTACATATATAAAGTAAGTAAAATATATTTTAAACTTATTTACTAATATTATTATATTATTATATTCATGTTATTGTATTTAAAATAGTGATTCAAATATTATGGATACTAACTCATCAATTAGTGAGAGCTATAAATCAATGATTCAATTGTTGCGGTCAATGCAAACCAGTCCCAAGTGGTGGAAAAGACCCAATTGTAAAGATATTATCAATACATTAGATATGATTGCCATCGATCACAATGTTATTATAAATGACAGTGACTTTTATAAATATGTTTCTGCGACTAAAAGCTTTAAAAATCAATTATTTTATAAATTACTTAAATCGCGACTTTGTATAGATTAATAATTTATTCAAATGTTTAAACTTTTTTTTTTGTTGCTAAATGTTAATTTTGTTAATATTATCATATTATTATTATTAGTATTAGTATTTTGTGTTAAATTTAAATATTGTTAATTATTTTAAACTAGAATAAAATTATTGTTAATTATATATATTTATATTTTTAATTATATATACATGTGTATTATCAGAATATGTAATAGGATATTATGCATATTTATATTTAATTAGATTATAGTTATATTATACCGGTACATATTTACAAAATTATTATTACAAATTATACAGTTATTTTTCAAAATTGTTATTTGTTTAAAGTGTTTACTAATAGAGAACATTATTAAAGTAAAAACTAAAATTTTAGTATTAAACAAAAGACTGAATCAATTAAAATAATATAACATATATTATTAATTCAAATAAATAGAAATATAAATATAAATTATATGTTATAAATGTAATTTTCTGCAAATAATAAAGTAAATTAATTTTAAATTATCATCAAGTTGATTTTCATTATTTAATAAATTTTGTGTAAAGATATCATCGATAACCTGTTGATTGTTTAATTCAAATTCATTGAGATATGCAATCATTTGATCAGCCGATGGCCGCAAATCCCAATCGGGAAATGTTAGACAAAGCATCAAACTATTGAACAGTTCATCGATTATATTGCGATCAATTAGTGGACTGGTAAACGATATTTGTTGTCTATTCAATTGAATAAAATATGTTATATAATATTATAATGTAAAACTTTATATATAAATACTAAATATTACTCATAAAAATCAATATTAAAGAAATCTATTTGACTAATAGTTGCCAAACTATAAATATCTGCCCTCTGGTCAAACTGACGTCCGGTCAATACCTCCGGTGCTACATAAATGACATCAATATCGGACCAATCATCAATTGGTCTCAAAGCTTCGGCAGTCATAACCGACTGTCCAAAACTGGTAATCTTCAAAAAACGGTCGCCATTGTTGATACCAACCAATATATTTTCTGGTCTTATATTTCTTATAATAAGGTTTTTGTTGTGCAAAAAACTCAGTCCTTGTAGTAGTTCTTCATATAATTTGAACGATAAGAAGTAATCGACAGAACATATGTTATCTCTAGTCTGTCGATTGAATACCTGATCTTTTAAATGTATGAATTGACGCAACGTATAGACCGATGATGGCATGTGTAGGTATAGACGGTCGGGATTACACTCCTCGTGATATGAGATAAATTCAGCTATATTTGGATGATTGTATTGATTGAGTTGATCGCGTAATATCATTATATCACGTAATGCCGAAATACGGGTGCCGTTATCTATATATATATATATACATATATACAGTATATTAATATATATCAATATTTTACAGATATTTATACTGTATACAAAATTAATATAAAATTAAAAAACAAAAAAATTTGATAGTCTTATTGAGAAAAATTAGTTTATTTTATTTTTTTAGTAAACAGATTAATTCTAACAAAATAAATACTTTATATAACTTACCTAATAATCTAATTTTTTTAATAGTAAATAATTCATTTGTGTTTATATCTTTAACATTTAGCATACTTCTAGTCGTACTAATTTCATAATTATTGATAACTTGATACCAACTGGTAATGGTATGACACCAACACTGGGCATTGTTGGTATGGGTCTGCTGTCCATTCACATGGTGTTCCTCATAGTTATTGTCCATTTGTTTGAATATATAAATTAAATATAATCATTTGAATTCAAAAATATTTGTAAAATTTCTAATAATGTAATGCAAATGTTTGTGATAATACCGGCAATATTTATACATTAGTAGTAGTATACAGTATGACTGAGTTATTAATATTATCTTTTTTTTCTATAGGTAATCGGTAACATAGAAACTACTGTATACTTCAATGTTGAAGAATACTATAAACACTGTAATACTGTACTAATTTTAAATAATATTACATATTTTTGAAGAAATGATGTCTTATTTTTCTATTATTATTATTATTGTTATTATTCTTATGATAACATATTACTGATTTTTACCGTATTTCATGTTTATGAAAGAAAATTATTATGTCTTATATTTTAAATTTTTTATTTAGTAATTTAAGTTGTCTTTACACATATTATAATTACATTATACTGTATAAAAATATAAATAAATAATGTAAATTTTTATATTATGATAACAATAATAGGTAATTATAAAAAGTACCTATTAGATAATATATTAATTATTTATTATATCATATTTGTTTAACAATATGTATTTTTAGTCTATATTTATTATTTAAACCAACAAAAAATTTGTTTATTTACTATTTTTGGATATAATTTTTATAAAAGTTTATCTCATAAAACAACATAAACCTATCAAATGTTATACAGTAATATGTTTGTCCTTTACTTTTAGATAAATGTATAACAAATTTTGCAATAAAATACTGAAATAATTTATAATAACATTAATGTTTACATCATTGTTTAAGACATAAGATTTTTTAAAATTTGGTTAAAATAAGTTTAAGAAATTATATTTTAATTTATAGCAAAGTTATTATTTAATATGCAATTTACAGAATTTAGTTTTAAGATATTTCACATTAATTAGTATACTATACTATTGTAATATTAATTTTTTAAATTTTAAAACTAATTATTATTTATAAATAAATTGTTGTTATTCTTTTGTTTTACAAACAAATAACATTTGTTGCTATTTATAACAAATTATTATTTAATTATTGCTATATTATTGATAGCAAATTAATTATATACGTTATTAAATACTGTAAATGAAGATCCGTGTATTAGTTTACAATATTTATTAATTATAAACATCCTTAAAGCAAATTTAATAATGTAATATATATATATATTTTACATACAATATTAGTAATCTTATATTATGTTACATTAAGTATTATTAGTGATTTACAAGATTAACCGTTTGATGTTTTTTTTGTGTATTTGATAATGATTTATTAATTAAATTTATATATATAAATAAAAATCATATAATTAAACTTATAGTGTATATTAAAAATGAATAAATTATTTACTATTATTATTGTCTTATTGTATGCAATTTATAAACTTACAGATACTTTTTTATTGTAAAATTACAAAATATTAATATATCGATATGTATTGTTAAATAAGATTAAATATATGTTTATAAGCAATTTCTAATTTATCAATTGATTGATTGTAATGACTATTTTTTAGAGCAAGCTTTTATTAATTAGCTTGTTCAAATACAGTATTAGTCATTAATAATGACTCATAATATTTAAATTAAAATTATTTAAAAATAAAAATATTTTAATACCAATTAAACATAAAATATATTAAAATAATAAAATTAATTAATAATTAATGTACATTATTTATTTTTGTAAATTTTTATTTGTATATTAATGTACCGTATATTAGTATAATAAACTATTTTTAAGAAATAATTAGTTATTTTAGTTAATAATATTAACAATTTTTATAATTTAAACCCAAATCTGTTAGTTAAATAAAACTTTATAAATGTGTTGTCAATAACTTTATGATTTTTGGCAACAAAATCGCAAATAGTATTAGTGTTTATATTAAGGTATGATTTTATCGACAATTGATGTTTAGATTGAATTACTTCATCCAGTGATAGACGTGACGAACAATCGGGAAATGTTTGCATTTTAAGTAGTAATTTATACATTGATTTTAATATAACGTCTGGAATAGTATTGTCTTCAAATACCAAACGTTTTCTTTATTTAAAACATAATATTATTTATTAATTTATTAAGATTTTCAAAGTTCATGTAAGTCACTAATTATATTAAAAGATTGTAAGTTTAACTTACTTTGACAACACTTAATAGTAACAATTATTTACTTAAGTGACTACCGAAACAATAGTGACCACAAATAAACATCAGATAATCTTTACTATAAATGTTGTCAAAGTAAGTCAAACTTACATTATTTTAATATAATTTAACAAATTAATAATTTGTTTTTATAAAAGCATGTAAATGCATAACAATATATGTAATAAATTTTTATTAAATAAGATAACATTATACTACAATATAAATTTACCTGTATATTAAAAATAATAGTATTAATAAAATATTATTTATTAGTTGTACAAACCTAGCACTTGAACAGACATCCAAATTAATTAAATATTCGGCAATTGTGGCCAAACTGTAACAATCGACCCGTTGGTCATAATTTAATTGGTGATACAGTTCTGGTGCCATATATTTGATTTGATTTAAAGTCAAATTATTTTCATTTATTGAAAATTTTGGGTTAGGTTGACCTGGATCAATTTTAATTGCCATACTTAAGTTGCCAATTTTAAAACAATTACGACTATTATTTAAACATAAATAGATACTCTCTGGTGTAATGCACCGGAGTATTATACTAGACTTATTTATATTATTAATAGCATAAACAAGGTCATACAATATTTCATATGATATCATGTAATTAAGTGGTGATATAATGTATGATTTAGTCATCTTAAAGACATCATTGAATAAAATAATAATATCTTCAAGAGTCTGTTCATAGTATGTAAACTGTAGGCAAAGTGTGTCCTCACAAATGTAAAACATATCTTCACAGTTGATCACATACTTTGAATCCTGTAATCGCCATATAATTTGTGCCTCATTTAGATTTGTTTGATCTAAAAATATATAATATTTTTTAAAAATCTAAATATCTGTCAAAAGTATTATACTTAAAAAACAAATATAATTTTAATTATTAGATTAGAAACTTAATGAATATAATAAATAAATAACTGATATTAATTAAAACCTGTAAGTGCCATCTTTTTAATAATAGCTAAATGCCCATCATCATTTGATTTAATTTTATACATTGTTGTAACGGATGATATATCTTGTTTTTGTAATATTTCAAATAAATCCAATTGATTTTCATCACTTCTAATACCAATCATATTATTATTAGCCATAATTTAATACTTACTTAAAATTTATTAATTGTAAATTATTTGTAGATTATTGTACAAACCAAATATTAATACAAATATATTCATATTAGAAAAATAGATATTATTACTAATAATATATAATAATAACTTATGAAAATCTAAGTGTGTTGTGCAATATATATATATTGTGAAATAATTTTAACTATTTTTAATGACAAATAGTTTTGGTTAGACAACTATCACTATTATTATGTGATAATCAAATAATTTAGACATTTATCTAGTGTTGGCAAAAAAGAGAAATTTATAAAATAATAGAGAAATTTCTAGAAAGTTTCTAAAAGAAATTTCTATTTATTGTTAATTACCCCATGGTTAATTTTGTTTTGTCGATATTTGTTATCTTTAACATTGTTTTTATAAGTAATATTTAAATATTAGTATTAGTATTTTAATTATTAATTAAAGTAAAAAATTTATTTATTTAATTATATTAAACTATGATATAATAAAATGGTGAATAAAATTTTACAAAACTGATTATTATTAAATAATTATAATTATTTATAGAGATATCCCATTTGTATAATATAGTATTATACAGTAATCTACATTATATAGTATAATATTATATATACAGTATTATGTCTCATTAATATATTTATAGAATTATAATATCTATAGATATGGGGATCCCATAGTATAACAAAAAAGTTAAATTTCTATAGAAATTTATTCCTGAGAAACTTTCTAGAAACTTTCTCAGTGAAATTTATTAGAAACTTTCTATTTGCCCATCTCTACATTTATCACCTAAACCTTTATACCTTCATATCTTTTTTGTACCTTTGTAATAATAGGTGTAAATATTGTATATAAATGTCATATACTTAATGCATGTTTTAATAATTGATAAACAAATTTATATTTACTAAAATATATTATATATTAAAATTCTTATCAATTATAATATTAATATGTACAGTATTATAATAATATACTATACATGACATGAAATGACATCGTTTAATAAGTAATTTTAAACAATTTCTATGAATTATTGTAATAATTTATTATCAAATTATATAAAATTCATAGAATTGAAAATCAGTTTTTTTGATAGACTATTATTATTTATGTTTTAATGTGTTATAGAATGAGCTAAAACAGTATAAAAACTCAATAAACTTTAATTTGAACCAAACTATTAGCATAATTAGCATACAAATTGGTTTATTTAATATAATATTACTGATAAATTATTGTATAAATTAATTATTTTTTAATAAATTAAATTGAATACTTCAAATTTAAAGTCTAGACTATTTTTAGATTAATCATAATTCAACAATTATATTTAAACATAAGTTAGAAATTATAGTAATAAATAGTTTTTTGCATTCAACCAATTATACATTAATCAGCTTATTATTGCTAATAATACATTATTATAGTTTTATATACCTATATAAATAATTATTGTTACTTTATACTTATAAGTTATATTATAATACTATATTTCTTATAGTATTATCCTTGAATTAATTTAAATTTTTACTCTCACATAAAAATTTCACAAATGAATTATTAAATGTTTACATAAAGTGCTGAAATAATAAAGTTTGCAAATAATACAAACTTGTTATTAAACATAATAATTAAAATTTAATTTGAAATTTTTAAAATAATAAACTGATTTAATAATTTATTATAAATAATTAATTACTGAAAATTACATATTTTGTAATATTAATAGATTTGCGATAAAATATTAATAAATGAAATGCAATTCATATTCTTTTATGTAAGCGTTTGGAGTTATTAAGCTATTAATGAAAAATGAAAAGTAATAACAAGTTTTGATTTTAATATAAATTGACCCCTAATTACAATCAAAACATAACTACATTTTTTAGGAAAAACCATAAATTGAATAATTATGAAATGCTTTATATAGATTAGATAAATTTATCTTAATGTCAATTCACAATTTGTTATATTTTCTACTGGTTTTTAAAACTGCAAAAATCTTAACAAAAACAAGAGTTTGTCAATTTTTTAGACAATAAAAAAGTCATGTCATTAATAAAGTTATAAACATTTTCTATAAATGTAGACAAATATATTATATTTTAAATAGTATACAAAAAATATTTCTATTATATAAACAATATTAAATAAATGAATCAAAGTTTAGTTTTACATTGACTGAGCCTTTTAATTATACAGATTTATAAAAAGTTAATTAAACTTTATAATTTTTTACAAATTATATAAATTTAATTTAAAGTAGCTAATACTTTAAAATATTAATACTGTATTTAATAAATACTATTTATACTAATATAGATTAGTTTCAGTCATATATTTTTGGTTTATTTGTTATACTAAAGTCAATTAGAGACTTTGCGGTCAATGATCGGACAGTTTGGATATAGTGACCACAAATGTCCAGAAAAGGAGGATAATAAAGTCAAACCGGAAACAATCAAATGCTGGACTAATTTAACTAATGTTATGAGTAATATCAAGCAAATGAATGTATGGTCAACTAAGATACTAACTGTTTGTTGGTTTGTATTATTAATTAATATTTACAATTAATAAATATTTTTTTTATAAAAAAATTAGTTCATTTTTTGAATGACTGTACTGTATTTGAATTGAACAAAGTGGGAGCACCGGTATGTTTGACCAATGATAACGATGGCTTCAATGCACCGATAAGTCGCAGTTCATTAGATCCGTTGAATCTGTTTATGTTCATGAATCCTGATTATGACGACAACTATAAATGCAATAAAATCAGGGATAATATCGAAAAAAGTTCCTAAAACTAGTTTAAGACTATGTTTTCCGCGCTTATGGATGTGTTTGACTCTTTGTAATAAAAGGTTATAATGAAAAATTAATAACTTTGAAACATATCTAATTTCAGTGAAAGTTATTTTAAATAGATTTATTGACTTAAATTTGAAATATTCATATACTATGTTTTTATCTAAAATAAACAATTATCATTTTGACTTATCTTATATGTTATATAAATTTAAGATAAATTTGAAAAAAATTATTTGATACATTACTTTGTATTATCAAATAAATTGCTGCTAAACAACAAATTAACTTTTACAGTATAATAATTATAATTATGAAAAATATTATTTTATTGCTATATAAAAATATTTAATTATTTAATCCAATCTTAATGTTGGCAATTAAAAATAAATTCATATTTTATTATTATAAGTATAAAAATGCAAAATAATTTGTAGTAAGTAATTAAAAACATTATTTTTTATTATTGTATAAATATTTTTACAAAAATACTTTAGTGAAGGGGTTTTATTAGGTTTGGGTCACCCATTGCTCGACATCATAGCTGATGTTGACAACAAGTTTCTTGAAAAATATCAACTAAAACCCGACGATAGTATCCGAGCCAATGAATTGCACCGACAGTTATATGAAGAGTTGACTTCAAAATACCGGTGTCAATACATAGCGGGAGGATCAGTACAAAATAGCCTACGAACGGTTCAATGGATGCTAAATAAGCCTAAATGCATGACATTTATGGGTGCTATCGGTGACGACCATTTTGGACGTGTATTATCTGCAAAAATTAGTGAACAGGGGGTTAATTTTATAAGCTTGTTGGACAAAACTACTGGAACCGGGACCAGTGCTTGTTTGATTAGTGATGCGGGCAAATGTCGATCATTGATTGCATATCTGGGTGCCTCTCAAAACATACGAATTGATCACTTATTAAACAATTATCAATATATAGAAATGGCTAAAGTTTTTTATACTTCAGGTTATCATTTAGCTATTGATCCGGAATCGGTTACGCATTTGGCCAAACACGCTAACAATCACACGGGAAAGTTATTTTGTCTAAACCTGTCTGCACCATATGTAAGCCAAATGGTTCCCAAATCATTATTAGATGTCTTTCCTTATGTCGATATTCTCTTTGGTAATGAAGCTGAAGCACAAGCATTTGCTCATCTCAATGGATGGCAGGTTTGTCAACCTATTTATCATATATACTAATCATATTTAACATATTATTAATTATATATTCTTTATTTAAATTTTATTAAAAAAATAATTTTAGACGACAAATGTGTCAGAAATTGCTAAATTGACTGCAAATATGCCATCAAATCGCAGTGATGGTCGCACAGTGATCTATACACAGGGAAATCGCTGTGTTTTAGTGGCCAAAACCGACTGCACTCATGTCATTGAGTTTCCGGTACCGGTATTGGATGAAAGCAAAATAATAGATACAATAGGAGCGGGCGATGCTTTCGTAGGCGGATTTTTCACTCAATTGGTTCAAAACAAACAGATAGATGTATGTGTCAAAAGTGGCATTTATGCGGCACAACAGGTCATTCAACAGATTGGTTGTCAATTTCCAAGAGATATGCGTTTTAATTGTTAACTTATATATATTTTTATAATTTAAATTTAATAAATTAAAGCAGATTAATAAGATATACGTAAATTAGGGAATGTAATTAAGTTAAAATAGTATATTTAAGTTTTAATGTTTGCCAATTAAATTTTAAATCAAGTTTATATAATTATAATTAAAAACAATATATTAAAAATTGTAAAATTACAAACAGCAAAACATCAAATGATGACTACATAAAAATGTATTGTAATTATAATAAATGTTATAAATTAATTGTAATTTAATAAATGACAACAACTTAAACAACTGATTTATATTATCCACTGTTTATGCCGTCAAATATCAACAGTTCCGCCGACTTTCACCTTAAGTTTGCGACCATTTTCCTTCATTTCCCTCTCTTTTACCAATGAGTTGGTCTCCGATCGGATTTCGCTACTTTTACTGCCATAATAACTATTTTTTGTTTTGCTTTTGTCGTGAGTATTGTAACTTTGGGTATCAGTATTGATGCCATCTTTACTATTGGACAGACATTTATAATAGAGGAAACAACACAATATCCAAATGATACAGAAAAATGAGACAACATTACCACCAATTGATAACCAAAAATACAAATCGTGTGAATTCTGGCATTTGATTGTTGTGTTGTTTGCAATATCGGTGAGAGTTGTTGTTATCAATGAATCGGTTGTAACAACAGTTGTATTATTTGTACTATTAATCGGAATATTAGTTGTAATATCAGTATTGTTTGAATTATAGCTTTGATTTGTAACAGTAATGCCAGTGATAATCATTAACAGTGATATAAAAAATATTACATTTTTTGCTAACATTTTTATCAAATAAATTATCGTCAATATAATAACTTAACGTATAAAACAAATTACAATTAAAATCTCAAAATAACAAAATCCACGAGATTTATCTCAAAATTAATAATATATTAATTAGTAACAAACATAATATTTGTTAGAAAATTTACTTAAATAATAAATTTAGTAAAAAACAAACTAAACATCTAAAAAGATATTAACATATTATATATTTGTTTTCTTTGTATTGATTAAATATTTAAAAATTTACATTTAATGAAATAGTTATTTTTACAAAATAACAAAATGAATTATTATAGTATTTATAGTACCGTAATAATAAAATATTGACAAATGATTGGTATTTCTTGTATTTATATCTATTATCTAAATATTATCTAATATTTTATGCAATATTTGTTGCGTCGAAATACATGCAATCTTATGTAAAAAATAAAATAAAATATAACAGCAATTATCATAACAATAACAAATAGACCGATAATGTTAACGATTGATCCAAATGTATAGCAATCATACATTGATTTTGTCTTAATATGTATCCACCAGTCATTGATTTGGGTGTCGGAGCACTCAAACACTACAGGATATCCATAATAAAGACACACATCTGAACATTGATCGGTCCAATGGATCAGTTGATTGTGGTATCGGTTGATATCATAGGTGTGCGCTATAATACCAGTAATGAAGAGGTCTTCGTGATCTAGTATAGGACCGGTATAGCTGTCAATCAGTTGTTCCAATGTAACGGTGCAGTCGTACATCAAATAACAGCTACCGGTTGTATAATTGGGATAAAAGTCTTCTTTCATGTACTCAACCGGTAGATAATGTCTATGTTTTGGGTCGCGATTGACACCGGCTTTGACCAGTAAGTGGCCACTAATACCTGTTATTAGCATAAATAGCAATTAATTCAAGTAATATAACTTATTATTATTAATAATAATATTAATATAAATTAATTGCTTATAAGTTTGAATACCTTTTTTAAATTGAAACAAATTATTTAATAATAGTTTAACATTAATGACAGAGTCGTCGTCCGCTTTCAATATATATCGCGACGTTTGGCACCATTTGTTTGCCCATCGGATCAATGCTATGGTCTTAAGAGTGCCATTAAAGTAGTGGTCAATGAATGCAAACTGAAGAATATCTTTATGTTGATTGGCTTCGGTAACCAATTGGTGGTTAACACGTGTCACGCGATTCAATCCCATTACAAAGTATACACAAATGCCTTCTTGTTTGGCCGTTTCGACCCACGTGTGCCTCAATGTCTGCCGTTTGTCATAATATTCACCACTAGTTTCTGCCGCCGAGTGTATGAATATAGCGACCGGATGTCGACACTGACAGCTCCGGGTTGTGAGGATTGGCTTGAGTTTAGTTAGCTCGAGCTCACTGTGCGTATTGATAAACGTGCGCTCATTTATCTCATACCTGTGATCATACATATTAACCATCAATAAGACATATTCAGTGATATAAATCAATAAAACCAATAATAATAATATTGTAAAAAACAATAATGACTTTAATTTGATTGTATTGTTAATACTAAACATAATATTTATATTAACATTCAAATGCTTTTAATTGAAATTTTATTCAATTATTTAAACACATTTAATGGACAGCTGTTGTTGTCTATTGTGTTAATCAATGTATATATTAATGATTATTACTGTTTTTATTAAATTATTTTGTTTAATAATTTTATTTTACAAAAAAAAATTTGAACACATATTTTTTGACAGTTTTCAAAAAAGTTTATAAAATTTTTTAGTTACTAACATTATTATACAATATTTAATAATACTATAAATGTTTCTATAGTAATATAAAGGAAATTCAATAAATAACAAATTATTTATTTATTATTTAATCATTTTATGCACAAAATACAGTATTATACTGTATATTGATAATAATATTATTAACTATTTCTATAATACAGTATAATGAGATCAATATATTTTTTTAACACAATATTATTATTATATTAAATAACAAACAATTGCGTGATAGAGATGAAGGATATAATGTGTATATAAAGTTATACTTTATAAATGAATTTTGTTTAATAATGATATAATTTTTTTTTATTGTTAATATTTGGTTTTAGATATCAAATGTGAACATATGATAAATTAACATTTGTTGACAATTTTAATATTTAATAATATGGATAATATGTCACTTAAATAGTATTGATTATTAAAAGTATTATATATTCACTAGTAATTTGAAAGTAAAGTAAAAACATTTGACTCCTATTTCATTACTAATACAACATTTATATTTAATTTTATTTATTATTATATCAAATATGTTTTCATTATTTTTTATTCAATATTTTTTAATAATTAATATTTAAATTGATAAAAAATAATTAATATTTCAAATAATAAATTATGTTTATTTTATTTATATCAAAAATGTATTATTTATTAAATTTAATAAATTAATATATAAATTATAATAATATCATGCTTTTTAATCTTTCTTTGTATAACTTATATACAGTATATAAGTATTATTACTTTTATATATTGATATTAAAATCTGAAAAATCTAAAAATGATATTTAATCTTATAATAATAAAAAGATTATATTTTAGCTAATGTTATATTTGTATACAATAGATGGCATATAAGGTACTATTTTTGTGACAATTTACAAATGTATTGATATGCGTTGAATTAGACAAAATAGGATTACCAAAACCAATAAAAAATAAACTGTATTAATAAATACTAATCATAATTAAAAAATAATTTTAAAAATTAATAAAATATACAAATTTTAATAACAATGACTTTTAATAACTATTATAATGATAATAGGTAAACATTACCTTTAAAATCAGAAAAAAAATAATTTTTATTAAATTTTAAATAAACTATGATGCTGAATTATAATTTATTATATAAAGTAATTTTAATCAAATATTTATATTTATTTGAAAAATATATTAATATTTTAATTTCAGTTTTTTAGTTTTTCGATATTTTGTAAAAAATCACATTTTTTATCAATCAACATTAATTTACGTTTTTTAAAATCAGATTTAAAATATATTATTGTTAATAAATAATAAATAATTATTAATTAAAATTTTCTACATTTTGTATTTAAACAAAAATTTTATAGAAATCATTTATATTGACAAAAAAGTAAAATAATTGACAATTATTAAGAAATAACTAAAAAAATATTATAACAATTTATACAGGTATAGTTATAGTAATACAACTTAAACTGGTATTTAAATATAATTATTTTATAATATACTATTATAACTAACTAAATTAATAAATTAAAACTTTAATTAATTTTTATTAACCAAAACATAAACATTTTAGAAAATTTTTCTTATTATTACAGTTATAACCTATTGATCAATATTACATTATATAATACATTACAAGTTTCATACTATAAATTCTTAATTTATTTGAATAAATAATATTGATTTTTATGTATTTAACAAATTATCTTTTTTTGAATGTAGAAAATTTTTTCACAGTAAATGTATAATTTAAATGTACATAATATTTACCGTATAATATATATGTAATGGTATGTAAACTATTTATATACTTTGAAAATGTTTTTTTTATTTGATTTTGCTTTAAGTACTTTGAGGTCACTACCATATTTGTACCTATTAATAAAACTATCCTATATAAATAAATCCAAATTAACCCTGGAGCATTCAAATATAGGTGCAAAATTCCAAAGTCATTGCAAACTATCAAATGCTTTGTCAACCAATCAACAAAAAGCACCAAAAAAAAAGTATTTCTGATTTTTTATTATTATCAAAATAGTATCATAATATAAACCATTTTATTAATAGATATAATTTATTCAATATAAAGAATAAAAATTATGCACTTAAATTTATGGTTTTATAAACAATCTGTATGTAATTAAAGTTATAATTATATATATATTATTCAAGGTTACGATAGGGGTAGGGGGTACCCTATCATGAGATTGAGATTTTTAGGTTTTACCCCTACTTTTGTAAAAATTAATATTATTTTTTAAGAAAGTATTAAGAAATTAAGTTGGGAATATTTTTAAAAGGAATATGTGGGGAATTTATAGGGAAAATCTTTCGCAACCCTGATATTACTATTCATATTTCAATTTATGATTACAGCTTTGTCTTTTACTTAAAGATTTATATTTTATTAATAAATTTTTATCTTAATATTAATTACAACATTGTACGTGATATAATTTATATATATAAATTAATATTATATTTTTACAATAAATATAAATTATATTATAAATTAAAATAAAATATTGTTTTAATCACTGATTATATAATTATGATTTATTACAAATTATTTTCTTTTATTAAAAATCACAAAAAGAAAATAAAAGCTTCCTCTGTAACAAAGGTTTATTGTTTTACAATAATTTTAGATTAATTTAATAAGTTATTACATAATTTTACATTAAATTTATCTGTAGCAGTACTTTAATTATACAATAGTTAATCTAAATTTTAACAATAATTTTTTTTGTAATTAATTTTAATAAAATATTCTGAAATATTTATTTCCTAAATACAAAACAACAAAATATTAACTGAAAGGATGTATTTTACAGGAATCTTATTTTTTATTCTCTTATATAAATACTTGTTATTTAAAAATATTTGTTTACTATTTATTTTAAAATTATTAAATATAATTAATTTTTATGATAATGAAGACTTTGTTAGTTATAATCACTGTTGTTGTTGTTATTGCCAACATTAGCGCTCAAAGTGAGTTATTTTATTGTATTAACAAATTGTAAAAACAATTGACAATATTTATAATATGTATAATAATTTAATTAATAAACTTATAATTACTAAAATAAATTTCTAAGGATGTCGTACGGGTCGATACTCTGCATGTCAGGCGCACTGTCAGCCATCGTGTGAAAATCCCAACCCTGTCTGTACCCGACAATGTATACCCGGCTGTATCTGTGCCCGGGATCTAATCAGACGAAACAGTCGCAGTCGTGAATGTGTTTCGCCTTCACAATGCTTTAGGAGAGGATAATAGGTCTAAATATTGACATTTAATTATTGTTTGTATATTTATTAAATATAATAATTATATCTGTAATAATGTTATTAAATAAAATTTGGTTTAAGACAAAAGCGTTTTTCCAAATAATTTTTATAATATACAAAAATATTTGTCAATATATAAGATATAAAAAAGACATTGAAAATTGTTTAACATTAATCAGTATATATTTAGACAAAATTCCAAAATATTGCAAATATTCAAAAGCTTTGTTCCCAATCAATAAAAAGATAATGTATTTATGATTTTTTTTATTGTTATCATAATATCAACAATTTTACATATAATTTATTCAATATAAAGAATTTAAATTTTGCACCTAATTTTAATGGTTTTATAAATAATTTATGTGTATAAATTAAAATTATATTTATTATTTATTGTTGCTAAAAGGTGGTAAAGTCATCTTACCCCCTGATATCAAGATTTTTAGGTTTACCCCCCCTTCCTTGACCAAAGCAAAAAATGAGACCCCCAACAAATATACAAAAATTAATTGCCAAGTGAGTTTTAATATAAATAGCTTATGTAGCTTATATAATATAAATAATTTAAACCTAGTAAAATACTGAAAAATATAATATACTGTAGATTTATTTAAATTAATCTTATATATAACAAAATAATTAAAAAAAATTGTACATTTTAACATATAAAATAATAGATTATTTATAAATTAACGCAAAATATGCTTTTAAAATAATAAAAATTATTATAATAAATAAATATTACATATATAGTGTTTAGGCATTTTCTAAGAAAGATAAATCCGTAATAAATTTTCTTCAATTTTTCCCGAAAATAAAGCAAATGTTTTATTTTCTTTTTATAATCTGCTAAAACAAAATATATTTTTATAAAATAGTTGAAATCTCATATTTTCAGCATAAATGTCATTATAATGTTTAGTAATAATATTTGCTTATAACACTCAATAGACAATTTGATATATGTATTTTTCAAACTTTATAATAAAATTTTTTAGTTAAGGTATAATATGAAATACTACATAAAGATTTATTCTCAAATTATTTATCTATAAATATATTAATAATTCTTTTTAACTTTTTTTATTAGTTTATTATTATTTATTTTACTAATAATTTTATTTTTTTAAACCTAATTGCCTATTATAATTATAAAAGTTAAAAACATAATTAATAAATTTGTTTTTAGCTTTTT
The DNA here is from genome assembly GCF_028296485.1 of Oppia nitens. Classification (NCBI taxonomy): domain Eukaryota; kingdom Metazoa; phylum Arthropoda; class Arachnida; order Sarcoptiformes; family Oppiidae; genus Oppia; species Oppia nitens. Next base: position 249,452 of record NW_026533252.1, on the reverse strand, counting down.
TATAGTTTTATTCAAAACTATTCATTATTTTCTAAACTTTTGTAAAAATTATTATTTGAAAATATAGGAATATATAGGAATTAAGCTGGGAATATTTTTTTAAGAGAATTTATAGGGAATTTTCTAAAGATTAGTAAAAATTGTAGTTTTAAAATGCAGTAAAATTTATTCACCCCATCCTATACTCTCCCCAAAATTTTTCCAGCTTTATATCATTTTACCCCTCCTCTACCCCCCTGAGATTGAAAACCTTTTGCAACCCTCATATTATTATACATATTTCAATATACAATATAACTACAGTTTTTACTTTTATTTAAAGATATCTATTTTATTAAAAAAATATTTTTTATGTTTATCTTTTATGTCTTATTCTTTACTACTGTATATCAAAAAATTAGGAAATTAATCAATAAAATATAAGCTTGAATATTTAAAATACATAATTCATAACTTTATTTATAATAACAGGTTATTTTATAATTTAAAAAAATAGTTTTTAAAATGAACTTAATGAACAACAAATAATAAACTAGATATTTTCCAATTGGTCATTCAGCTTATCAAGGACACATTTTCTATTATTAATATAGTGTATGCACTTAAATACTGTATAAGTTTTCTAGATTTTGAGTATTATATAAAAGAAAGTTTTTGTTGATTAAACAACATTTCAAAACTTAATAATTATTATTAATAATTTAGTTAATATAGATTTGAAATAATGAAATTATATAATATATTATTGCTATTGTTTTGTATGATTGTGTCAGTTGTTGGACAACGTGTTAAAAAGCAGTCCAAAGATGACCAGAATTGTAATGAAAATGATTTTGATAGACATTCGAGTAATGTGTTCGGACAGTTCGGTTTGGAGGAACTCCGACTACCGGAGTCTAAGAATGAGTTAAAAACATACTGCAGGTAAGTCAACATTTTTGTTGATAATAATATTTCATTTTTATATTATTATAGCATTATATCAATTAATATTACAGTTTTTATTAAAATTATACTCATTTATTGTTAGAAAAGCTAAAGAGAGTACAGATTTTGCCAAAAAATTTGGCGACAACTGTCTGAAGGGTACCTCACAAACACTTATGTCTTTGGCTTCCTATAACTTTGATAAAGTCAATAAAGACTATTGTGCTAAAAATGGTAAGAAAAAGGATCAGTGGATTGAATGGGCAAAGTGTGGCAATAAGGCTAAACCGGCAACTATTAAATGTTGGGATAAAATGATAATAACTATGGCTAATACAAAAAAAGTTAAAAACAATAAAATTAGGATACCTATCATTTGCTGGTATGAAATCATATATAAATTGAATTTAAATGATTTTTATTTTAAAATTTATTGTATTTTAATTTTTAGCTCTTATTATGCTTGGATTAATTGCAATCGAAAAGCATTTGAAGCCATGGGATCCAATGTCTGCAGTGATGATGCCATCAATGGTATTGATGTTCACACCAAAAAAGCTAGTGTCGACTCAATGAACCTCATATGCAGTCGATATCAGGACGACCTAACTAAATGTCAGTCCTATGAAAAGGAGGTGTCAAACACTAGACCCAAACGTATACACAAAACACCTCTTTTATATGTGTTTGAAGTGTTTGACTCTCTTTAAGCAATAATACATTATTTTCAAATTAGCTTATTATCAAATAAAAATTGTTATTATAATATAATTTCTGATAAAAGTGCAATAAAATAATTATTGGGGGTGGGGTGGTAATGCATTAGAGTTTAGTGGTACTGTATATTAAAATAATAAATATCACGTTTACTTTTTTACATAAAATGTTTTGTTTATTAAAGACACAAAAACTTATATAATAAAAAATTATTAATAAATATATTGAATCAATAAATAATTATCTTTATTAATAAATAAACCTAACATAAAATATTATTTATATTTTAAATAGTTATTTATAACTTTTCATGAAATAATAAAGTTATAATATTACTATATGTTTTTAGATACATTATTATATATGTACAGATAATGTACAGTAATATATTTATATTATAATTATATGCAATATTAACTAATTAATTGTTTAAATTTAATTCATTCATGTTATTGATGCTATTATTATAATATGCTATACCAATATACACAAATGTTTATAATTAATTTTATTTTAATATTAATTATAATAAAAGTCAAGATTTTTTGCTGCTTAGATCATTTTATTTATGTATTTAATATAATAAAATATTTACAAACTCACAAAAATAATTTTTTGATAATAAATTTGTTAAATTAGAAAATAAAAAAATAGTATATTATTTCTGAAGTCCATAAAACCGGAATATTGGGTCTGATTTCCGATAAAATACTGTTAATCTTATAGTTAATGAAATATCAGACTTGTTATGAACGACACGAAAACTCTGGACATTTGGCCTTTTGGTTGATGGCATCGATGAGACGTTGTTTTTCTGAACATCCGCCGCAAAAGACTGATTGTTTGCATATGTATTCAAAGAGCCACTTCCAGGCACCGCAATATTCTTGGTGTGGGAATCGTTGACTACATGCCAGTGCAGTCACATAACGGGTAATAAATTCAACTAATTTTTTTATATCGCGATCATTGACTTTCTTCAGTTGTTTGGTAAAGGCTTCGATGATTTCTTTCGCTTCTTTACATATATGATGACTACCACTACCACAGCATTGATGAACCTTTTTGTCTATATTGTTGACAATGTCTAACAGTTTGTCTAATTTGTTGTCCAGATTCTTGTATTCTTTCTCGAAGTAATCAATTTTGTTTAAAACTGGTTTCAAATCGCATGTATTTTTGTTGATTACATTTTTTACTTCAACAAAGTTAACGGTCAAGAATTGAAAGACGTCCACAAAATCGCATTTAACTATTTTTGTGTTTCTTTCGTTACCAATATTTAAATCTAAAAATAGATAAATTTTAATAATAAAATTATATTAAATATTATGTAAATATATATTATTTTCATACATTAATATCAAATTATAATATAATAATATCTATATAGTTTGTTACTCTTACCAACTAAACCTCCATTACAATTAAACTGATCAAAACTCAATGAAATTATAGTAAAAATTAATAAAAACATTGAATAATTTATTGTAACCATAATCAGAAAAAATGAAACATAAAGACAAAATCAAAATATTTTTTATATAAATTATTAATTAAAAAAATCGTACTATTTATATAAAATGTAAATTTAAATATTGTGTAAATAAATTAATATAATAGTACTCATAATTTAAAATATATATGCTTTAGTATATAAAATAGGAACAATTGCAAAACACATTTTGTTTAAGTTTAAATTTTTATTTATTATGTTTACATTTTTTAGTGTCTAATTTAAAAAATATATTTAAAAACGTGTTAATTTAGAAAATATTTAAAAATTAATTACTTAAATTTCAGATATATCATAATTATGTTTATAAATATTAAGTCAACTAAATTATATCGCAACACATAATTAATATATTATATTCATATTTAGTTGGAAAACATTTGATAATAAAATCCTTTAACCATAACATTTGCATCTAAAGCCAGCGCTATCGCAATAACCGCCACGAAACTAATAATTTGAAACATTGAAAAAAAGATAAATGATTAATAAAACAAAATTTATTTTCAAAAWATATTTATCACTACTGACCCGATTGCTTTTACAGTGACGGTTACATTCATACCGATTGCTACCAAACGGTCCCCGACATCCAAAACCACGTTTTGCCCGAATCAGCCCCTCATCGGCATTGATGGTCACCGACTGCCACATCAAAGCCAATACAACAAACACTACAATTATTGTATAAATTTTATTGTATGACATATTGTTATTGATATTAATAAGTTATAACAATTTTTTATTAATTATTAATAGATGATTGCTTTTATACTGTTTTTTGAATTAAAAGATTTTTTTATTTATCATAAAAAATGATTTTCATATCCTTTATCAAAGTCCTGTATTTAGAAATTATTTTTTAAATATTGTTTATTTTGTTTATTTAATTAACATTTTACAGTATATTTTTATTTATGTATTCATTAACACAAACAATTTATCAAATATCATGCATTTAAACTATATATTACTGTAGTTTACAATTAATTAGGAAATTTTTGTATATTTATATAAAATTTTAAGCAGAAATATATAGATATTAAACAGTAAATAGGATCTTCAATATTATACATATTGTATTATATGATATATTAAACAACATCTTTAATAGTATGATATATTGTGTGAAAACAATAATTAATATAATAAAAACTAAATCATACGTAACATTTATATCAAAATGCATTACTATTACAGAATACGTCTCTAAACTATAGCTAAATTATGTAATTCAAAATTAATTTAATTTAAACATAAAACAAAAGTTAAATTTCTGACTATCGAAACATTACAAATAAACCCGATCTCTGATAACTGCAATGATTGCAACAGATTTTGAAATTAACACAAAATGTCAATTAATAAATAATATATAAAATAATATTGATTTATTTAAATGCATTTTTATAAAATTTTATTTTAGATATTTTTATAAACAGTTGATTTTTTAAATTATTATTATTATTTTAATTTATCAATTTTAGCATATTTTATAAATCATTAGTATAATAATAATTACAACATTGTACGTGATAAAATTTGTACATATATATTTATATGACATTTTTACAATAAACATAAATATAAATTATACCATAAATTAAATTTAAATACTGTTTTAATAACTGATTCTATTATATAATTATGATTTATTACGAAATCAATTTTTTATTAAAAATAACAAAATAAAAATAATATCTTCCTCTGTAACAAAGTTTTATTGTTTTACAATAATTTTAGATTAATTTAATAAGTTATTACATAATTTTACATCAAATTTGTTTGTAAAATTATTTTAATAATACTTATAACAATAAATTACTAATCTAAATTTAAATAATTTTTTTTTATAATTAATTTTAATAAAATATTTTGAAATATTTTTGAGACAAATTTATTTCCTAAATACAAAACAACAAAATATTAACTGAAAGGATGTATTTTACAGGAATCTTATTTTTTATTCTCTTATATAAATACTTGTTATTTAAAAAATTTTGTTTACTATTTATTTTAAAATTATTAAATATAATTAATTTTTATGATAATGAAGACTTTATTAGTTATAATCACTGTTGTTGTTGTTATTGCCAACATTAGCGCTCAAAGTGAGTTATTTTATTGTATTAACAAATAGTAAAAACAATTGACAATATTTATAATATCTATAATAATTTAATTAATAAACTTATAATTACTAAAATAAATTTCTAAGGATGTCGTACGGGTCGATACTCTGCATGTCAGGCGCACTGTCAGCCATCGTGTGAAAATCCCAACCCTGTCTGTACCCGACAATGTATACCCGGCTGTATCTGTGCCCGGGATCTAATCAGACGAAACAGTCGCAGTCGTGAATGTGTTTCGCCTTCACAATGCTTTAGGAGAGGATAATGAGTCTAAATATTGACATTTAATTATTGTTTGTATATTTATTAAATATATTAATCATATGAGTAGTAATGTTATTAAATAAAGTTTTTATAATCGATAATATGTAAACAATATACTGTAAATAAATTATATTGTTAATTTAATAAAATAATTTTTATTTGATTTTATTGTATAAAATATTTATGCTTTGAATAAAAAAATAAATAAGTGTAAATTTAGCTTAAAATATTTTAAAAATAGGATATTGATAATTAAATTAATTTCTATTGTTAAGTCTATACAATATATTTTTTATTATAGTGTAAATGAATAATAGCTAAATTTTTAAATTTATAAAAAAGTTCTCAAATATGTATTTATTTTTATATTAATTTTTTATAATATTAAATAAATAAAATAATCTACAAACACAATATATCCTGAAAATAAAATTTGAATTTTGACAAAATTGTTTTCCTAAATAATTTTTATAATTTACAAAAATATTTGTCAGGATATAAGATATAAAAATGACATTGAAGATTTTTTTAGATTAATCAGTATATATTTAGGTTTAAATTTCCAATGAATTCATTTTAATTAAATGCTTTATTAGTTATATATATATATTTCTTAATTAAGTTTTTTATATTCTAACAAAAATGAAATCCATAACTATTGTTATACTTATCGTAACAATTATATCGTTTAATGCAATTATGGCTCAAAGTATAATATAATACAAGATTACTTATATTTGATAATAATATGATAACTAAATCATTTATAAAAAAATTACTGATTTATTATAGGATGTCCTAATGGTCGATATGTGACGTGTGGCAGTGCGTGTGAGACCACTTGTCAAAACTATCGCCGTCCGCCCCGATTCTGTACCGAACAGTGCGTACGCGGCTGTACCTGTAATCCAGGTTATGTAAAACTAAACTCCCGGAGCAACCGTTGCGTACGTAGGCAACAGTGTACTACAAGAAATTGATATGATATGACCCCAACCGGTACATAGACTTTGCTTTTGGAAAATTGAAAATTTAATATTAATAAAAAATAACATTTTTTTAATTAATTTTACAAATTTCAACAAATATTTAAATAAATTTGAATAAATTATATGAAAATATTGTAATTATCTAAGTTTTTATTTACTATATTAATAAATATTAATAAATATTATATTTATTTTTTATTTTATTTCCTAAACATACGATTTTAGTTGAAGTAAAATTTAATTTTCCTGATAATTATGTTAATATTTTTACAAATGACAGGAAACAAATTATGATTGAAGATTTTTAAAAATTCATAAGTATATAAAAGCTAACTGTATAATATTAATATTTTATTAAGATATGCTAATTGTTTAATAATATTATTAATATTAAAACACAAAACTATTTCTTTTTAGTTACAATGAAATACTTTATAACTGTTTTAATTGTTGTCACAATTTTGACATTCAATGCCGTATTGGCTCAAAGTAAAGTTATTAAAATATTTTCAAATAAATATAATATTAATATTTAAAATGATATTTATTATAGGATGTGAGAATGGTAAATTTGTGACTTGCGGCAGTGCATGTGAGAGCACGTGCCAAAACCATCGCAATCCACCACGTGCCTGTACCCTACAATGCGTGCGCGGTTGTGCCTGTAATGCCGGTTATGTCAAACTAAACTCCCGAAGCAATCGTTGTGTGCGTCCCCGACAATGTCCGCGACATTAATGTTTGGACAATGATTTTGAAAAATTAAAACTCATATATAATAAATGTGTTTTTATTTTTTCTGTAATTTTAATTTGTTACTTTAATTTGCTAATCATATGTATCGATTTGAACAAATACTTGTTTTTAATAAAATATATTTCAATAAATGATTATAATTTTTGTTTAGCTTTTGACTTTTGACAAATCTGTCTAAATTAATATAACTTATTTAATAATAAATAAAAAGATAGTAATTAGACTAATATTAATATATCAAGTTTTAACATTACTGCACTTATTATTAACTAAAATATAATTCAATCACTATTTCATATCCTTCCTATTTTATTTTTTATATATTTTTTTACTGTATGTCAATTTAATAATCTTGAAATATTAAAACATTATATTAGTATTTCAATTATAAAAATGTTAAAAATGAATTTTTTAAATATTTTCTTATCAATATTTATTTTGCATTTGACAACTCTGTGTATTGGTCAGGGTAAATTTATTTAAATTTATATTTAAATTAAATAATTTATTATTAATTGTTTTGTCAGAGTTATGGCAGCGGACTGACTGTGGACGTGGAGCTCGTTATAACAAATGTGGTCTTTCCTGTCCCATAACCTGTCAAAACTACAAGCGCTCACTGAGACCGTGCACTCTAGACTGTCAACCTGGCTGTCAATGTAAGCGACCATATATTAAGCTAAACGATAACATCAATAAATGTGTTAAATATTATGAATGCCATAAATATGAAAATAAGAAAATTAGATCTAAAAACTTACTTAATATACAATTTTGATTAAATAAATTGTTTTGTGGTATTAAATGTAAAAATTATGATATTCTTATGTTAATTGTATTTAATTTTGCAATTGTTAATATATTAAAATAATTGTTAACACTCTACAACATGTATTAAACATTTATTACAATTTTTTAACATTTATAAAAATTTATATGTATTTCAAAAACTACTAGTATAACATATATAATTTATATAATTGCTAATATTTTATTTATGCAAATTTGTTTGCTATAAAACTTTGTTTGACATGTCTCATTTTTATTTTGAGTATAAAATATTTAGTAAAAATATCGAACAAACAAAATATAAAAAATAAAATAATAATACAAAAGACATAACAATTATGTAATTATTTGTCAAAATTGTATAAATATTAAATTTAGTATAAAATGTTACAATACTTTAAATAATAACTTTATTATTTGCAAATTTTTAACAACAAAAAATGCAAAACAAAAATAACATTTTTACAAATTTTAAGTTTCCTAAAATTTGTAATTCTGATAATTATAACAATAATAATAATAATATTGACAAATTATCATGGCAAACTTATTTTTTAATTTGGTACTATCGATTATTTGGTGTAACATTTGGTGGCGCCGGTATTGATGGCACCCGTATTAGATATAATAGATCACTGAATCTATTTGGTTATTTTGGTGTCGGTATCCATATAGCAATAGTGTCGTATCAAACCTACACAATGATGACAACCGAAAAATTTCAAGCACTCAAAGATATGGGACGACTCTTCCTATTTTACTCATGTCTTACTATTTATATTGTGGTCATAATTATTGTTACATTAAATGTGGTGTACTATCAATATCATGGTCTAGAGTTTATTAGGCGTTTGATTAGTTTTAAAATAACAGGTAAATGTTATATTATTTTATCAGTTTATTTACAAATCTTATAAAAATTTATTTATTAATTTTTATCTATTTTTCTAAAATTAATTAGAGACAAAACAATTGGTATTTATATACGCATTTTGGACGACTCAAGTCATGGGTTGTATTGTTATGATATTTGCATCACTATATGGAGTGAACCTAACAATAAAAGAAGTATTATTAGTGATTTGTGCCAATACGTTAACGGGAACAGTATTATGGTTACAACCAATGATGCTTATGTTGCTGTCTATACATATTAAAAATCAACTGTTTTCGTGGCGCCAACAATTGCAACGGGATATGTGTGGTCGTACCATACGTTTTGTTAGATTGGCTTATGTGGACACTAGAAATACTATTATAAAAGTTGATAATCAACTAAATTTGGTAAATATTTTATTATTTTATGCATTTTATTAATTGTTTTAAATTTATAACACTAATATAAATTTTTGCTGATTTAGATACAATTATTTACAACATTGTCGACAATGATATTTGCAATGTTTGCGATTTATATTCAAACAATTGATATCAATAACCGGGATATTGTCGACCTCAAGATGTCTACCGTTTTCTTTATGATCGACGCTTTGATCAAATTAAACGTCAATTGTATTATAAATGGTTTGGTTTACGATGAAAACGATCGTTTGTTATCAGTGTTGGACTCAATTGATTTTCAACGACAAACGTCTAACCCTACGGTCAATGAGTTCAATGAAATCCTGTTATTTAAATGTATGAGTCGTGACCTCTATTATGGCTTCACTATTGGAGGGTTTATGCCATTAAGGAAAACAACATTATTATCAGTAATTAATTTAGTTTTTTTATAAAATATCAAAATCTCAAATCAGTTATTAGGAGTTGTTCACATATTACGTTCGCACTTGAGGGGAGGGGGGTTAGCCAAAGCGAACTTTTGCGAACGAGGGGGAGGGGGTAGAGACTTTAAGAACGTTCGCATTTAGATAATATCTTATTTCTTGTGGTGGTGGGGGGGGGGTAGCGATTAGGGATAAGCGAACGTAATTTTTTTAAATGACTACATGCGAACAATTGCGAACATAGGGGAGGGAGGGGGTCTAGATTTCTTGAAAAGTGCGAAAGTAATATGTGAACCACGCCTTATTCTATGACAGTGATGCCAATTAAGTGTTATAATGATAACTTTGTATATAACATAATTAAATTAACAGATATTTAATAATATTTTTCAAAATTTATAATAAACAATATAAAAATAAATTAATAAAATTTTTTATTTATTTAACAGATTTACAGTTTTATTCTAACCTATTCAGTCATATTAATGCAATCAAGAGCTCTATAATTGAATTTTATTTATCATATCTATCTATAAGTTATAGTCTATAATAGTATAACAAAAATTATTATTTATAAATTTAAAATGTTTTATTGTTTTTTCATAATATGTTTTTATTAGTAGTTAATTTTATATTTTACTTTTAAATATTTACAAAAAGCACTTTATATTATGATATTATAAAAATATTTTTGTTTACAAAATATATAATTTATTAAGAAAAATAATGTTTATATTGTATAAATATCAAGTACAGTATAAGAATATAATTTTAGAAAATATTGTTGTATTAAAAACAACATTTATATAACATTTGGTAACTAACAACAAATAATTTTTATACATTGATTTAAAGATTTTGAATATTTTTTCAAATAACAATTTGAGGGCACTTTAACTATTGAACTGACAAATTAAGAATTATTTTTTTCTTTATAAAATATTTATAATATAAAAATACTTAATAATTATTAAATTAAAATATATTAGATTATTATTAGTAGTACTATTATCATACAATGTTTTATAAAAAAATCAATTCATTATTTATTCTATTAAATATTATTTTCAATATAGATTTTATTATTACATCATATTATGCATAATATCAATATAATAAATATAATGTTTTATTCTAAACAACTATCTTATTATTTAAATGATTTATATTGAATATTAACTAAATAATATATTGTATTTTATTGATTTTTATAAATTGTTATCTTATACAAATTTTTTATTTGACATAAAGGATTTATCATAATTAACATAATATCTATAATTATTAGATAATAGAAAAATCAATATCATATACAGTATGTGTTTGTAAATTACTGTACTGTATATACAATAATTTGTATTATGTTTTATTGATTTTGCGATCATTTAAATAAATACAATTTATAATATTTTTAGAATAACAAAATAAAAATTAAATCGATTAAATTAAATTAGTATTTTTTATTTGTCCCATTAGTGCCATTCATTTGAAATAATATAATACCATATGATAAAATTAAACCAAATATCTAATTATTAATTAATTAATAAATATATTAATCCAATCAACTAAATGTATTTATAACAACAAAATTGTAAACTTCGTTAAAAAAAATCAACAAATATTTTTACAGACCGACAAAAGGGTTGACGGTTTCAATGGTATGAGACCTCCGACAGTGAATCCAATCTTTGAGTCCCTATTAAGTGACACAAACAGAACAGTCTCTTTGAAATCTTTGTCGTCGGTCTTAGAAACGGACAGATCTATAGTGTCGACAGTTTTAAGCAAACGCTCCGATTCCTCATATGTCCAGCCGTTGACAATACAGTTTGCAATCAATTGAATCAATGATTGTGACATTGAAACCAATAATAACCATCGGATTTGCATTAGATCTTCATTATTATTGCTTACAAATAGTATATAAATTTCTAACATTACAAATAGCATCGCTGATAGTGTATTGAATATTTGATTCTATAGTATAATAACATTTTAAATAAAATATATAATTTTAATAATTTGCATATTTTTAAAAATCATTTAATATATTATAAATTAATTGAATAACCCATTTGAATATCTTATCGTATTCTTCCATTAAATTTCTGGTTTCAACATAACGTTTACGTATTTCCAGTATGTTTTGCCATTTTTTATTTGTTTGCAGACGAGTTGTCCACTCTTTTAGTTTAGACCAAACTGACAGAACTATCGCCCACGTCATGAACAGATAGATCCATAGCATCGGTACTTTTAGGGCAGTGTCCAAAAACGCCAGATATATGCGGTAAGATGTTCGCGGATTCATTGTATAAACTTCGTAAATAAACATAATTTGTGGTAATATCGCGTGTAGGCTTATAACAATCATACATGTTATTTGTATCCTGGTACCTTAATATATTTTTATTATTATTAATTTATAAAATCTTATCTTTATATTATATCATACTTTTGACTTCATATTTATAAAGATTTTTGAAAATCTTGAAACCTTGAAATTGAATGACAAAAATATTCAAAAATATTTGAATAGCTGACAGAATATATGTAATTATCATTGAATAATAGATAAATGGGTAATCAATAACTGTATTAACCCGTCCATAATTTGTATGGAAATAAATTGTTAAACAATTGCCAATAGAGTGACAAATAGTACAGAAGTATCCAAATTTATCCCAAAATTTACTGTATTTGACTCCTCTATCAGTTATCACAAGTCCACCAAAAGTTATACCCAAAACTCGGTAATAATAAAGCATTAATTTTAAACGGAAATAAAATTGTTTTCTTCTATTAACAATCATTTTTCTAAAGTTTAATTTATTTTTATCTGATTTAGTTTTTAAATCATTAGTTAACGGCATTTTTAATTATATTTTTAATTATATTAATAATTGTAATCTAAATTTAAAAATTAAATACTTGTTTTATCAAAATAAACTATAGTTAAATGCAAATTATTAAAACTACAAACTTATTTATAACTTCTATTATTCATTATTATTTAGTATTTAAATATTCATTTTCAATATATATAAATTGTATTAAGATAATGTCTTTTTAGTATTGAATTTTATCTTTTTATTTTTAATAATAAATATTTGAATAATATTTCAGTTTATTAATAAAAATCTTACTCAACATTTTGATTAATATTACATAATATAAATAATAATTTTGTACTATAAATAATTTTATTTTTTACATTATTTTAATACATGTTATGTTATATACAGTATATTGTATTAATAAATATAAAAAGAAAAATGAAATAAAAGTAAATTATCATAATTTATAAAAATAAAACAATATTTTAAATACCAGTACTTTTCATATACTCTTATTTTCTTATAGTTTCTGTAGATTAATATCTCAATAATTGTGTCATTTTATATATTATCAAAATTCTATAAAACAAAAAATAAACTCTTTTATAATAAACTAAAGAAAATTAGTGACAAATAATTATTATATGAAAAAATTATATGAAAACAAATAAAAATATTTAATAAAAAATACTATTTTATCTCTTCATAATTTTGCCACTCATTATGTATTCCATTGGTATTACTATTGATTTTATAATACTTTAATATAATACTAATTTATTTAAATCAATGGCAATACAAATGGAGTCTATTTGAATGTTATATTTCTTATGTAATTTTTTTATCAATGTTTATAAAATGTTTAAAATATCTTTTTTGAAAAGCTTAAAGTATATTTTTTCTTTTAGCTAACTTTATTAATACTATCGTTATTGACACTTAAGCACAATAGGTTGGTCTATTAAGTATATTAACTTAATAGTATTAATGTATATTATATTTGTAAAGTATAAATGTTTTATACTTAAGTTAATTTAAATTTAGAAACAATTCATACAAAGTAATAATTTAGTTAACAAATTATTACAAATAACTTAAATTCAATATTTTTTGCATACTTGACATAAATAGGAATTTTAATATATTTATTATTCTTCAAATACCTGCAGATATCAACCCTTTGTTTAAATCTCTATATAAGTCATATCACTGATCATTCATTTCATGCCTTGATATGCCTGTACTTCATGACTGCAACTATTAAACTACTATTGTATCAAAATTTAATAATTAAATAAAATGATTATTTTTTTAATAAAATAAGTTTTAATTCATTGGTGCGCCAAAAAAAAGTTAATACAGTAAAACTTTTGGCAAATGTTTTACATATTTATATGAATTTATAGGCTAAAAATTATATCATAAAATCAATAAATCAAAAAATTAGTTTTGCAGACATTAATTGTTTTGTATTAATGCTTTTATATTACTGTTTTACGATTTGCAACAATATTACAAAATATGTTAATATGAATCCATAAATCTATTGAATATAATTTTAAAATAACAATTAGTTTATATGAAATATTAAAAAATAAAATTTAAATATTGAATAATACGGATAATAAAGTTGTTTTATTCAAAGCCATGAGTCCACCGATAGTAAAGCCTATCCTATGTTCGGACCGAAGAGCCATAAACATCATAACCTCTTTATATCTGTTGTCGTGACTCTCATGTTGTGATTGACTAAAGTCTATACTATCCATAACTTTAAGCAATTTATCGGATTCATCATAAGTCCAGTTACTAATTAAACAATTGCCAGTCAATTGTATCAACGAGTTTGCCATAAAATAAATAAATATAGCCTGGATAAATTTATTATTGGCTACTACTGCACTAAAAAATAGTATATAAAGCAAACTCATTGAAAATAGCATTGCTGATAATGTTAACATCATTTGATTCTGGGGTTAAAAATTTGAATTTTTTATTAGGAAATTATTATTTTGAATAATTAAAAAAAAACTAAATCATTACCCATTTAGCCCTATTATCAATGTCTTCAATTAGACTTCTAGTCTTAACATAATAAAATCGGATCTTAGATATGGTCTGAGCACTGGTATCTTTTACTAATTGTTGTCGCCACTCGCTTATACGTATGGCTACTGATCCAATTATCACCCATTGCAACAAAAAGTATACCCAAATAATCGGCACTTTAAACATAGTCTCAATGATTACCACCGTAATGTTTAAAAATGACCAATCATTAAGACAATATATCAAATATGACATAGCTATCAATGACATAAAGTGATCCATCATCCATAAACAGAAACCAATTTTTAAAATAGTTTTATCTAAATATTATTTAAATAATTATGAAATAAAAACTTTTTGCAAAAAATTAATTTAATTATCTATCAATAGATACCTTTGATTCTATATTTATGGATAATATTGAATATAGAAAAACCATTGAATTGTAAATACCAGATATTATGTATTACCTGTACAGTAGTGACCACATAACACACTGTTAATGTATTGTAAACAAATGAGTTTTTGACAATTTCACTATTTTGTATGAACAGGTATGCAAAATAAAAAGAAATTGAATGGTCAACTGTATGGAAAACGGCATAACAATAGCCATAGATGTTCCACAATTTGCTATATTTGATTTGACCATGGTCAGTTATGGTAACACCACCAAATGTTATACCTAAATATAACCGATAAAACCAAACAATACATTTAAATTTTGAATAATACAACAATGGCTTATTTGACTCAATCATGTTTGACATTTTAATAGTAATTTTCAATAATAAAATATACTTTAGATTAATAAAAGTCTATTTGTTAAAACATTTAATTTTTATTCACTATTTACTATATTTATGTGATAGAAACAAAATAAACATACAATATTTACTGTATATATTGTCAATTAATATAAAATAATATATACCTTTAAATATAAAATATACAATATTAATGAAAATAAAATGTAAATAAATTTATATACTATAGAGTTTAATAATAATAATTATTATTCTATATTCTCGAATGTATTAATAAAAATATTTGTTTTAATGTAATTTATTTAAAACATTTGTTGTGTTTTCACTAGTGTTGGTTACCATCAGTTTGATCAATAGCACCGGTTTGAAACAATATTACTGAATATGTTAATATAAATCCATAAATCTGATAAATAAGTTTTTACAAAACAAATAATATGTTTTAGATTTTAGAAATAATTTTAAACTAAAACAATTACCGATAACAATGTAGACTTTTTCAATGGCATAAAACCTCCTATAGTGAACCCACACCTAATTTTATTGCGACTCATACACAAAAAAGTCAGTGTTTCCACAAAATCCTGATCTCTAAGTTGACTACCATTTGTTAGATCGACTGAATCCATAATAGCTAACAGTTTGTCAGATTCATCAAACAGATAGCCATTGATAAAACAATTGACGTGCAATAGGATGAGCGTCTGAATCATAAACACAATGAATATACTCTTAAAGTAATTCAATTCTGGATAATCGTATCGTTTAAATAGTATATAGATTTCCAACATAACTGATATCATTCCAAAAAATGTTGTCGTTATATGAATCTTATTATAAATTAAATTAAAATAAAATAATTTACAAAAAATATAAGTCATATTTATATTATTATTATTATTATATATATATATATACCAAGGATAGTCGTCTATCAAATTTTGAAATCAATTGTCTACTATTAACAAAACATTTGCGCACATAATATAAAGTGCTGGCCTTACAGTCCTTTTTCAACAGACGCCTCAACTCTTTTAATTTTGACCCAACATTGTATACAATGAGGGTTGACATGAAATGTGTGACCCAAAAGTGCGGCATTCGTAACATAATATTAATTATGACTGAAAATAATCCCACAATAGTTATACCGGGCATTAAATATATCTCATAGACAGACCAAATAATTGGACTAATACTATGCACTAACCATATAAATCTGATGGAGTTATTGTAAAATTTATCTAAAATTTAGTAACATTTAGAATTTGAATATATATTATTTAATA
This sequence comes from Oppia nitens, assembly GCF_028296485.1. Lineage (NCBI taxonomy): Eukaryota > Metazoa > Arthropoda > Arachnida > Sarcoptiformes > Oppiidae > Oppia > Oppia nitens. Next base: position 232,690 of record NW_026533252.1, on the reverse strand, counting down.
TGTAAAACATATACTGTTATTAAAAATTAATAAATATACTGTAATACGTACTGACAAAGTGATAATATTTTATTTAATACATACAAACCTTTCATATGATAAAACTGTTCGCTGATAATCATTTGATAGCCATGTTTCTGAATAAACCACAAATTTTGTAACACATGTATTGATATCAATGATGTAAACAACAAAAATGAATAATAAGCTAAATTATGACCCGACTGTTTCAATTGTCTAACTGTATCATGGTGATATACCAATATTACAGCTATAATGTTAAGTATGACATGTATTGCAAAAAATACATAACCCATAATATGCCAAAAACTGTTTCGTGTAATACAATAGTCTGTTATTTCTACGCCACCAAAGGTTATGCCAAATAAACGATAATACACTATAACTACTTTAAACCAAACTCTATTCAAACTTATGTTTACATTTGTTAATTTAGTAATAGGCATATTATTTAGTTTCATTTTTTAAAAGCAACAATTTTTATATATTAAATTTAATTTTATAGAATCAATTTAATATAAATTTGGGTTAACTTCTATGAAAAATATCGAATTTAGATAAATTTCTGCTATTTATTAATAATAATTAATTCATTCAAAAACATTATTATAATTAAATGTATATAAAGTGTAAATATTTAAATAAGTTCTTACTATATAATAAAATTGTTTCTTAAAATAATCAATAATGTTGCTGTGGCTAAAATTTATTTATTTTATAAAAATAAACAACATTTATCTTATAAAATTCATATTATTAATATTGCTTCAAGTATACATAAAATGATATTATATTATTAATATATTATACAGTTATTCAAAAACAATAAAATATACCAGTTTTAGTTTGTTATCAATAATTTTAATATTTTGTGCTATTTATATAAACTGTATAAAACTTTATACAGTGTAAAACATAACGCTAACTTGTAAGTTGTAATGTTGTAGTGTTAACATAATATTAATTAATTAATTAAATCAAACAAATACAGTACATATACCAAACAAATTTACTGACATACAGTTTATCTGATAAATTAGTTATTATGTTTATTTATTACTATTTAAAATATTTAAATTTAAATCTTTAAGTTAAAATGAATTTAATTTTTGTATAACATATTTGTAATATTTATCAATTAATAAAAACCAAACTTTAGCCACAAAATTAATGACACAATGAGAGTCAGAAAATGAATGGCAATAAAATATAATATAAACTGAAATTTGCTGATTAAGAAACAAAAACATAAAAAATGTATTTTTAAAATAAAATTTTGTAATTATTGATAGTTTTATATTACATTTTGATATTATAATTATTTATTATCTAAAGCTCAAACTGAATTTCTCAAATAACTATACATAAAGTACTACAATGTTAGTTACCATAGCGACAACAGCACTTACATCCAGAATCCCGGAGCAGAATCCAAATATTCTTAAATATAATAATAATAATACAACTCTTTATATTACATTACAATAAACACTTTATACTAAACATGAAGGAGAGCTTCATTTAAAGCAAGAATATTCTGTATTATTGTATAAATATTATATAAATATTGATAAATAAAAAATTTAATTACATTAAACTGGTTGTCTTAAACAATGCATTATAATTAGTGTATTATTCATAGATTAAGAAACAATTTTTATAAATCTAAAATGTAATATTGCTACCAAAATTACTTGACCTTTGAACTTTATGTGATATATTATCTATACACATATACACAGTGCTAAAAATATAGCTATTTTTATCATCAAAATTATGCATTTGTTAAACAAAAATTTATTGTTATTGCAAAACAAAATAATTATCATAAAAATATCTCTAAATATCAGTCGCTATATCGAAACAAATCTAATAAAAAATGCTATTTAAAAAATAATAAAAATTATACACTTTTTCATTAATGTCTCAATAAATTTGTTATTTTTATATTATAAAAATCATTTAAATGTGTGAAAGTAGTGACATAAAACCCTTTTCATCTCCTATATCACAATCTTCGACATCAAAGTCAACACCAGCTCATTATCCAATACTACCCGACTCAACATCAACAACATATACATATCCATCTGCACCGTCACCAATGGGAATGGTAGGTCAGGCCGAGATGCCAACATCGCTCGTTGAGTTATCCATCGCTTGTCGTAATTTAATCAACGCAGATATACTAAGCAAATCAGATCCACAAGTAATTGTATTTATACGGAACGACTGGCAGGAAAGGTATTATGAATTGGGTCGCACAGAGATGATTGCCGACAATCTGAATCCAGATTTTGTCAAAAGATTTCAACTGTCCTACAGTTTTGAATGCGTTCAACGATTAAAATTTGAGGTCTGGGATATCGATCCAAAAATTAAAATAGGTATGATTTTTGCAAAATTGTTTAATAAAATAATTGCAATTTTAAAGTTTATACTTATAAAAAATATAAAAAATTATAAATATATAAAACATAAATTTATTATTATTAAATAAAATGATTTATTATTAGGTAGTTTAGAGATTTACGACACAAAAAATGACTTTTTAGGTCAATACGAGACCACATTGGCTGAGATAGTGGCACATCAGGGCAGACAACTGATCGCACCGTTAACTGGTGTAAAGGGTCGCAAAAATTGCGGTCAAATAGTTTTGTTGGTCGAAGAGGTAGCCGAATGCAAACACTTAATCCGTATGTCGTATCGGGCGAGTAGTCTAAAGAGAACCAGATTTTGGTCACGACTCGACCCGTTTTTGGTGTTTAGTCGGGCCAATGAAGACAGCACGTGGACAGTCGTACATAAAACAGAGTGTTTGCATAAAAATTTTAGAAATAATAAGGAATGGCAACCAATTGTTTTAAAGTCCAGAACTCTATGTAATGGTGACTATGATCGGGCCATTCGGATACAGGTGTTTGACGATCGGTTCAGTGGTCAACATAAGTTGATTGGCGATTGCTTTACATCACTGTCTAATATAGTAAAAGGACCTGGACCAAATAACGTATATGATGTAATTATTTTAAATTATTTTTCAATTATAATTGAATTCAATTTAAATTATTTATATTATCTGTTACACCGATCAGGTAATCAATAGGAAAAGATCACAAAAGTCCAGTTCCTATCGTAATTCGGGTCGCATTGTATTAACCAGTATTGCAGTGGAAGAAGAGTACTCTTTCCTCGACTATATCCGTAGTGGTACTCAACTGCACTTTGCAGTGGCCGTAGACTTCACAGCTTCTAACGGTGACCCACGGGATCCCAATTCATTGCATTACTTTGACATTCACGGAAAACCCAATTGCTATGAAATGGCATTAAAAGCTGTCGGAGATATTATTGCTGTTTATAATAGAAATGGTTTGCATTAAAATAGTCAAACTTTAATATTTTAAAAAATAATAATTAACACTATTTTTAATTTCAAGAACAGGTGTATATCCTGCCTATGGTTTTGGTGCTAAAATCCCGCCGATTAACACAGTTTCTCATCAATTCCCGATCAACGGAAATCTCACACAACCGTACTGTTCGGGAATCGATGAGATACTCCGACACTATCGGACAACACTATCGGCGGTCACTTTGTACGGACCAACTAATTTTGCGCCCGTCATCAACAACACGGCTGCCATTGCCCGTCAGTATCAATCGGGACACAACTATTTCGTACTATTGATAATCACCGACGGCATCATCAGCGATATACATGCAACCAAATCGGCAATAATAGCGGCCGCATCGTTGCCGCTGTCCATTATTATTATCGGAGTCGGTAATGCCGACTTTGACGCTATGGACGAGTTAGATGGTGACGACGTACGGGTCAATGTGGACGGCCGTTACGCCGAAAGAGATATCGTACAGTTTGTGCCAATCAATCGGTTTCTCACCCGATCGGGTCCTTCGATCAGGTCTAAGGCAGATCTGGCGCGTGAAGTGCTCTATGAAATACCCGAACAGTTGACCGGTTATATGAAAAGTAAAGGTTTCCGACCTAATCGGACAAATAATGATCAATAATTGTTATATCATTTGATAATATATCGTGTTTTGTGCGATCAAACTGATTGACTGTAATTATAATTGTGATTAAATTTTTGTAAAATATTTTATCCATTTACTACTCTAAGCAATGATAAAATAATGTAATTATTTATGCAAAATAAGTATTGTATATGATATACACTATTGATTTCAATTTTTATTGTACGCTAATTTCAAAATAATTAATTATTTACTGAATTTTAAACTTTCAATTAAACAAAATTTTTTAAAAATTAATCAGTGAAACTTTATTAAATGACGTAATTTACTTAATAAATATAATTTTTAATTAAATAATTAATTTTAATTAAATAATTAATTTTAATTAATTATAATGTTTGTATTATATCTAGTATTAACAAATTATATACATAACTATAATTTTTTAGTTAGTTTTTTATATATTAATAAATGCGAAGTTAATTTACTTAAGTTTTAAAAAATATATATTTTATATTATAATTACAATATAATTTGTGAACTTGATTTTAATACATAATTTTTTTATTTGTTTATTTAGTGTATAGTTTTGTTTTTTTAATTCATTAAATACAATATTTATGATTTTCAATGCAATAACATTGTATATCTGTCAGTGCAATAAAATAAGTTGACTTCAATAACACACTGCGACCCGAAAATAGCAAAAAAAATTTAGTTTTATTATATAAATATTATTATAAACTATATAAATGTAACTCATTTGCAGTATTTAAGTATTAAGTAAATATAATACGTATTATACGTCTAGAAAAATGACAATTTGACTGTTATTTTTAGTAAACTGATCAAACAAATTAATTTAAATTACAAAAATAAATTATAAAAATGTTTGAAATTTTTTAAAAATAATAATATTTTTATCAAAATGTTATTAACAAACAATTGTTGTTTTCTTGTAATTAAATGTCAATTAATATTTTTGTATGTTTTTGATTGGCTTTCATCGTTAGTTGATATACTGTATTCATATAAGAGATATTATGAATTAACAAACAACTCTACTCAAAATGACCATGATCAATTTTACAGTATAAATGATGATGATACTTTTGATAATATCAATAAACAAATAGATACTGTATTTAATAATCTAGGTAAATTATTAAGTTTATGTTTTCTATATTATAGTATATTGTATACAGTATATGAATGATTAACATATTAATTGATAAAATTAATAATACGACTAACATTTTTTTCAGGTATTATCCCAACATACATACTGGCAATACTATACTTGACCTTGATACTATATTTTATATGTGTTGCATATACACGTAATTTTCGGCATAATTTAATTGCTTTGATCGGACAAACATTGTTATCAATGGTTTATATACTATTGTACTTGGTCAATTTATCTATTATTGAATTTAAAATTGATTCAATTATACGTCTAGTATTCCGTACAGCATTAGCCATGTTTTATGTTTATGCTATCAAATTAAATATAACTGTTAACAGACAGTTCAATAATAGTCTAAATAATGATCTGTAATTTTATGGATACTCTGTTTATTAAAATCTTATAATATTTATATAATAATATTACATTACTTTATGCCATTGTCTGCTTTATATACAATTTTTAAAAGAATTTTTACATATTATTTTTTTAAAAAAGATTATTTTGCTAAATATAGCATTTATTGTGTGAAATGTTTAAACTTTAAACATAATATAAATATATATATATATATATAATTTACTATTTTAACGTACTTAATGTAACAATAATATTCTTGCTATTAATATATACAATATTTATATACTGTTATAAACAGATATATGTTTAGCGCAGAATCTACTGAGAGATTCTGTCAATTATTCTTATAATAATAATATAGTAAACAACAAAAAATATTTGTATCTATTGATTCATAAAAATGTAGTTTTTAATTATTTTCGGAATTATTATTATATTTTTATTAAATTAATCAATGTCATTGTAAAACAACTAATAAATAAATTTTTATGGATAACAATAGAAAGTTTGGTTTTATAATTATTAAATATCTGCTAATAGTATTGTATGCTTTTGACTGGTTGTGGTCAGTAATGTTCATTACAATGGGTTTTATTAACTATGGAAATGTCGACAAAAATACTCAGATATTTCGCGAAAGTGTCAAAGATTTTTCCCACTCTTATGATGGAATCGATGAACGCAATTGTATGATATATTAATTGTTATTAATTAAAAATATTAAAGTATTTTTTATTAATATAAATTATATTTGTATTTTTACTTTTAGCTGTTGTATTTCAGATAGTATTGGGTATATTGTTGACAATTATGATGAGTTACATAATATATGTGACTTACTGGGAATGTCTCCGACAATGTATAGCCGTTTCCACTTTTCTCATAATGTTAGCCATCATAACAGTGTTGTCATCGGAAAAGGTGTCTCAAACTACTATCGACACAAAGATAACAATGATATTTATGGCACTATTGGCCACATTTTATGCGTTTTTGATCGATAAAAATCAGAGGATTCAACAATTAAATAAAAAACGGATGACTATTGCCATCGATTCAAGCGATTACTTATTTAATGTGTAAAAGTCTTTAACAGTACAGACAATCAATTAAAATTTTATCAAAAATTAAATAATTTTAATTAATGTGTAAATCAGTATTTTTAAAAATACAATATATTTATTTTTATGATAATATGTTTTCTAATCAATATAAAGCTAATTTACTATACATATTACGGTACATATTTTTAAATAAACTTATTTTTATAATTAACACAATTATTTTAATAATACTTTTGTTTATTTATGGGTGAATTTTGAAAAATTTTAATTATGACAATAATACATATAAAAAATTATTAATTGTTAAAATACAAAAAAAACTTGTTATTAAAATATTATGATTTTAGATAAAAATTACTAAGATTCTTCAATTAACTATTTTAATTACTATATATAAACTATTAATGTTTTAAAATGTAATAAATATAAAATACAATAACTTTTATATTATAAGAACTAATTTTTACAAAATAATTAAAGTTATTGTGAATAAAAAATAATATTTTATGTGATATAGATTTAAATATAAATAAAATATCTGGCAATAAAAAAATTTAATTCTTTTTCAACCTAGTACAATCAATTATCCTAAACTTTTAATGTGCAATATATTTTATTGTAATATTATTAATATTAATATATTTGATAAATTTTGTTTGAAACTAAAGTGTAATATGATAAAATAATATATTATAATTACTATTTTTTTAAATTTTAAAATGTGATAATAAAATGAGTAAGATTTGAAATTAATTATAAATTATGTATTTTTTTATTTTTAAAGTTTAACTAATAAATTATGCTATATATTAAATATTATATTTATAGTGCCTAATAGCTTATTACTGCTGAATATATTATTCAAATCAATAAATATATTCAGTATTATAGCATCTATATTATAGATGAATACTATTTGCTTAAAAATAACTGACCAAAAAAATTATTAAATTGCGCAAGCACACAACAAGTAGTTTTACTGTATAATATCTACTTATACGGTACAAACATATAGTGAAATACAGTAATGCCAAAAATGGCACATAGAATTTCAAGGTCGATATCAATTGTTGATTGATTAGACTAAATAAAAATAATAAATAAATAGATAAAAACAATATATTTTTTACTAACATATGATATGTATGACAATAATATTGTCCACTATAGTAATTGTAGTATTAATAATGTGATATTTTATTTGATTAAATATTTGATAATTGCATTTTACTTTTATGACTCATGTGTTCAAATTATTTTGATAATTGTTAGTATCTATTTGAAACTTGACATTAAAAATAAAATAACCAATATTTATGAACAAAATATTGTCGATAATAAATTAGGTAATTATAATAAATTATTATAAAAAAAAACTTTTAGTTTTTATTTTTTTTATAAATAATTAATTAAATTTTCATTTGATTACAGAACCCAATGTCATAATAATCTGCTGTTCCATAGCTTTCATAATATTTGTATTTTTTATTTATTCCGCTTATAAAGAGTTTGTTCGGTTCAACATTTGTGTGGCAATCATATCAACCATATGTTTGATTGTATCGATGTTTGTCCTCAAAGCCGAACGTCATTCACGTATCACTAGTTTCATTGAAATCGTTATTCAATATTATTATTGTTTTCTTATTTATGATAAAAAGTCTAATACACGACCTGACAGTCATTTTGATGCAAATTCAGTAGCAATGGATGATAACGAGGATCAGCTGACAATCGATGACAACGAAGATATGAATGATATATTTGAGAACCGAGTATTTCATGTGGACGTAACCGCAGATACTATTAATGAGGAAGAAATTAGTAGATTTAAACTGAGATTTTAAAAATCAAATATTTATATACAAAGTAATAGTTTGTGTTTTAGTGTAAATTTTTGGTATTTTTTGTATATTATAACACCACTTAATATTAACCATTATTATATATAATCATTGATACAATAATAAGTTATATATAAAATAATATATATCTATGGATCACATCAATTATGTATAAAAAATATATACTGATATTTGTATTGTTTTTTATAATATAATTTTAAATATTTTGTATAATTTGTCAGTAATGATAATTATTAAGAAATATAATTTTAATTATATGTCAAAATTCATATACACAAATGTGCAATAATTAGTATATGTAAGCAAGCAATAATTTGCAATTTTTTATTTTAAAATAAAAATATTTACAAAAATATATAGTAAATCAATAATGCATGATATTTATAAATTATTTTTTTAAATTTATTTTATTGAATGTTATGTAATATTTATTAGTATAATAATTCAAAAAAATGAATATTATAATAATACAGTAAATTATATTGTTTGCTAAAAATACTTTAAATAATAATTAATATTTTGTTAACCTTAGTAAAGACATATAAGTCAACCTTCAACACAATGACAATCAAAATATTAATTAAAGTAAAATAGTTTATTAAAGTTTTCATAAATTCATAAATTATTATTATATTAAGACATTGAAAATATTACATCATTATCTTATTAATTGATTATTTAAAGCTATGCAATATAATCTTTAAACTATATAAATAACATATGGAAATATTATTTTACATTTATGTTTAATTTATATAAAGTTTTATGTAATTTATTTGATTTATAATTAACAGACGATGCAGAGTATAGAAGAGTTGAAAATATTGTTATTAATGAAATACATTGATAGCCCAAAAGCATATAAATGATCCAGGGTACTTTTATAAATATTAACAAATAGACAGCTAATACAATTAATAAAGCAAATGTAAACCAAACAAACATTAAATAATAGGACCAATAAGTTATATTGTAATCAAAAATTTCATTAACTATTAGATTAATTTTTATCAAAAAATGAAGTATTTTATTAGTATTGACGGCACAAATGAGTGCTTTAATCTTGATTTTAAGATAATAGCATAATAAGTAAAAGTAGACCATTGTCCAGATAATTGTACCAAAAATGTGATAACTAAATAAACTATATATAATTGTGTTTATAAAAACTATTATACCAGATAAATAAATATTATAATGATAATTAAATGTTATTAATGTTATCAAACCAAATATTGGACTAATCATTTTGTGAAAAATATTAGAAATTTTAAATAAATAATTTGTTAATTTAATAAACTTCATTAATTGTGGAGTATATGATAAGCCAAGATTATGAGGTGTTTTTAAACCGGATAACATATCAAATACTTTCATAAATGTGGGTTCAATACCAGAGAGGTGTTTATAAAAATATGTATATTGAATGGCAATGCAATATATTGAGCCAATTATTAGTCCTAATTTTAGGATGAGCTCAAATTGTATAAAATATGCGGTAAAATCACCAAACAGTGTAATTAAAATATCATATTGTTTATTATTTACTATAAGTATTACATTAATGATTAAAATATACGAAAATATTAAATGTCTTGTTATAGGATGTGATGTCCAGTTCCGCTTATAAGTGACGGTTGGGTTATTCAAACATAAGCCAATTCTGTATAACTGAGTGGCCGCTGATATAGTCCTTAATTTTGGTGTTAATCTTACATTATCTTTCATTATACACATAGTTTATTACAATTATTTTTTATAACTACTTTAAATAATATTATAAAATAGTTAATATGAATATTAGTAATAATTATTTAGTATAATTTTAATACAGCCTGTATTACCATATAATATATGTACAGTATAAAATGAAATATTAAATGTAATTGTAAAATATTAAAATAACTAAATAAACATAATATATACAAATGTGAAGTACTGTAAATACATGTCTAATAAACATATAAATTATAGTTTATAGTATAATAAACTTAAAATTAAAGTTAACTTAAATAGCATAATATTTTTTTAATATATAATTATATACTGTATTTAAAAATATTATGCTATTTACTTAATGAGCTTATTTATTGTCTATTTATAATAAATGTAAACTATTTCTTTAAAAATATATCGGTATATTAAATATCAAACAAATTTATTTTTTTAAACTTGAAAATTTTTGATATATATTATTATTTTATTTATTGTTTTTTAATATAATTTATATTTACAATTATAATAAAATTTTTGTCTTGAATACAACATTTGCATCATTACATTACAAAATCGATAGATTGGATTGCAATCATTGAGTCGGTCTATAACCGCATCACAGCATCCTAAATATTAACGCATAGTTTGTAAACATCAATATAAAGTAGAGTTGCCAAATGTACTCATACCGGCAGTATTTGTACTCTTTTGAGATAAATGTGTGACAGTACTTCTTAGTGGTCAAGGAGTACAATACATTTGTACTTCAATTTTTTAAAAATAATTTATTAAAAGTGAATAATGCAATATTAAGTTAGTAGTGTTAATTTTTTCAAATATCAATTAATAGTAATAATAATACTTAATATTTATTAATTAATTATATAATAATTATTATTTAGATAATAGTAATTTGAAATAAAATAATTAGTATTTCTTGTTAAACATTAATAACTTATTGATTTTTACAAATTAAAAAATCTAATATACACTCATTAGATACTTCTATAATCTATTGTACTATAATACTCTTTTTTGTCAATTTTCATTTGGCAGCCCTAATATAAAGTGTCTAAAGTGTCGCCAGAAAGTCGACTATTTTGTGGGAAAAAATAGTGAATTTTGTTTGCCATTACAGTATTGTCAATAAAATATTTATATTTTACTGTATGTTAAAAATATGTATATATATATTATGTTGAAAAGCAAAAAAGTTTAGTGTATGACCACAGAATCTGAAATATCAAAAAACAGACTTATAATTAACCATTTAATTATTGCAATTAAATATCTGATAATTGGATTAATTGTCATTAATTTGTTGTTATCGTCGGCAAGATTTATATTTGGATTAATTTCATATTTTGATAATAATAACCAACAAAAGTGTATGGAATTTGTTAATTTAATAATAATACTAAAATTAATAAATTTATATATCATTTAAATGTTTTTTCCTAATTAGTGTCAAAATATATCATATTATTTACAGTCATTTTAATATTTTCGGGGTATATCTTATACGCCGTTATTAAGGAAAGTCTCCGAAAAAACATCGGTATATCCATTGGTATGGCGTTTGGTTTGCTTTTGTCAATGACTTTGTATGGCTTTGATCTACCACTCAGTTTGTATTACATATACTCCGGTTTTAACGCGATATTAATGTCGTTTTATTCATATTTGATTTATTTAAATAAATATATTTATACCAAACACACACAATGTGAGCCAATAATGGTTTAGTAATAAATATTAAATTATTATTTAATTGTAATTTATTTTAAACATTAAATTATTTTTAAATATATTTATATTATTGGTTATTAATTTTATGTATAGATGTAAACTTATAAATATAATTGTTATTTTACTTTTTATTATTTTACAACACAGTCCGTAATATTAACTATAGTTGTCTAAAATTTTGAAATATTAATAAGAAAAATATTAAATTTAAACTAGATTAATTTTTTAAAAATAAAACTAAACTCATACATATACTAGTATACACGGTATGTTGTAAAATGCTAATGTTAAACTCTTTAGGTTTACTGCTAAATATTTTAATCCAATATAATTATATAAATATTTTTAAATTGCAGTTTTTTGCCTAATAATATATTAAAATGTGTGATATTTATAATTTATTATAAAAGATAAATATTATTTTGCTATAAACATACTGTATTTATTTAGTTATTGATTTATCAATATATTATAGATTAATAAAAAAATAAAGTTCATTTTTAAAATAAATAAATTACATTATAATAATAATTTAATCAATTGAATAAAAATTTTAAATATTTACTTAAATTATTAAAGTAATTTCTTAAACATAATAAATAATACTAAATATCACTAAAAAAATTTATATGGATTTGTTTGTCTATTAATCTACTTTTCTTTTGCGATCATATTTTGAACCCATTTTCTATGACTTGAAACGCGTGTATATACTCCATAGGCATCTGATGAGTGATTTTACAATTTATTAAATTTAATTTTAAAAAAGTCAATTATATCCAACTTATACATACCTTTATCAGCACATCCCCGACCCCACGAAACAATACCAATTTGTAACCAATGGTTCTTTCGTCTTATCATTAGAGGACCACCGGAATCACCCTATTTATCAAAAGTCATTGATTAATATATATAATGATATAATATATTATTTAATGTTATAAATTAGTCGATTCATACCTGACATGAGTCCTTTTTTCCCTCCTTATAACCGGCGCATACATTCATATCGGTTATACTTTCCTTATCATAAGCTTTAATGCACTCCCTTTTGGATGCAATGGGAATCGACACTTGCATCAGTTTATTGCTTATATCACCCATTGGTAGTGTCGCACCCCAACCAACGCAAACTGAGAGATCATTTTTAAATGTTTCAGTATTCATGCTGTCATCGGCCAAACATAACGGTGCCATTGTATGATTGGATGCTATAAAATTGATCGGTTCCTTCAATTTAAACAATGCAATGTCGTACTGCATGGTTGTTTCATTGTATTTGCGATGTACAATAATTTTAGATACATTATACCACTGGCCACTGTTAGTCCGGTCGTGTGCACCCAACAGCAGTTTGTACTGATCGGCCGGTGTGATCACACCAAATGACTTAACACAATGGGCCGCACACAATACATACCGCTGATGAATGATTGAAGCGCCGCATATAAACGACACGTCGTCATCGGCTTTAGCCCTAACGTTGCGCACATATACAGCCACAGTCCACGGCCAGGTATGTGGTTTAGACTCATTACCACCAACTATACGTTTGACACTATTTCTACCACAATCTGTAGTGTACAGTACAAAAAAATTAAAAAATATTTATTTATTTAAACTATTTAATCCCATATTAACACTCTGTCCATATTAGTTTATTTTGAAACATAAAATAATTTTAATTGTAAATGTATTAATAATATAAAATATATAAATTTATAGTTTAATACTAACCACTAGGCAATCGATAATCATTATCAGCTGAATCATCACTTTTTAGAATACATATAATATAACTAACATATAATAAAACTAAATGAAAAGTTTTTAAAAAAAATTTCATAATTAAGTGTATAACAGACAATACAAATACATTATACCGATAATAACTTTTAGTAAAAGCTATCTGGGTTATAATATTTTGATGAAAAACAAAAGTAGTATTTATGTGATAATTTAATCCAGACAAATTATTTTAATATATAACACGTCAGCTGATTTCACAATTTCAACACATTGTGTTAATAATCTTATTTTTTAATTAGCTATAAACATATTTTCATAATTTACAATTATTGTTTTTTTTATAATAAATTAACTAAAATTATAATATAAAAATAATACAGTATATTTTGTATATTTTAATTTATAAAATTTTTTGTTTATTTTGAAAAATAATTGATTTTATTTATTAGATAACTATATATAGTTTCACATTGAATTTTGATCATAGATCCGGAGCATTTTAATGTTAGTAATAACAATAGTGTTAGGCAACTATCTTATCGCTTTAGATAATGAGACCATTAAAAAAATAATAATAGATAATATAAAATAATATCATAAATAGTTTTTTAATTATAATTGATAATAAAAATTACACGAGTATTTAAATATTTTTTATGTAATTTTGATTTAATAATATAATTGAATATAAAGTTTGTGGGCTTATTTCGGCTTAACAGCTATTATTCAATATATTGTTTTATTTGATTTCAACTTTAACTCATTTATTCATAATTATTAAATAGTAACGGATCTGTGATTTTGATAGTTTTAAAAATTTCAAACAAATATATGATATTAAAAATATAATATTTATTAATAATTTGTTAGTATAATTTTATCAGTTATTATGCAGTGTAGATAAATATTTACCAAATATAAAAATTACATATTATAAACAAATGCTCATATAAAAGTTTTAATAATAATTTTATTAAAACAAAAAAAAAACAATAAACCCTAAATTTCAAATAATATTTTTATAGACTATCTATTGATTTTATTTATGTTATTAAATCACACTTTATTAGCTTTAATCCATTCAAGATATTCAGATACTCTTGTATAGACACCGGGATATTCTGAAAATAATTTAATCAAAAAAAATCAAAATTACTTTAATTACTTTAATAAATATATCCGATACATACTGGCCTCAGCACATCCCCGACCCCACGAAACAATACCGCACTGGAAATATTGATTTGCTTTGTTATCAAGTCTAACAACCATTGGTCCACCAGAATCGCCCTAATTATAATATATTATAATTTATTAATATTTCTTATTACTTAATATTTTTAATTAAATGTAAAATCAACCTGACAAGTATCTTTGCCTCCCTGTCCTAGATATCCGGCACATATCTGTTTACTGGTAACCATATTTGAGTCATATGCCCGCTGGCAATCTTTCATCGGAATGGTGGGGACAGACACTTCTCTTAACTCATTACTGGTCATACCTCCCGCTGACATTGTCCCCCAACCTGCCAAATGAGCCATCATTTTTGTACTATCCGGACAGCTGTTGGGAGTGGGCGGTAGACATACCGGTCCCATATTTTTGTTGTATGATATAGGGTTAGCCAATTTAAACATGGAAATATCGTTTTGCATAATACGTTCATTATAACCTGAATGCACTATTATCTTCTCGACTTTAAAGTACTGACCACTACCTCGACGGTCATGTGCACCGATCTGCACCTGTATGTTTTCAGCACGCGTTATACGCCCGCTATGTGATACGCAATGCGCGGCACACAATACGTATCGCTGATCAATGACAGCGGCACCACATATAAACCTGCCGTTTGAGTAGACGGCTCCCATCCACGGCCATGAGTTAGCCGGAGCCACATTTCCACCCACAATATAACCTAATTTATCGAGATCTTCAATGTCCTTAATATTAACATTGTGTCGAACACCACAACCTAAATACAAGTGCAAAATTGACTACAAATATGTATTTTTATACTTAATTATTTAATTACTAGTTGGTCCCGTTGATGGGGTCTGTCCAGCACTGGAACTATCTGTAGATGGTGGCGCACCAGTTGTAGCATTGTTGCCTTGACCTACGCCCACCTGACTAGGCATAGCTCCCGATGGATACGGTGGTAAATGTACGACCGGTTTTTGTGTACTTGGCTTTGGGTTTGGATTCGTCCAATTGGCCAACCATTCAGCCCAATCCCAACGCGGCACTATAAACGCATCCGTGTGCTCGTCCTCATTGGCCACCGGACAGCATACCTGATTGATTTCGGAACAGTTGGATTGAGTGTAAATATTTTGATTGTTAGAAACGCGGCACAGACTCTGGTCAACACAAACGGCAGGTCTGTTACCACTTGTAAAACACGTCTGAATCGATTGCTCGGGACTCAGGAAAGTGTAGACCTGTGCGATGAGCACCAGTTGCCCGACTATTAGGCTCTTAATCGATGAGCTCATTGCAACCAAACGATTAGAAAAACTTTGAGTAATAGTTAATTTAAATTCACAGTTAGTTGGCTATCAATTATATGTGCAATCGTTAACAACAAATTTTGGATGTAAAAGTATTATTTAGTTAAAAGGTTTTATTAAATAATTACATGAAACATATAAAATGATTTAAAATAAAAAAAAACTTTTTTTAGACCTAATTTTTAACAATTTTTGAGTGCCGTAAATATACACCACTTGTATAACAGTCAATAAACTTTTATAGCGAAYAAAAAAATCTGAAACTTATTTTTATGCGATTTTAAAACGAGAAAAAATATTGTAAATATTTAGGCAAATTGATAGCCAGAAAATATTATTTATGAACATTAGTTTTAATGCAAACTTTGTGAGTACTTTACAAACATAAAAATATAGCCATTTGTTTTTAAATGTTTTTCTAGTGATAAAAATTTTAGATACCTTTCGATTTTTTTTGACATTGATTTGCTTTTAACTTTAATTGCTGTAATATTTTGTATAATAATAATAATACTAATAATGATTTAAATTACATTAGAATATGTAAAATTTTTGTGTTTATATTTATATTTTTTCTAATAATCTTATAGACTAATGTCAACAATGATTTATAGTAAAAGTTAGCGATATTTGTTTTTAATCTAATAAAAATATTTAAATAACCTCAAACTTATTTTTATATTTAATCTAGATAAATTGAGCATAAAATTAATGTTATAGTAATAATAATAATAATAATGTAAATAGCATAATGTTATACAAATACTTAATTAAATTAATTTAAACTCATTAGTAACATTATAAATTAATTATGACAATAATTTAGATTAAACTAAAAAAATTATATTACTAATATATAATATGTATGACCCTAATAAAGTAATTCATAAAACATTATTCAGATAAAAAACCAATTAGTATCAGCAGGTTTGTAAAACTATAATATTAAGTGTAATTTTATATATATATTTAATTTTTGAGTAAATTTTCTATATTAATGAAAAATCCAATTTAGAAATAGTTAGCTTTTTATATATAACCCAACCGTTATTTGACTATTCAATTATCATACAGTAATAGATGTGTCATATGTTTGATATGTTATGTGTACACATTTTATCCAAAAAATAATGGTTTATAAAATAATTTTGGTTTATATACGGGACGGGGTCTATATAGAGGGGGTGACCAATGAAACGGATAGTGACCGCCCAGTTCCGAATGACAGCCGTGACCCATAAACGGCGGAGTGTGCTCTTTATGATCACCGATAGCCATGGCGTGTGATTCGGGCACATGAATGACTTCTTCATGAATGACCTGATTATGGCCGAACCCCATCTGATTGTGGCCAAACCCATGAGGTTGTTGACCACCATTTAATATATCACAACATGTAATAGGATTTCCTAATTATCAAAATATTAATTTAAATTATTGAAATATTTGTTTACAACTATGCCTTTGAACTAATACCTAACTGTTCGTCTCCGCCATTAAATCCATGAATTGGTACTTTTGCTTCATTGTCGTCACCCATATGTTTCTCTTCGTCACTCTTTTTCTCAGTTGTTGCTATTCTTTCTTTTTGAGCATCGGTTACCTTACCATCATTACCACCACCAATACCAGCACCAGCAACACCAGCAACAGTAGCTACCACTTCGAGTCCAGCTTTGACCGGATCTACATGTGTTGGTTTATTCTCGTTTCCGTTCATATCTAGCGATAACAGTGTCGATGAAAAGTCCGGTTCGTTGAACGGTGAAAAACGACCGGACATTTGATAGGGCATAATATGTCTCATACTGTGTCTCGAAGGACCAAACATTTGTGGATAATTTCGTGACCCAAACGGCCGACTTTTAAAGGCACCTAAAAGTTCACTGTTATGTATACTGGGATACGTCTGAGGCATACCAAACATAGACTGTGTGTCACTTATATCAAATGGATAGATACCATCATCAGCACCGGGATATCTCTTAACTTTCTCACTAAAATATAAATGCTTTTTGGATGGTTTGCTAGTATTTGTTTGAGATTTACGTTTGGGATTTAATTTATTTTTAATCGGAAGCCATCCCTTATGTGGCGTCAATTTAATCGGTTGAAACCCCTTATGTGTTTCACCAGAAGTAATGGGGATTTTAATCTGTTTTCTATCACTTACTATTGGATCTGATTTTTCAATATTTTGATAATTTTGTCGATAATCTCCTTCTCTTTGTTCAGAATTTTGATATTCATTAATATCGGTATCACTGGTGTCTGACTTGACATCACTGCTGATATTAGCTTTATTGTCGGCCTTTAATATATAATTTATAATATATATTATATCAATTTTAATTTAAATATTTTAAATATAGATTTTATATAATTTTTGGTAAATACATGTATTATATATAAAATTTAAGCAAAAATTAAGAAAATTATATATTTATATTTAAAGACTTATTGAGCATTTTTTACACTAATTTAATAGAAATTAGATTTCTTACGGATTCGTTATCTTCTTCATCTGTTGTTTCGTCTCCATTATTGCCATCTTTGCTTTCATCACTATTATTATTATTATTATTATTATTATTGTTATTATTATTATTATTATCAGAAGCACTGGTAGTAGGAGTTGATGACATTACCGATGGTTTTCTATACTCGAGATCTGTCAGATTTCCAGCAAATTTTTTCAAAGTTTCCTCAATATTCAGTCCATTCATTGCATTGTTTTTGATTAATTGTTTTACATCCTGTCCTTTGGCATCAGTAAGCGCCGCAAACTTTGGCAAAAGGTGTCTAATAGAGGCTAATTGTTCCGCAGTTACCGACCCCTTGTCCTTAAGGTTTGGCCATTGAATCTTTTCACTACTTGATCTCCCTTTGATTGACACCTCAGACTCTTGACTGGCCTCTGGCAACGGTTCGTATATACTGTCCATTACTGGCAAATGTAAAGATGAAGAAATAATTGGACTTTCTTTAACGTCTTGTACTGCAACCCATTCGTTGACGTGCATCGACTGATCCAACAACTTCTCGGGCATTGTATCGACGGAACCGATATCTTCTGTGGTTAGATCTTTGGATTGTCTTGATTTTAACAAAACAATAATCGGCATATTATTTGATTGTCTATTTGATGGCAAAACTAAGTCATCAGTTAATGGATGTGCAGGATATGGGGCAACATTATTGGGATTAGTTATATATGGAACCCATTGACCATTGATATACCGAAACAATTCACTTGTTATTACAATAATTAATAATTTAAACATAATTATTATAATACTTCAAATATTTTATATAAATTATTGTTAAATATATTGAAAAATTTTATATATAACTTTAAATTATTAATAATTCAAAAGTTTTTAAAAACTTATATTTATTACTTTATATATATATATATATATTGCACTTTCATGAATAAATTTCTTTCATAAGTCATTCTCTGATGAGATACTCAGTGAAAATAATTTACATTTTCATGTGTTTTGTGTTTTATTAATAATGTCTTTTATTATAATAATTGTAAATTACATTTTGAAAAAGGATACTACTATACAAAATACTATTGATATAAGTCATTCATCAACTTTTAATATATATATATATTTAAGAAACTCATAGTCCCATAAACATCAAAATCCTATTGCACTGTCATTTGTTAGGTGAACCCTAACCATAGAGTCTATACATAACTGTTGTATTCACTAAAATATATACTAATTGTTTGGCATTTTTAAAATAATTTTTTAATCTCAAATGTGCGTAAAGTGATTATTTTCACAATGATTTAATTAATACAATAAATAGTTATTTTATAAAAAAACTCTTTTACACATTAAATATTCTATTTAAGTGAAATATAATGTTGTTATTAATAATTAAATAGTTTTTTGCATAACATTTGATTGTAATATATCATTATAAACAATTTAATTTATTAAAAAAAGTATTTTTTAATATAAAATAATTTTTAAACTATTTAAATTTTTTAATGTTACGAATTATTAGAAATATTTACTTTTTACTGATTTACTATTGAATTTTGTCTTTAAGTAAAACCTGTTTTCAACATATATTTTATAATACAATAGATTGTGTATAATTTAATAAAAATGTTTGTTAAGAGTAAGATTAGAGACAAAATAGTTTTTTATTGTTTATACTAAATGATGCATTTTTACTTAAGTTTTTCTAAACAAAATATTTTTTATTAAAATGAATCTCTGATTATTTATGTCAGTAATTATTGATAATTATTCATATTTAATGGATTTATATAATATTAAAATTATATGTATAAACACTACAATTTGAAGTTTAATTATTTTAGTAAATTGTATATATATTTTTTATTTATAAATGACTTTTAAAACTTACATACATTTATTGTAATACTGTAATCAATACATTAGAAAATTTATTTTATTAATGAGTTTCAATTTATCTTTAAGTTACCATTTTTTGTTAAATTATTTATTAAAAATCAAGTTTATATTTTTTTGTAAATAATTAATAATAAACACATATTTTTGAGTATACAAAAAAATGCTATACATAAACAAAAATAATGATTAAAAAACAAGATAACATTGAGAGTAATGGGTCTATACTATAGTATAAACTCTATATAATGCTGTTGTTGTGTCGGCACCTAATAAGCGCCGTCAGGTATACTGTTTAATATATTGATTAATATAGTTATCGGTGAATTAGTTTTATCACTTGTCGTAGTCTTAGGTATTTGTGGCACAATTTTGTCACATTTATCGCTATCATCWCTATAGTCGCCACACAAGAAGGACAGGGTTTCGGTGGCGTAAACGTCGAGCAGTTTCTCGAGACTGTCCGCTGACTTCTTGGAGCAATCCTTTTGCTTTTGTTCGTATGTCCGCTGAAAACATGATCTCATTTTGTAAAAAGTGCTATAAATTCAATAAAAATTATATAAATTTAATCAAATGTTAACTAAATATTAAAATTTTTGCTTTAACTGTATTGTATATTCATAATTAAATTAGTAATATTTGTTTATATACTTAATAATATAGTTAAAGATCTTTAATAATAAGTAATAAATGTAAAGTTTGTAATATAAAGTGTCTCTCTAACCAACACGACAGCGGTATTTTGAGTTTGTAGTCATTCATAGTCTTGATGCCATCCAATTCATGTAACCACCGATGCCAGCACTTCCTATTGTCTGTCTGAGCTGTATTACCACACTTACCATTACTGAAAAATTCCTGCGACCGGCGCTTTGATTTACAAGTGTTAACATTGTTTCGCGATATTGAATACATCATTAAACTAATCAATCGTTTGCTTAGAGTTGCCAAACATTTGTCCGAATAATTCTTGACTTGATTGTGATATTCAACATTATCTCTGTATTTAAACAATTATAACTTAGAAATAATATAAAATCAAAATTTAAATGTCATTTATTATTAATGCTTTAATAAGATTATATACTTTTATTAGTATATATTAATAAAATAATATAAAATAAGACTTAAAAATATTTAAATTGTAATCAATTGTTTGTAAATAATTTTTTAAAAATATTTTAAATTCAAGAAAATATATTAATATATTTTGAATAAACAATTGGTGTTATACTTGCAAAATGTCTTCATCTCGCGATTACTTGTGGGGAACAGGCGTTGAGCCGAACCAAACAAATACATGTCTTCAATAATTATGTCTATTTTCTTGGCCTCTCTTTGACACTCCGGTGATGTTTGACATGATATCAATTGCATACTTATTGTTATTAAAATTATAAAACTTAAAAACATTTTGCTTAAGAAATTTAATAATGATTTCATTTTTCTATCATAAATATGAAATCTATTTGAAAATAGCAAATAAATAAAATATAGAAAAATACTAAACTTATTAACGAAATAAATAGGATTTATTTAGACAAAGACAACTAAATATAGAATATTATCAAAAATATTTTTGTAAAATTAAAAAAAATATATATAAATAATTTTTTTATATATTTTTCACAATAAAAAAGTTTATCAACACTTAAAAAGCTTTTACTTTCACTTTTAAAAAGTTATTTATAAATATACACATTTAATTTATTAAAATGTTAAGATTACTTAAGATTATTTCAAAATATAAGCAAAAACCCATTAAAATATTTAGTAACAGGTTTTTAAATATTTGAAAAAATCGGTGACAAAAAAGTGATTTTAATTTAAATTTATCAAATTAATTATTTACATTGTTAATAAAACTATTAAATTTATATATTACATAATAATTAAACCAATTTATAAGTTTAAGACATCATGTAATTTAAAATTTATTTAATACAATAGTAATTTAACGATAATTTTTTGAAAAGAAACCGTTTGTTTGTTTTATCACACATTTTATATATCCAGTGGGATATCAAATGTTTGTATTAATTAATATTTTGTTGTTTTGTTGTGAGACTCAAATGTCATATTAATACTATATGTTTATATTGTATTAAAAAAAAAATTAAAAATAAAATCTTAATATTAAATCAACAAAAATAATAACACCAGAAGTGTTATTTAATTATTATTAATATTAATATTATTATTATTTAATATAAAAATAAGATTGCATGTGTTCCACATAGTTGTCCCTGACATTTAAAAATTGTTAGTTGTTTATTTATCTAAAAATGTAATATGCTTACTTTATAAAATACAATTAAATTTTAAAACAATAAAATTAAATTGTAATAACATTAATAACTTTTTATATTTAATTGATAAAAAAATATATTATTAAAAAATTAATATTGACAACTATCAATAAAATTATTAATGTATATTTATATTTATATTAATACTATAATAATATTTAAATATATGCATTATATGCCCATGACCGGTTTATATGAATGTTAAAACAACATTTAAGTAAATATATTTATAATCAATATTATTGTGCGACACGTTTTTATCTCACTATTAAAAAGGACCCAAAAATATTTTTTATTGATATTATTTAATGACATTGATATTTGTTTTAAACTATAAGTTATAGTTTATACTATACCATAGACTCTCTCATAGGTTTATTATTAATCGGTCCCTGAACGTTAATTATACAAAAAATATTAAAACTAAATTAATAAAACAAATATAACATAACATAATTTATTAGGGAATAAAAAATTTTATAAAAACAAATATATTAAACATGTTATATATCAATATATATCAATGAAAAATAATAGTTAAACATACAATGCATAATATTAACTATATTGACAAAAACAATTAATTAATATAATAGGGTAAAAAATAATTTTGATAGTAATAGTTTATTTATAAATGAGTAAGGTATATAATTTACATTATCATAAAATACGTAATCAAGTTGAATTCAAAAATCTATCATGATAGCTTTTAAGAGAGTTACAGTATACAACTTTATAGACTCTAACAAAACTTATCAATCAGTGTTGGCAGAGACATAATGTTGTTTAATACAAATCGTATTATACAGTATAATACAATGTATGCTTACAAACAAGATTTAATACCAGTTAGTGGTAAAAGCAAAGTAAATAATGTTTTATAATAAATATAGATTTAATATTAATTTTTTTTATTAATTTTCTATTTTTTTTATTTTAAATTATTTTAGCATAATATATATTAGTATTTATAAATGTATAATACATGCATTACATTGTATTATACTGTATTATACTGTACAAATCCAAAATTCAAAACCTTGTATTTTCCAACCCTGTTATCCATACATTTTATTAGTAGAAAAAGTAAAATAGAAAATTCACTAACAAAATGTTTCTTTTAATTAACAAATACATTAATGACTAAATAAATATTTTAAACTATAATCAGATTATCAATATACAGGTAATATTGATATATAATTGATAGAATATAACACTTGTAATAAATAAAATATACCAGTTTTTAATTTAATTAATTTTTATTTATGTTATTATTAAAAGTTAGTTATATGTTAAATAGTTTGACAATTGTTTAATACAACTAATTAAAAAATTAATCAATTATTAAAATTAATAATCATACAAATTAGATGTAACAAAAAACAATTTTAAAAAATTAAATATAAAAATTAATATATTTTATGAATGTATAATAATTGTTATTTTAATATCATATTTGGTAGACTGTGTGTAATACTGTGTATATTAGGATTTTCAGTAAAATATTGTTTAGTTTAAACAAACTTTTGTATTACTTTTATAAATACAAGAAAATCCCGTTAAAATTGACGATTACTAAATTGTCCTCGACATTACCATTGTCTAATTAAGCAATATGAATCTAAACATTTTTATTAAATGTCAAATAATATTTTTTTTAATAAAAGAAAGTCTAATACATTTGTTAACAGAAACATTTATCATGATACTTTTTTAAAATCAATATTTTACATAGTTTATATTAATGTTGAAAAATATTATAAAACACAAATAAACATTTGCTTACCTCTCTTTACACTTAATATAAAAAAATCAAAGTTTTAAATCAAATAAAAATGAATAAAATTTTATTTTATTTTAAAATTATGTATTTTATCTATAAAATATTTGTTATATTATTTTTGATTATTTTTTTATTGTCAATAATTTTACCCAAAGTTATATATTTTTAATTAGAATATTTAATATAATTGACTCAAATTAAGAATAAACATTAATAATGTAATAAAACAAAAATTTATAATTTTTTATTTAATTTTGTAATCAATTAGAATTATAATTTATTTATTTTTTAAATATGAATGAAAATATGTTTGAAAACATGTAAAGTCAAGTGATAGAGATTAATAAAGTTTTATAGACTTAGTCTATAAATTATAATTTTTTAAGTCATGAATTTATAGATGGTTTTTGATTTTCATATTTTTTTTGATTCTCAATACAGTAATTGTACAAAAAAAGTATTATTAGTTTATATATATATATTGATAATTTAAATTACAAAAATATTTATTTATAAAATAGAAGTATAAATTATAATATACACACATATATATATATATAGTATTGAATAGTACATCAATTAAAATTATTGTTTTTAATTAAAAAAAATATCACTTATTTAAATATAATTTAATTATTATTTAATCATTATTCTGGAAATGAAGACAATATTTTAGTCATAATGATTATTGGCGACAATTTCTTTTTTGGATCAAACGGTCGATTAGGTATTTTGTTAACAATTTTATCACATTTGTCTCCATCCTCTGTATAGTCACCGCAAAGCATAGCCATAGAATCGACTAAAAATGTGTTAAACATGTTATCCAATACCTCTATGTGTTGTTTTTTGCATTGTTTTGGTTTCTTTTCAAACGACTGTTCCAAACACGACCTCATCCGCGCCACTAAACTATTAATAAATAAATAAATATAAATAAATAATTTGATGATATAATGAAAATTGATATAATATAATGTAAAATACCAGCAACTTAAGGGTATCTTTAGCTTATCATCTTTAATATCTCCGATAGAATCCGTAGTAAACAACCAGTTATCCCAACATTTTTTATTGCTTTTATTGGCCGCATTCCCGCACTGACCTATTGACAGAAATTCAATGGTCCGGCGCTTGGATTTGCAGACTCCGGACGCAAACTTGTTTACAGAATAAACGTATAAATTTGATATTTGTTTTGTAATTCCTTTCAGACAATTGTCATTAAATGTCTTAACTTTTATATCGAGTTCAGGAGATTCTCTGCAAAACAATTATTATTATCATTTAATTAGTAACTAATCCATCATTTTATCAATTTTTATTATATATTAACAATTAAACAATAATCACAAATAAAACCAAAATAGTTTTATTAAATATTTTAAAATATCAAATTACAGGGCGGTTTTTCCCTTAGTCCTTTTGAAATTACCCTGCTAAATTAAAAACTATAAATATTTGTAAATTTATTTTTACATAGATGGGGTTAGGGGTAGTTGGAGTTTTAGTTATTGTTGTTTTGAAAATCAAAACAGTTTAAAAATGGCGTCGGCACGCATTACAAAATATGCAACATTTTGGCACAAAAAAAACATTTTTGACGATTGCTCGGCAACTTGATCCAAAAAGAGTCAGTGTTTGGTGTGCTATCAAAGACGAAGAAGTTATTGCGTCAATATTTCTAACTTAAAGTGTAACATTAGAAGTTTACAAGACACAAATCACTGAAACGTTCAGCGCTACTATACCAAGAAAACGTTTGGCAAACAATCATTGGTTTTAACTTGACGGAGCAAGACAGCACAGAACACAGGATGTGTTCAATACTCTTAAAGAATGTTTTGGAGTGCATATCATTAGTTTTGATGCGCCAAAAAAACAGGAGGCGGCATTGATTGGCCATCATATTCACCTGATCTCAACCCATGTGATTACTTTTTTTTGGGATATTTGAAAGATAGGGTTTAAGTTTCTCAACCAGAAACCATTGATCAACTTAAACAAAACATTGAACGCGAAAAAAGGGCGATTCCAATGGATATGCTTCAAAGAGTTGCTGCTAATTTTGAAGGCCGGATTCGTCATTTAATTGCAATTAGTGGCGGCCATTTTGAAAATTTAATTCATTAAAATTTAAAAGCTCCATTTACTCAATTTTATATTAATTTTTATTTGAATAAAATATATTTAGTAGTTTTAAAGTTATTGATATGTTTTTAAAAGGACTAAGGGAAAAACCACCCTGTACTTGCAAAATTGTTTCATTTCTTGTGCATTGATAGGAAATTTGCGATTTTCGGCGGCAAATAAAAACATATCTTTGGTGGCAATGTCTGATATATCCCGACCCCGTTTGCAATCATACTTTTGTGACACTGCTTTATTCACCGATAAATATAATACACAATTAAGTAATATAATATAGTTGGTCAACATTTTTGCAAATAAAATATTTTGATAACTAAACCAAAATTTTACTTTCTATCGTAAACCTATAAACTATTTTAATAAAGATTTTATTAAAAAGTATTAAAATAACAATATTTGAAAATAGTTAATATTACTTCAATATTTATATCATAATTATGTTTTTTTCTTATTGCTAAGTTTTGACTATTTTTATAACCTTGAATTTGAAATTAAGCTCAACGTAATATTTAGCATAATTTGTCTGAAATATATTATTAGTTTAGTTAAGTTTAATATGTATTTAATTATAATATAAGTGAATTGTTAGATTAAAATGATCCAGACTCAACTCTATGTTATTTACTATCAAAGTTAGGCGGTTATCCTCAATGACATTGATCGTCATATAAAAGTATTTTTCCATAATAAAATTATTATACAACTATAACTATAATTTAGTATAATTAAGATACTGTACTACTCTATAGTATTAGAGCATCAGTATCAAATTTATAAATTAAAATCATGTTAATAATGTACATGTACATATATATAAATATTTAATTGTATACTGACTTTATAGTTATTAACTAATATAAAAAATTATTTTTTCTTTTAACTTAATTATTTAAAAATCAATAATTGATGTATATTAATAAAAATAAGCAATGATAAATGCCAATACAATATACAAATATTAATAATTTGTGTTTATTATATAAAGTTTATATAATAAACACAAATTTTAATATCTGTATATTGTATTATAAACTTTATTATTTTAATTAAGTATAACACTTAATAAATAAGTTGATATTTTTATTTATTTTATCATATTATTTGAAATATTTATAAAAATAATTGTTAAAATAGTTATATAACAGTTGATATCAAACTTTAATTCATAATAACTTTTAAACAAATACTTATAAATAAATTTTTAACTAATATTATGAAATTACTAAATATAATTTTTATAATAGGTTTTGGATTTGTTGTCGATTATGTGGCTTTCGGTTCGGTTTTTATCTTTTATTTTTTTTAATATAAGTGTTTATATAAAGTACTTATACATAAAGTATACATAAAGTGCATAAATAAGTGTTTTCAACCATAAAAAGTAAGCATAAATATTGTTTTTTTCAAATCTAGATTCTAGTGCTGTTATATTGAAATGGTATACAATTTAATTGTAATATAAGAAAAAAAAATTTAAAATATTATTGATATAAATATTAATAGATATAGAATGTAGAAATTTATTATTTATATAAAGTTTTAGTTTGGTTTTATTTATTACCAATTAAGCCTTTTAACAATAAATAATATTATATAGTTTGGCTCAGTTTAAAATTATATTTGTATTGATTTCAATGTATAATTTTTTAAAAAATACTACTATTATTCATATTCCTATCAATATATTAATTCATTTGTGTTTATGATATATATAAGTTGCTCATAAATATTTAATAAAAATGTTAATTTTAAAGATAATTTCAATGTCAAATTCATTAAAAAAATTTCAAAAATTACTAATGTTATTAACTAATATGTAATTATTTTTATAATATCATATGATTTTATATCAATTAAATTGTAGTTTTGTTAAGATTCGTGTAATTTACTAATTGATATTTAAGTAAAATTATTACTTTACAGTATATAGAAATATATTTACAGTATTTACGTCATTATTGTGTAACAATTATTTTTAATTGTTGTTTGATTTTAATTCCTACTGTAGAGGATTTTTTTTTAATAAAAAACCAGTTAATAGTGTTAGATAGTATCGCCAAAATAAAATATTTAATTTAAAAATTATTTATTTACCACATACTATATCTAGTTGTAATACACAACACGTTATCCATTTATATAATCTTTCATTAAAATACTGAAATATTTACTAATAAACCCATTTATATGCTACACAAATATTAATCTACCCAATTATATGTCAAACTTAAAATAAAAGTTATTTTTTAAATATTTAAATTTTTATTGTCTATTATTTTGACCATGTCACTTAAATTACGTAAATTCCCCGTTTTATATAAATTCCCAGGAATTAATATTTTGGGTGGCATCTGTGGAGCTCTAACCCATCAATTTTATTATTATAATTTAAAATTTTGTATTTTAATTGTAAATTGTGTATTTGTTTATTTTATTTTTAATGTTTGACAGAAATTTTATGTTTAATAATTAAATTTTAATATCTTTTAATTTATTAATACAGCAAAATATTTTGTTTTTACAACAAAATAGTAAGAAAAAATTACAATATAAAAGATATTATAATATATAATTATTTTAGTTATTTGACTTGAATATATAAATTTAAATTAGCTAAAATAATTATATATTATAGTAAAATTAATTAATAAGCATATGTTAAAATATTAATACCGACTAATTTGTATTACATAATCATATTTTTATCAGTTTTTATTTGTTAATTATATTATAATTTTATTTAAAAGATACTATAATATAAATCTATTTTAATAATTGTTCAAATAATGACAAATACATTGAATTGAGAGATTGAATCATTTATAACACTTTATTTTACAGTCAATCTATCGAAACAATTGTTTGTATCATTAAATACTTTTCTAAATTGTCTAAAATTTTTAATATTAAAATAAATTTATGTTTAAACTTTTTATTGCTTTATTATTTTTTTATTTTTAATAAATTATCTCAAAAGTAACATAAAATGCTCAAACAATGTTTTATAATAAATAAATAAATTTATTTAAATT
Source organism: Oppia nitens (assembly GCF_028296485.1). Lineage (NCBI taxonomy): Eukaryota > Metazoa > Arthropoda > Arachnida > Sarcoptiformes > Oppiidae > Oppia > Oppia nitens. The sequence goes on along the minus strand of NW_026533252.1, from coordinate 202,775 downwards.
TATTGTTTATTTAGGTAATACATGATCTGTCGATAATTTATTATAAATGGTAATCATTAACGAAACTGGAGATCCAATTCTAACACTTGACTTAACTTTAGGTAATTTTGGTAACATTTTATCGTATTTATCGCTGTCTGGTGTATAGTCTGTACCAAACGTTGGCGATAACTGGTATATATTGGCGCGACTTATTGTCTGAAGCTATTGTATTTAATAAATAATGAATAAAAAAACTACACAGTGAAAAAACAATGACAACAAAAATAAAATCATTTAAATAAGTTGAAATAAAAAACACAATTATTAATTAAAAAGTTAATTAAAAAGTTAATAGTTAATTAAAAATTTAATTAAAAATAATGATAATTTAATTAAACAAATTAATAAATTAAGTTAGTCACATTTTAAGTAAATAAAACTAATAAAATATTTTATTTTATAACAATTAAATATATTTAAACTGCAAACAATATAATTATTATAATAGGTAATTACATTATATTTAATAAATATATTTATTTATCTAATTTATATATTTATAGATCCTGTTTCTCACATTACTGATGACTCATGTAATCTTATAAATGACGACAATCATGACAATTATGATAACTTTTTTTTTAATTTTAATTATTTATGTTTTTATTAATGGTTTATTTTATATTTAGTTAGACATTATTCATAACTATTTGTATTTTTAAATATAAATTAATATTTTTAATTCATTTAATATTATAATTGAATTTTATTTCATTGTTTAATTTTTTTCGCTGTGTAGTTATTTTATTTGTTGTTTATAATAATACAATAGCTCCACACAGTAAATCACACCAATATATACCAGTGTTGGCCAACCTCTGGTCTGTACACATAAATCCCAAAGTTTCAGTGATATAGCCGTCAAAAAACTCTAACAATCCATTGATAGAACTTTCGGAACATCTTTGTGTACCAACTCTTTCATAAAACTCTTGAAAACAATTTCTCACTTATACTTATAATTATACTAAAAACAAATTAATTATAATTATTTTATAATACCAGCAACTCATTGAAAAAATCAATTTAAGATTATTTAGGAGTTTAATACCATTCACACCATCCAACTATTGTTCCCAACACCTGTCGGTTCCCTTTTTGCCAGAATTACCACAAATACCATATGATATTAATTAAACGGATTTTCGTCGCGATTTACATGTATTACCATTGGTTTTATTCACTGAATATAACACTAGATTTGACAAACGTTTGGCCAATTGATCAAAACATTGACCGATAAACTGTCGGATTATTGTCTGCAATATGTTTGGCGTTTCACTTTAAAATCATATGTTATTAAAAATAATAAAACATTTTAATCGGATTTTAATTAATTATTACAAATCGTTTACTTGTAAAACACTCTTATTTGTCAATTATTTATATGAAAGAGACGGTTATGCGAACCAAATAAAAACAAATCACCGATAAGTCTGTCAACGGTTCGGAACTTAGTTTCACATTCATTGTCTTTATTATTATTTTTTACAATTAGTTTTAGTAATTATTAAAAAAATAACTAATATAAAGAATATTTTATAATAATTATTATATTTGTACATTTATGTAAAAACTTTATGTAAAAATTATTTGATTTAAAAATTACTGTATGTATTAAATCGATTATTTTAATAGCTAATAATTTTTTTAATAAATGTGACTGTTTTTTGTTATTATTAATATTTAAAACCTGTTTTTAATACTTATATTAAATAAAAACTAATTTTTACATTTTTCATGATAAGAATATAACCTTTTATTTTATTATTTAAAAGTTTAAAAAAATTAATATTTAATATACATCAGTAAAACTTATAAATTGTATAAATTTTAATCAATACTTATTAATATGTATATGTAAAATATATTTTTATTTTATGCATTTATTTTATTATTATTTCGTTTTAGTATATATTTGATATTTTATATTTAGATATACATTTATTTTGCAAACAATAAAACTAATACAAACTCAATATCTATTTCAATTAATATTCAACCCTTTTATTACATTTAATATTTTATAGCACTTACTTTAACTTTATGTTAAACATGTAAGTACACATATACATACACATAATATCTACTGTATTTGTTATACACCGACAATACTCTCTATGCATAGTATGGGAACCACTTTCCCTTATATTCAACACTATGTGTTAATTAAAAACATTTTAGATAATAACTTTTGAACTATTGTCAACTCATAGATTTGACTTTAGTTGCCAATTATATATACAAACATTAATACACATACAAAGTTATATTAAAATCCTTGACCGGGAACACCGCTTAAACACAATTAAAACATTTATTACCATTAGTTCATATATAAGCTGGTGTTCCACTTTACCCGCCATTCAGTGACTGAGAGCCAAACATAACACATCACATATGTGCCACACATCTGGAGCCAACTCCACATCACCTCAAACGGATCCCAAGACATCCAGCAATAATATTGTTACAAATTGACATTAAATAAGATAGTGTGTGCCCTTCAATAATACAACTCAAGTCAAATCATCACTGGATCAGCACATAAATACTTTAAACTTACTTTTTATAAAACTTGTGTAAAACTTATACATTAATTTGTTTTTTTAAATAAATAACTTTTAAAAAATTTATAAAACGACTGCAACCCATCATTTATTTTACAAGTCGGCAGGATTAGTGCAACTGCAACAAATCTCATCAAAAGTGCCAACAAAATAACATTTGTGATTAACTTTTTCGAAAACTCAACATTACTTCAATGGCAAAGAGTTCAGCAACTCGACGAGTTCAAACTCGGAGACCACTACGGGCAACACGTAGACGTGCCGTAGATCAGGACAGCGAAACAACCGAAATCGAACCAACACTCCCAACCAATTCAACTAATATTAACATCACACCAACTCAACCCAATCTTCAAGTTGTCAGCGACTCCGAGTCAACTGATACCGAAAAGGAGGACACCGACATCCACAGCAAAAGTAGTAAGCCAAAGATACAAATTTATAAGGGTCTTAATGATAAAATAACAATTGATAATTGGCTCAAGAGATTTGATATGATCTCAGACTTTAACAAATGGTCAGACAAACAAAGAGCCGTAATGTTAGGTAATTTTTTAGAAGATGATGCCTTAAACTGGTACATCGAAAATTATGATAGCGATAGTTATTCTAGTATTAAAGCCAAACTAAGCAATAGATTTGGTTTGACAACCGTTGAACCCATTGTAGATTTCATTGACCATAAGTATGATGTTAAAGTCGGTATCAAAGACTACTTTGAGACCAAAAGACGGTTCGGTATTGCTGCTAAGTTAAATGAAACACAAATAATACCTGTAATGATACATCATTTACACCCACAACTAATTAATGCGTTTACTGCTGTAAAACCTAAAACTTTCGCTGAGTTTTACACTATAGCTCAAACCGCCGAAAACAATTTCAAGCGCTCGCATAACTTTGTTAAAAGCAATGCAAATGTCCAAAAGCCGTATATGCCAAACAAATTTGGTTCTAAACCAAATAAAATTAATCAAAAATCCAAAATATTACCAAAGTTTCCTTGTGCTATATGCGCTAAACTAGGATTCAATAACAGGTATCACTGGATAAGAGATTGCTTTAACAATAAAGCAAATCAAACTAAAACTAATCCTCAATCAATCACAACAGTTCCTAAAACTGTTAACAATATCGAAACGGTATCAAACACAGAAAATGATATTAGAAATATTGATTTAAACTAATATCGAGACCTAAGCCCTATCCATTAATTAAACTTTATATAATTATTAATAATCAAATTCTCTCATCTATCTATGACCCGGGAGCTAACATCTCTATAATTAACTATAATTTAGCTTTAAAATTAAAATTAACTGTTTTCCCGGTCACCGATCAATTTCAAACTTTAACTACAGTAAACTCTTGTTTAGGTCTCATAAAAACTAAAATTACTATCGGTGAGTTATCTCATTTATGCTATTTATATGTAATTAAAAATTGCAATCAAGACCTTTTAATAGGTTTAGATCTTATAAAACAATTCAAACTTAAAATGAATCACAATTTCAAAATATATCAAACAATTATAAAAAATAATAAAACATATGATGACGAGGTTATAACAAATTACACAACTAAATGCAATAAAAATAATGTACTTATAACTAATAGTCCTAATCAATTAGATAAGTCTAATGAACAAAAAATACAAAATGTATTAAATGAATATACACATATCTTCTCAAGGGACAGATATGATGTCGGATCAATTAACACAGAGTACTGCACCATCCAATTAACAAATAATGTGCCCATTAATTTAAGGCCATATCGGTGTTCACCCTCTGATCAAAAATTAATTGATACCCAAATACATGAGTTACTAAAACGTAATCTCATACGGAAGAGTATATCTCCATACTCATTCCCAATAACCCTCGCAAATAAAAAAGGTGAAGGTAAAACTAGATTATGTATTGATTATCGCAAACTCAATCAAGTAGTAGTTCCTGAAAACTACCCATTTCCTTTATTCAATGATATTATAGATAAATTACATGACAGTGAATACTTCACTAGGTTAGACATCACAAGTGGTTTCTGGAATGTCAAAGTGGCCACTAAAGACATTTCTAAAACTGCTTTTGTCACAACCAATGATCATTATGAATGGTTAGTCATGCCTTTCGGATTGCGCAATGCGCCTATGATATTTCAGCGAATAATCTCAAATATACTTAAAAAGCATAATCTAACTCTATTTGCAACTAATTACTTAGATGACATAATCATCTATTCAGACACATTAGAGAAACACATGAATCATATAAAATTAACTCTCAATGCGCTAATGTCTGAAAATATTAAATTAAAATTGACAAAATGTGAGTTTGCAAAAAAGCAAATAGCCTATTTAGGACATATAATTACAAAAAATAAATACACTCCTATTAATGATAATCTCATATCTATCGATAAGTTTCCAGTCCCTGTTACTGTGAAGCAAGTACAAGAGTTTTTAGGTAAAATCAATTTTTACTATAAATTTATTCCTCGCGCATATAAAATACTTGAACCATTATATGGATTATTACATAAAATGTAGCATTTAAATGGGATGACAAATGCAAACAAGCATTCAATGAAATAAAAAAATATCTCATATCTAAACCTATTCTCTCGATTTATAATCCAAACATAGATGTTATTATCTATGTCGATGCCTCAAAAATAGGTATTGGTGCGGTCCTCAAACAGGTCCAAAGCGATGGCATAGCCCATCCGATTGCATATTTTTCTCGAAAATTATTATCATATCAATGAAATTATGATATACCCGAACTCGAAACACTAGCCATAGTGCAATCTTTAGACTATTGGCATCATTATGTGTTCGGGAAAAAAATTACAATCTATTCAGACCATCACCCCTTACGATGGCTTAAATCAATTAAAAATCCTAAAACGCGTTTATTTAATTGGTCAATAAGACTAAATCAATATAATCATGACATTAACTATATTCCAGGCAAAAGTAATAAAGAAGCCGATCTATTGAGTCGAAATCCTGTATTGGAAGGAACAGAAACAGATCCTATTATTAAATATGTTAATCTTTTAAAATTAGATGAAATAATAGATCATCAAAGTAAACAATTAGATATCCCTAACAAATGCTTTAAGCAAAATGATTTGTTAATAAAAAGAAAATCAGATATGACTAAAATATTCATACCCGAATCATTAGTACCTAAATTAATAGAAATATCACATAAAAGGTTTGGGCATATTGGTACGAAAAAGACAATTGCAATGCTTTCAAGCGCTTACACATTTAATAATATGACACAAACAATTAAACAATATATTGACAATTGTAAAATTTGCAAAACATGCAAATTAACTAAAATAAAAAAATTAGGCGCTTTATCTCAAATAGGCCCAGCAAATGAACCGTTCGATATAATATCAATTGACACTATCGGTGGTTTCAGTGGATATAATTCAAAAAAGCAATATATCCATGTAGCCATTGATCACTTAACTAGATTTATGTGGACTTTAGCGTCCAAAACACAAACAGCTAAAGACTTCATAAATCTAATTAAATTTGTATCACAAACAAACAAACCTAAACTAATATTAGCCGATAGATACACGGGCATAAAATCAAATGAATTTGTACACTATTTAGATGACAATAAAATTAAAATTATGTTTACTACTGTTAACTGTCCACAATCTAACGGATTGTGTGAACGCGTCAATCAAACACTAAGTACACGCTTAAGATGTAAAATTAATGATAATAATCATAACATATGTTGGCCTAAATTATTAGAGCAATGTACAAATGAATATAATAACACAATACATGATGTTACACAACACACACCTAATTATCTACTTAATGGTGTAAAACCCTTTGAATCCGCTTATTATGGATCTGATATTAGTATAGACATAGCTCGCAGAGAAGCATTAAATAATTCTACTAAAAGCCATAATATGAACAAAATTTATTATGATAAACGGCATATACCTCAAACCTTATCATCAGGTGATTTAGTATATGTTGAATATAAAAATGACGTAACCCGTAAAAAATTAGATCCTATAATGATTGGTCCATTCAAAGTGGTTAAAAAATTATCTGATATCTCATACATTGTTGAATGTGATAAAAAAGGTAAACTAAATGACACATTTCATATATCTAAATTAAGACTTGTAAACCCCTCCAACGATTGTTTTTAAAACGGGGGGATGTAAAATATATTTTTATTTTATGCATTTATTTTATTATTATTTCGTTTTAGTATATATTTGATATTTTATATTTAGATATACATTTATTTTGCAAACAATAAAACTAATACAAACTCAATATCTATTTCAATTAATATTCAACCCTTTTATTACATTTAATATTTTATAGCACTTACTTTAACTTTATGTTAAACATGTAAGTACACATATACATACACATAATATCTACTGTATTTGTTATACACCGACAATACTCTCTATGCATAGTATGGGAACCACTTTCCCTTATATTTAACACTATGTGTTAATTAAAAACATTTTAGATAATAACTTTTGAACTATTGTCAACTCATAGATTTGACTTTAGTTGCCAATTATATATACAAACATTAATACACATACAAAGTTATATTAAAATCCTTGACCGGGAACACCGCTTAAACACAATTAAAACATTTATTACCATTAGTTCATATATAAGCTGGTGTTCCACTTTACCCGCCATTCAGTGACTGAGAGCCAAACATAACACATCACATATGTGCCACACATCTGGAGCCAACTCCACATCACCTCAAACGGATCCCAAGACATCCAGCAATAATATTGTTACAAATTGACATTAAATAAGATAGTGTGTGCCCTTCAATAATACAACTCAAGTCAAATCATCACTGGATCAGCACATAAATACTTTAAACTTACTTTTTATAAAACTTGTGTAAAACTTATACATTAATTTGTTTTTTTAAATAAATAACTTTTAAAAAACTTATAAAACGACTGCAACCCATCATTTATTTTACATATATAAATTAATAAATTATTAATTTGTATTTTTAAACAATTTATTTATTAAATTATTTTTATTATTATAATATATATATATATATATATATTAACATTTGTCTTTTCTTCTAAAAATCTTAGTTTACATAATTTTTTTTCATTTCACATTATTTTCTACTAAACTATTTATGTTATAAAAATCAAATAAAATTATTAAAAATTATTTTTTATCTTAATTATAGATGTAAAGTACATATTAAGGTTTATCTAATGTTAATATTGATATTAAAAACATTAACAATAAAATTATTTATTTTCAAAAATGATATAATAATGTAATTATTTCATATACATTATAAACTTATTAAATTAACGTTTATCTTAGTATTTGTGTATTTTATTAACTTTTTATTAAACTATTTCATACTTACCATACATCACATCGACATCGTTTCCTACATGAATGATACCACTGCTTATGTAACCAAAAATGACACCAAAATTAGGTCCACAACCCTTCTTCTTGTTGATACCGGTTGGAGGTCTAAACCTATTAAAAGTCATTTTAAGTAATGTTTTAATTGTTTTAATCAATTGTATACAGACTTATTCAAAGCAATCAAACTTTCCATATCTTTGACTCCGGTGTCCTGATTGACGGTAATATTGGGGCATCGATTGCATAATAAATATCGCTTAAATAAAGCCCTGTTAATTTGCATCCATTTCCACTGATCCTCAGCCCAGGCCTCCGGATAACTAATCAAAATATTTGGTCTAAAATTTTCTTGTTTAAGAGACTCAGCACCGGTTGATATATAAGTATTCAAATCGTCAATTGAGCGCTCATTAACCAAATGTAATGTTGATTTGTTTTGAAAAATAACCGGATATTTGTGATCCTCTGTACTCCGTTTATGTGAATTACTGGTGCGATAGTTTAAGTCCGGGTGATGTTGTATGAGACGTACTCCGGGTCTACCAAAATATAATTCAAACCATTGGTTGACTTCTGGACCGCAATTAATACCTTTCATCTCTTGGTTATACATTCTTATAATGTTTAAGATATTATATTTATTAATAAAATAATAACTTTATAATCATTAACTTACTTAAACATTACTAATTGATGATCTTTATTAAGATGTTTAATATATCTAAGTTTAAGTGTCGGCATATTGGGTGCATTCACCCATAACTCTTGGCCCTCAATACTGCATTGGGTCAGTGCTAATCTCGGCTCATCTTTTAGCTGAAGATAATAGTTATTTTTGTCTAACAATATCCACGATCTGTAATAATAATAATTACAATAATAATGTTAGCTTTTATTTTTCAAAACTATTTCAAAACAGACAGACCTGTCTCTAAGCTCTTTATATTTGACACCATATTTAGTGACCTCCAAGTGATCGACTTCAACACCTTTTGCTGCTTTAATCGGATATATAAACAATTTGTTTATTTTGCAGACATTAACAAATTTTTTCTGATTTTTTACATATAAATAATATAATAACGATGTTGTGGTCAATAATGATATTCCCACAAATATTGGCAATGATATCTGCTGTGAATTTAACATTATTATTATTATTACAATGTTATAAAAATATTTAATAACTTATTATTGAAAGTTATAAAAACAATAAATTCTATGTTATATGTTATAACTCGACATTAAATTATTATGCAATTAATAGAAATATTTACAAAATTAATTTCTTGATTAAAGCGTTTATATTGTATGACAAACATTTAGTGTGCGATTATTTTTATGTATCATTTTATAAATATCTCACGTAATAAATATTTATTTGAAGGCAACTTTTAAGTTATTTTCCATCAATCTATATAATGAACCCATTAATTAATAAAAATAAACTAAATATATTATATAACGTTTTAAATATGTTTTGAATTTAAGTGTTATTTAAAAATATTATTTACAACAGTATTATGTAGTTTATTTTAGCATATTTATAACTCACATAAATATTGAAAATATTTTATAAAATATTAAAATTAATTTATTAATCAATGAGTCTATTAAATTTATTACACAATAAAAACTTATTAAAAATATCCGATTCAAACTTATCCGTTAGAAAAAAGTTTCTGATCAGTTAAATGTTGTATAAATGATACTATTGTTGCTATAATGAGTCAATTTTTAATAAGATTGACTACTTGTTAGTCTACTTTATGTATATTTTGTCATTTTTGAGTTTTACTAAATAAGTATACAGTATATTGGTCTACATTGTAGACTCTACAATGTAGAAAAGTTTCAAAAAATTGTACAAAAATGTAAACTTATATTTTGCTTATTTCATTGAAGATATTGTAATATTTTAGAGATAATATTAATTTAAGACACGTTTCAATTGTTTTTCTATTTGTTTTTTCCTCCATTTATTTTCAATTGCTATTATTATATAAACATATAACCAGTTGATTGATTGATAATTTTATACAAAAATGTTTAAAATAAACAATATATAATAAATTATACTGGTACAATTCGAAAAATTCTATGCAATATTTACAGAAATTTTTTTAACAGTTGTTTACATTATGATAAGTAAATATGATATATTATTATAGCATGATATTTGTAATACTATAATACTAATGATATGACAATAGTTTTGAGAAAATACTTTTACGACATATCGTATCAATTAATTAGTTAATAAATTTTTACACTTATCCTTTATCAATAATTCCAGTATTATTTTTGTAATATTTGTTACACAAATCTTTTTAGTAAATTAGATTATAATACTGTTAAAATAAACTATTATAATCATAATATTATAACATTTACAATAAAGATAACTGTAAACCCAATGGAGTAATCAAATGCTATAAAAAATAGTGCATTTTTAATATTAAAGTCATTAGAGTATTGTTTTTTATTTGTAATTCAATTATAATTAATTATAAATTCGARATTAAATAATATTAAAATAAAACAACAAAAATGAAATACATTGTTTGTGTGATCATATTTACAATAATTATAAATTATTCAATAGATTCTACATTATGTAAACTTGAATTATTTGATTTTGATCTAGATCATATTGACAATAATCAACGTGATAGATTGTTTGACTATTTGGACACAATTGACCATGATGGTAAATTATCATTGGATGAATTTCGACAACTATTTCCATCATTGTTTTATTCAGTGAAAACAAAAACAAGTTATAAAAATGATAAAATTGAATCATTAATTACTTCACTATTAAAGTTAACAAAACAAGATTATGTTGATAAAACAAGATTTAATTTTATATGGGATAAATGGATACAGGTCATATTAAAACCAAAAACAGCATTAATTATAGTAGACATGCAAAATGATTTTGTGGATATCAACGGAACAATGCATAACCCGGAGGCATATCAAGTGGTGGAAGTCATCAACCAATTGATCCAAAACGTCTTGTTTGATGTCGTAGTCTATACCTATGACTGGCATCCGGCAAATCATTGCTCATTTGTCGAGAGTGTACACAATCGTAGTATTCATAGACCTATTAAGTATACCATTCCTCCCGGTAAGTCACCAGAAGAGCTCAAGTATGGCGATCAAGTAGTTTATGAAAAATATCCCGATATTAAGCAACATTTGTGGTACAAACACTGCGTTCAAAATACTACCGGTGCTGACTTATATGGTCAACTTATTAAAACTAAAAATAACTTTACTATACCAAAAGGTACCGATCCTGATATCGATAGCTATTCAGCATTTGCCGATAATGGCCACAATAAGTCATCGAGAAAGCAAACATCACTACATAATGATCTTCAAAATAGAAGTAAATAATATTAATAAATAGAAATTCATAAAATTATTTATTATAATATTATATATTAATGTTTATCAATGTTTTACTTAGATATCACAGATATCTATTTAACGGGAGTATTGTATGATTATTGTGTGGGTTATACAGCATTGGATGGACTTGAAAAAAATTACCGAACGGTTCTCATTGAAGACTGTATTAAAGGCAAAGACAATAATACAATCGATGCTATGAAACAAACTTTAATTACAAAATATGCAAATTTGGTTCAGTCCTATCAGGTGTCAGATATAGTCGACGCCACCGACAGAAAACCTGAGATGAGCTATAAGTTAGCCGAAAAAGTGTTTAAATAATTTTAATAGATTTATCTTATTTTTATTAATATACAACAAAAAAAGTACTAAATATAATAAAGTTTATTAGTTTGGCTCACATTAATCCAAAAATGTAGTGATAATTATGTTATTTATAATACAGTCATTTATTATCTAAAGTATAACAATATAGAGTAAACTTAACAAATTATATTTAGTTTATTATTAATAAAAACTTGTGATTAAAATATCAAAATATGAACTAATTATCTAAATGTTATTATTCTTTATTGTTATCATACTATACATAGCATTAAAAAAAAGTCAAAACTGATGTCTTTATAATTATTGCAATTATTATATTGATATTTTAAAATCTAAATAAAGTACAATTAAAATAATATTATGATATAATACATTAGTGATTGTAAAATATTATTAAATGTACCTAATTTTAGGTAATTGTATATTTTTAAACTAAGATTACTCTTATGTAATCTTATATAAGAAATGAATAAAAATAGTTTAATTTTATTGACTAAACATTTATAACCCAAACTCATTGCTAGCTTTAGATGGTTGAGTCAAAAGTGAAATAATATTAGAGTTGATGAGAATTAATGATAATTATGTGTTTAGTTATTATTAATAATAAATATGTAAATATGTATTTTTATAATTAAATCATATCTATTATATATGTATTTTGAAATATTTTTAATTAAACCTTGTTATAACCAATTTATTTTAATACATTTTCATGTCATTTTAATAAGTAAATTGTATCCAATTATAAATATTATAATAATTAATTTTTACTTTGTTTCTAAAAAAATACTTTATATTAAGTCTAATATCTTTATTATATAGATAAACATTTTGTTTTATACTTTTATAAAACTTATCTGTACTAAATATATATAGTTTTTAAGATAATAATCAAAATATAATCTTTATTTTTTATAATATTAATTACATTTAAAAGAGTTTATAATTAACCAAGTTAATTTATTTGTTTATAAATATTTATATTTATAAAATATATGATATATTTTTTTATTTGACATATATTAGCTTGTAAATGATTTTAATAAATAATTAGTTTCTAAAATAGTATATTTAATCATTTTAATAAATTAATTAATTATTATATTTATGGCTTCAAAAATTCAAGTCAATTTTATAAATATTAAAAAATTACTTATTGACTTTAAGGCTTTTATTTAATTAAATATAATATATTTATTAATTTATATAAATAAAAGAAATAATTGACATATATTTTAATAATTATTTTTTAAATATATAATAAACTTTATAATATAGTGATAGATAAGCACTAATAATACAAATAGCATCTAAAGTCAGCGTAAAACTGCATCATTTTTTTTGGCTTCACTTCAAAACATATAATAATGTAAATTGTGTTCACAAAAAACAAAACAAAAGACAGATTTCAATTCAATTGAATGTAACAATCAGTGAAAATAAATATTAATAAAATAAATAACAATAAATTCAATTAAAAATATATATGTATTTAGAGTCAGTAATTAATTTATATAATCGTATGCTATTCGTGTCTCTTATATATTATAGTTATGTTTTGTATTATTTATATAAACTATTGATTGGATTATGTCTTCATTCATCACATCATCTCTTTTCAGTCATTTATCGCATCTATTAGTTAGAGTGTTGTTGTCATCTTTGTTGTCATTTTTGTTGTTATTATATTTGTTTGTCATTTTTAATGACATCCCTGTCCATCATTGTTAACCTCAATAATATTTTAGTGACAATACACTCATAATTGATGACACAGTTATTATATCTTATGATGAGTTTGTCGGAACCGCTTCACGATTTCTATTACGGCTGTAACTTAAAAATAAAAATTTATATCAAATTCTTAAATAATAATTAAAAATATACTAATAAACTGTATAATTGTTAATAAATTTTTAATATTATGAATAAAATTAAAAACAAAATTATTAAAAAATAGTAATTATTTAGTTATTTTTGTGTTAGTGACTAAAATGTGTTAGTTGTATCTTGAAACATTCAAATTCATTATTAGTAAAATAACAACTATTTCAGTAAATATAATTTGTGTCACATATAATATATAGTATAATACTTCAATTATTGCTAATAATAAACATAAATACTATAAAAATTGTAATTTATTGACATTAGATTAATTAATTCAATGTGACACATTTATATTTACTCTAAATCAATTAACTGTTAATAGTAATCTAGTTAAAATTAATTAAAAAACACCAAGATACAACAACTATTGATTCTATACCTGTTTTTCAAACTAGTCATTGTTATGGATTATCTATAAATGCAAAATTCACACTTTTTTATTTATACATTTAATAAATGTATTAACTTTATTATCAGAATTGTATTAATAAATTCAAATAAATATATTTTTATTTTGTATATGAATTGTATAGTAAATGAGTAAATATAATATAATTAATATTGTATTATTATTATTCTCATTTGGAAAATTGAAAGAGTATTAAATAATTATGTAAATAATTAATTATGATTATTAATTAATTTGATAATTTGATAATTTTAGCTTGATAAACTAAATGATCGATGTATATGATTAATATACCTCCAGATGACAACAACAGCTAAAGCAATACACAGAAGTATAGCAACAACTAATAAAAATATAACCAATGCTTTGGATGTGTTTTTAGTGTCGGCTGTTTTGGTCTGTGTTGGCTCAACCGCACCATCTCTGTCCACATCACTAGTAGTTGGTAATGGTCTCAAAACACTGGCAGTTGTTGTTACTGGTCTCATAGCATTGGGTTTATGTGCTGCACCGTAACTGATGGTCACCGGCCGACCCGACAAATCAGTGACCAATTGTTGTGCTCTTTTATCTTCATCGTCGACATACATGGGCTCACACTTTCCTTTTTGGGGCACAAATTCCGGTTGACATTCACACCGACCATACATTGTATTGCATTGTTGATTCTCACCGCACGGTAACAGTGTGTCACCCGATTGGTTGCGGTGAACGCACGGCTCGTCTAGTTTTGGACCTAATTTGAATAAATTTTAAATGATGTGTTTTAAAACTAATAAAACTAATATCTAAAATAAAATTTATTACTATAAAAATAAAAAAGTTTAACCCATTTTATTATTATACAAACAAATAACAAAAATATATGGAATTTATGGCACATAAATAGCAAAGAATATATTGCACTCAAACAAACATTTAATATGTGTTTTAAAAGCACACAAACAGGAAGTATAGACAAACACACAGAATATTCTCTCATTTATGGCATTTATGGCATCGTTCAGGAAATTTATGTCATTTTCTCAGTTCATCTGCAAAAATATAAGGTTTTAGCTAATAATGACTTCAAAATAAAGTCAAACAAATCTAATTTTATGTCACACAATATTTTTTTTTTATTTGTTATAAATTAGGTATAATTTTTGTTAAAATTTCAATTATGTATAAAAGCTTTCAGTAATAAAATTTAAATTATTTTGCTGAAAAACATATTTTCATTATATACCTATTATAATTATTTATATTAGACTGTTTTTATAAAGTTTTACTAAATATAAACCGGTATTAATACAATATTAATGTAAAAGTCAAGTCAAACAAAATATCACTTTAACAATTAATTTACCATTTTATGAGTTTATTAAATAAATAATTTTTGACATCCATATCAATATTTTTCATAATGTAATGCTATAAATTTACAGTATTACATATTGTGACAATATTGTACACAAAAAAAACAAAACTATTTATTAATTTTTTAAATTTATTTAACATTGAATATTAATTGAAGATTTAATTGTTTTTGTTGTTGTTATTGTTATTTATAAGATATATGTAAGTTTATGTTAAAATTAAACAACTTAAATATAATACTCAAAATATAATAACTAAACTATTCATAATAGTTATTACTATTATAATAAATATTTTTTTTGTAAAATATATCAGTCTAGAAAATTAATAATCTATAATATCTATAGATCTATAGATATAATTAATAAATCTTATAATAATAAATCTAGCATAATTACTGTACACATTTTGTTACATAACTTAAAAATAACAAAAACATTTTGGTTGCCATATATTTTTGGTCTAATCTGAGTCTTAAATCAATAACACAAATGTGTTAGCAATTTATGATTTATTTACAGTATATACAGTATGTATGTATGTATTAATATTATGATAATAACTGGCATTACTACAAATATAACACATTTTTACTAATTACAATATACAGTACAATTAATATAATATTGTATAAATAGTGTTTATGTTATTTGGCAAACAAATTTATATACACTCTATTATACAGTACAACAAAAGTGTTAAATTTAACAAGCTAAGTTATTTTGTTGATAACATTATACAATAATTAAATTTCAAAATTACTTTATTTGGTTAATTAAGGTAAACATTATTGTTTTTTTAATAATATCATTCTATTCAATATATCAAATAACTAAATAATATTTTTAAAAATATATTACAAATTGCAATTTTAAAATACTAAACTTTAATCAGTTTAATACAAATTATGTTTTTATCAAATATTAAATATCATATCAAATGTTATTTACAAAGAATGTTATTTTGGGTTAAACTTTATTTGAGGAAACATTGAAATAAAATTTAGTTTTACTAAAAATTGGGTTAAGTTATCAAATATGTATTTTAATTATTATATTAACAAATTTATAACTATTTTATACCAAATATGAATATTGCTTTTACTGTACTTTCAAAATAACAGATCATAAATTGTAGTCAAAATACAAATTTATAAAAAAACAAACAAAAAATTAAATATAATTTTAAAGTACAAAAAATAAAACAGTTTTTTGCATATTTTATTAATTGAGCATAATTATCATCATTAAAATCAACTAAAATACATTATTTAATATAGTAAATAAATGCCAATTTAGTGCCAATAATAGAAAGTAATGCTAAATAAATAAAATAAAATAAGCTATAAATCAGGTTTTTTTTGGGCGATTGTTTTGTTGTTATTTGCAAAACCCTAAACATAACACATCTATTAAAAGGATAACTAATTTTTTTTGTTGAACTCTTCTATTATAAAACAATAGGATTTTTAAGGATAACATCTTATGTAAGAAAAAAACTCTGATTTGACTGACATGTCTGTCCCAAATCTGTGGGAGTATTGCATTACAATTCATATAAAATTTTATTTCACGAAATGTTTTACATTGAATTTTTATTTTGTATAATTTTTTTTTGTATTTCCATATTTGAAACATCAAATAACGATAATAATAGTGTAGTAACTATTGTTAATAATATAGAGACTAAAAAACTGTTTTTTAAAATAAATTATTATATATTTAAATTGTTTGTAAATGTGTAATACTGATTAATAAATTTTATATTTGATATATTCTATATCAGTTTGTGTAAACATTAAATAAAATTTATTTAGATTATTAAGATAACAGTTTTAAAAATAACAATTAAATGTTTTATATTAATATTTGAATTTTGATCAAATATATACAGTATATGTATAGATAAATTTATTGTATCAACATCATTTACATTAAATTATAGTTTAAATATTTATAAAAAAATATAAACATAAAAATTATAATTTTTATGTTTATAGCTACAAAATCACATTTAAATTAATAATAAAGATAATAATAAATAATAAACACAATTAACTCTAAGTCCATATATTGATAAATCATTATATTTCCGGAGTCCTTAAGTTTCCAAATCACTTGAAAATACATTCAAAATATTTATGTATTTTTAAATAAATTATGATTTTATATTCATATGAACTGACATTTTCAATATAATGTAAAATAGTTAAAACACTTCTACAGTATTACTACTTTATTCAACAATCAATGGTTTTGTATTCAATTTTAAGACTTATTTAAGTATTTATTAATACTAAATAATATAAGTTTAATAAAATTTTATTTATTGTTTTAACAACAAAAAAGTAAAATACATATATAAATATTAATATATAAATTTTGTCTATTATTTTTATTAAAGAGTTTGAAATACAAATATTTTCATTGATTATAGTGAGAGAGACAGACAGACAAACAGATAGAGAAGGAGAGAGAGAGAGAGAGAGAGAGAGAGAGAGAGAGAGAGAGAGAGAGAGAGACTAAAATAGTGAAGTGTTTGAGGAATTTTAAGCTCCACTTAATTATTCAACAATTAATCACTTTTATAGAAAAAGACAAATATTTTTTAAAATGCAGACTATTTGTTCAAATGTTATGATAAATATAGACATTTCATTTGTTTTTTAAAGTTTTAAAAAATAGTGTCGTTTGATAATACGTTGAACTTAACTTTATTTTTTTGTTTACAATTGAATTATTGAAGTAATTTCCTAAATATTCAATGAAAATTCATTGTTTTAAATACATACTGTATATATAATATATTTAAAGATGCTGTATATATAAATTATACATCTATAAATTACAGTGAAATTTATAGAAATACCATACAGTATTGTATATACAGTACAAAACACTGTGTTATGTTATGATATATAATAAACATATTTCAAATAAACAAAAACTTATCCAATAATCTGATACTTGTGCTAATCTGATAAATATTTTGCATATTCAACAAATAATGTATAAATAAAAGCTAATTGAAATGCTTATTTTAGGACACCCGGCTAATCATAGGGCTAGCAGCTGATGTCAGCACAGTTATGTAATGTTTATGCAAGACACCCAATTTAAAACATATACATATACAATATACAAAACTTAACATTTATAAGCACTTAAGCCAAATAAGGGCATTACCTTTAATGATAGTGATTTTGCCGAGTGCCACACAGTCCTCCCGGTGCTCACTAAGCCATTGATTAGAACATATGACATCATCATTGAGTTGACAGGCCGTCTCCAGTGTGTCCACTGGTTGTTTGATTTCGATGCGATCTGTAATACAGTCGACGGCAATGTTGAACTCACTCTCACATTTGGTCCGTTTGGGATCGCAATGAAGTACACCCTGAATCTGATGGGTTTGTCCGCCGCGGGGTATTTGCAATAGCAGTAGAAACATACGGGCCCTCACACTAAGGGTAAGATTACCCGTGGCGTTGGTCGCCTCCGTACTGCACGTCACAGTTATGTTGGCGTTGCTAAACACTTTCTGGTGAACTTCATTCATATGAATTAACATACCAGTGCTCTGGTGTTGGATAAGTATAAATGCCAACAACACCAACATCTCAAMCATTATATATCTTCTTTTCCATAGAAATTGTTTATCAAATAAGTTATTTGTTTTTATAATTACACGCATTTCCCAAAAATATTTCACCGAAAAATTGTTGAATAAATTGTCTAATTTTTCTATCGCATATTTTTGGCAAAAATATTGAAAAAATCTTAATTAACTTAATAATTAATGTGATTTTTTTTATTTACAAAAATAACTTTTGTTTGAGTACTGCAACAAAATTTTTTAAACTTTATGGTTCATTTAAATACATTAATAAAAAAACAAAATTTATCACTTCTTTATAATTAAAATACTTATCTATTATTTTAATTGAATATTATTTGGCAGTTTTTAGCACTGTATGAATATCGGTTTAAAAATTTATAAATAAAATTTATTAATTATTAAAATAAATTGGTTGTAATAATTTTTATTAAATACATTAATTGTTTTATTGTTGATTGACAATATGATTGGAAAACAATATACATTATTATTATTGTTATTTCATACCATATATTATTATTATTAATTTTTAATTCATTGGTCCACAAAATAATGATAATAAAAAAGTTTTATTTGTTTAATAAATTGCATTTATCAGTGAAAAGAGTTTTATCATTGATTCATGAAAATGTATATTTAATGATAAAAAATAACAACATATTTATTTGAAATAAAAAATTAAAAGTTCTCACACTTTGAATGTTTATTTATATCGATTTATACGATACATAAAAGAGACAGACAATTATATATATATATATATTTAAGTTATAGTTTAAATAGTATACTGTAGTTTATATTATACAGTATATATAAATTATATGGCACCGTAAAAATATCGTTTAATAAATATTAATAATTTCAAGAAAATAGTTAAAACATAAAAAACTCTTTTATATTAAATATCACTAATTTTTACTTTTGTTTATATATAATATATCGGATGAAAAGATCAAATAAATTACTGACGAAATGAATAGTGAATAGCGATTTGTGTGATGTGTTGTCTCTACTCTTATTTGTAATAATTTTTGTTAAGAGTAGTGATGAAAGTCAATAGTCAAGTGAACACATATTTGGCCTCAATTTTCACTTTTTTAACTCTTATCACTATTTCATTTATATTAATTATATATAACATCAATGACATTATAGACATACATTAGAAAAATAATTTTTATTGCAATTCTAATGTATATAACACATAGACATTATGTTGTGTTTTATTAGTGTAAAAAACATTGGTTTAAATGTATTAATGTATTGTAAACCACAACATCAAAGACAACATCAACTTTCTCCCATTCCTCTAACTACACATCTAACAGTCCCTCTCACTATCCGTACTGTAAATTCATATTATCATTACTTGCATGTGTGTGTACTTCAATCCATTGCACAGTCGTTTATCTGGTATGACATAACAGCACTCACTCCCTGTGCTATGGCTAACGGAGTTAAAGAAGTAGTTGGCGTCACATTTGTATGAAAAAACAGAGAGTACTATATGTTAAACCATATGATATGAATTTGAGATAAAATTTTTTAGTCTTCACTCACAAAAAACCAACAGATCATAAACATAATACATAATTATTAACATAAATATAAATTCATAACAACATAACTAACAGTCTTTACAGTACTGAATGAAAAAAAATAAATTATTTTCTACACATTATATTTTCAAAAGTAATTGTAATTTAATACATACAATATTGTTGTTTATGGCACTAATAGCAAATAGTGTACACAGTATTTAAAACTTAATAAGATTTTAAACAAATTAGGTCATTTTTATTTGTTTTTATAATTTTTTTTAACTTTACTAAAATTTAATTTAATAAAATTTACTAATTTAACTATTAATAATATAATTTTCATTTAATTATTTTTACTATTTATTTTAATATGAACTATTTGTTGTAGTCAATATATTAAAATTGTAAATACAGGTATAATTAGGAGAGAGAGAGAGAGAGAGAGAGAGAGAGAGAGAGAGAGAGAGAGAGAGAGAGAGTCATATAAATTGGTTGTCATGTCAATGCCAGTGGTGACAAGTTATTCAAATAAATATTATTCTATAAATACTGTTAAATACTTATAACTTATTGAAAAACATATAATATATTTTAAAATTAATTCAAGAATAGAATGTAACGGAAATATAATTTTAAAGATATATCAAAGATATAAATAAAAAGTAACATAAATATAGTTTTAATAACTATATAAAAAAATTAGAGAATATTTGAATTGATAGCTCAATGCAATAAATACTTATTAAAAATAGTTTATTTACATTATTACTCATATAAACACTTGACATAAATT
Organism: Oppia nitens; assembly: GCF_028296485.1. Lineage (NCBI taxonomy): Eukaryota > Metazoa > Arthropoda > Arachnida > Sarcoptiformes > Oppiidae > Oppia > Oppia nitens. Next base: position 181,354 of record NW_026533252.1, on the reverse strand, counting down.
TTATATATTTGTTAGAATATTCTTTATTATAATAAAAATGTATTAATTTAGTTAATTACAAAATATTAAGTACTTATTTCAATATAAATAATGCAAATTATTGGCAAATATGATTAAATTTAAGAGTTATTGCTAATAGCAATTAACATAATTTGTTTCATTATTTTATTTCATATAAAAAATAAATGAATCGTTAATATGAAATCAATAAAAATGAGTTAAAATATAATATAACGTCTGGTTTATGACAAAACAAAAATTAAATTATTATAGAAATTGTGTTATAATGTTATGTATATATGTATGTTATTATACTGTATATTAAAGAATAAAATATAAAAAATAAATTTATTACTAAATTTAATCTATTTTTTATACGGTATGTGAAAAATATGGTGAAACATAAAACAAATTGAATGTAATATTATAGTACTTTCAAATCCCACACTTTTCTATACAATTATAAATAAATTTTAACACAAAACAATTTTTAATGGTTAATGGATTAACCAAATTTGCAATCACTATATACATGTTATAACTGTTATAACGACTGTATAACAAATAAGTACAGTTTAATGAAAATTATATACTTTATAATATTATAATACTGTAAATTAAACAAAATAATAATACATGTATTAAGATAAAGTTACAAATTTTTATCAAATAATTCATATATTGATATACAGGTATAACTGTTTGATTAATAAAATAATTCATTAACATTTATGTTTTGTCACAAACAATACACTCAGCTTTTGATATATTAAGTTAGAAATTATTAGTTTTATTAATATACTGTACATTAAAATTTAAAATAATTAATAGTGTAATAATAAATTAGTTTACGTTAATATTTGAATAAATGAAATAATTATTTGTAAAAATAACTACAATATTGTCTGTGAATAACAATTTTGTTAACACTTTCTTTCAGTTTTGTTTAAAGATCCAGACTTATAGTGTAACACATAATTTTGCTAAAAGGGACAGTTGGGTCCAGTTTTAACCAGATATAGCCACATAGACATAGACAATAGTATAAGTTATACTGTATAACACACCTGGAGCTATACTGTCATTGTGTTATTTATAACTTGTAGTACTGTATACTGTATATAAGGTACATAAACAGGCAATATTGAAATATATGATGAAATGTAATAAGTGTTGTTGAGTTGGAGTTAGTTTTGACCGGAAAAGTGTATACATTAGGTGACCCTTCAGGTAAAACTATGTCGAAGGGCTTATCTATTATTAGACAGACATACAAACATAGATACTGTACAGTAGATTGTATTCATTGTAGAGAGCACTGGGATTTTCCAGTACGAACTGACCATTGGAGAAGTCACATGACATACATTTCGTCAGGTATTGAAACAGTGGTTATCTTTAAATAATCAGAACCTTCTTTATAAGGAAGCCCTCTCTAGGAAAGCCCTATATAAGGAAAGTGCTGACCATTTATTTCAAAACAGTATTCAATAATACGAATAGTTATCATTTGAAAAGCAAACTGCTCTATAAATTGTTATATTTTTATTAATTAAGTTATCATTAAAATAATGAAAATTTTCAAAGTTTCTGTTATTATCCTAACATTGCTAACCGTGCTGTCAATGTTTGTGTCAGTCAATGGTCAGTGGGGCTCGCATTTTGGTCGCAAACGTGCACCGCATTGGGCTAAAGCATATGGATTTAATCGACCCATTCCTCATAAATGGACCTGGTTCAATCATCAATCTAAATCACATAATAGAAATCAATGACATCTACAATCAAATCAAACTATTGTTTAATCAGTTATTTATTTATTACATATCATATTTGTCTCATTGGTTTCATATATTTTATCATCAAATTTGTTACTAATTATAAAATTTTATTAATTAAATGTAATATATTTAATATAAAATCTATATTATATAAAATTATAATGTTATTATAACTAAATATAATTAATTTTTTAAAATTATTAAATAAATGATTTATTAAATCATAAAAAATTGTCTTTTTTATTATTTTATAACATTATTTTTGTAAATATTATATAATTTATTATACAGATAAATTAATATATGTACATATAAAGTTACAAAAAAATATAGATAAAATTTTAATAAAACATTATTTATACAATTAAACAAATTTTTAAAAAATCTTATGAATTATAGTCAATTATAAATTTATTATAATTTATTTATTTAGTTAAATATATTATATTTTAATATACAATAGATTTTTAGATATTTTAATTTTTGCGCTTTTATACAAAACTATTATGGGTTGTCATGACATTTATAACATTTGAGCATGTCCATTTTAGATTAAATGTAAAAATTTATTTATTTATTATACAGTTTACAAACATTGTCTCCAAAATATCAATAATTGAATTATTGTTTTTTAATATAATTTGATTACTATTGTCATAAAAGTCGTAAGTATTATAATTTATAATATATTTATTGATAACAAGTATTAAACATATATTTAATACAATCATATATTTAGTTATTTTCAAAACAGTGRGTAAACTTCAAGTTTGTGGTCAACTGAGAGGTCATGTTGTCGATAATCCGTACAAATGTTGGCCGCAATTTACCGAAATTGTTTTGGCCGGTCATTGGCCAACGGGTGAGTCATATATTAGTTGTTAATATGATTTTATATATTATTTTGCTAATTGAGTGATATTTTAGGCCACATTTATGGCCAGCAATGATCCGCGACGTTTCGTACCGATGGGAAAGCCCGACGACTATCAGGCAGACTATTCGTCCGGCAATAAAGCGATGAAGGTTTCAAAGTTTTATATTAATTTATGATAACTATTATTAACTATTATTAACTATTATATTACTATTACGATAATAGCGAGGCTTTTGGATAACACTCGGACTGTATATACTTTATATTGCTTACAGAGATGAGGGACTGTTTGACCCGAGACTACCCGACCCGACAACCGATCAAAACAAGACTAAAGTGTAGTGACATTAGTCTTGCCATTGGTTTAGTAATATATAGTTATATATAAAGTTGTTAATAGTTTGTAATAGAAATAGTTATTAATTAATTACACAAATAAATGTTTTTGTAAATATATGTGTAATTTGTTTATTAAATGAACAAATGATAAAAAAATAAAGTTATTTACAGTATTTTAAAATTTAATATAATTATAAACCATTTGATAATACTGTAGTTATTCACACTTAAACATTAGATTATTTGTTTACTAACTCTCGTATCCCAATATAATTTACTGTACAGTACCGGTAAATATATGATTAAAATATATATATATATATAATTATTTATTAAAACTATATTATATACACTGTATATAATATAGTTTTAATAAATAATTTGTTATATATTACAGTATGTACAGTATATACTCTATAGATAATGTAATACTTATAATAATTTAATTAATATACGATTGATAACTAAAAATATTGATAATTTCACACTTCTAGCTATAAAAAATGTCTTACCGGTATTTTTTTTATCAATAAATATGTCAAATCTTTTATTATTAGATAATTAGTTTTTACAATAATTTATCTAATTTATTGTTACTCAATATAAATTTATTATCTGTAAAGATAAATTAGCTAGCACGTTTTTATTTTTTTAATTAATAAATTTGTAGAAAAACAATAGTACTGCCGTGATTGAAAACTTGATTTCATACTTATGTTAATTTATATTTTTGATATTTTTTGTTAAAAATTAGTTATTTTTAAATAATTTAATAGTATAAATAACTACTATAAGCTTTAATTTTATGTTATTATAGTTTATTAATTAAAGTTACTAATACATATAATACTAATACATATAATACTAATACATATAATACTAATACATATAATACTAATACATATAATACTAATACATATAATACTAATACTAGTACCTTACATCTAAAAGTTATTAATACATCTATTTTTGTTTTTATATTATTTATTATAAAATTTAAGAATTAAAAACGAGCTAGCTCATAAAGATTAAGAGTAATTTATTAATAATAATATTTAAAAACTACAGTAATTCACTTATTTTATTTACTGTAATTAAAAACAATTAACTAATTAATTTTCAACACATTTACTTTCTTGATGTACAAGTATTATAACTGCTATTATCTCATGTTATCTAAAATCTACAGTATTTGGAGTAATTAACAGTAATTATCAAAAGACTTAAATGTTTGTTAAAATGTTTTATTTTGATTAACAATTTAAAAAATTATTTAAGATTAAAGATAGTAATATCTTGATTTTTGCGATACGTATGTACGGGATATAAGTAACATATTATTTAAATGTACTCAAAAATGATTTTATATTAAGTATTTATCAATAATAAGTTTGATGAGATATATGACATATGTCTAACAAATAGGACATAAATTTCCACTTAACTATTCAATATAAAAAATATCATAAATGTATCAAATCTAAAATATATAAATAGCTTGTTTTTTAAAATTATTAGATTAGTAATAATTAATTTACTAAATAATAGAGAATTTGACATATAATAATAATTATTATCATTGCTATTCAAATATATTGTATTTTGTTTTTAAAAATGTATAATAAAGTAAATAGATATATAATATTAGTTTTTCTAATATCCTATACAAGTGTGTTGTGTGAAACAGGATATGATGCTTGGCTTCGTTACCCATCAGTGCCTCAAAGTAAACGGCATCTTTACGCTAACCTACCCGACACAGTGGTCACACTTTCCGATAGTCCAGTGATCACATCGAGTGTCGAAGAGTTGACTCGTGGTTTGAATGGTTTATTAGCCGTACAATTGAAACATAAGACTAATATTACCGGCGATAGCTCTATAATATTGACGACTACTAATGAGACTAACAAACATGTAATACCAGTTTCCAGTGGTCTACTATTGGATGGTTATCATCTACATGAGCTTACAATTAATAAGACAAGACATTTAGTGATTACCAGTCCATCAGATGCTGGTGTACTGTACGGAACGTTTGCTTTGCTTCGTAGGATATCTTTACACCGACCTATAGATGGCTTAAATGAGACCCAAAACCCTGATTCCCGGTTGAGATACACCAATGAATGGGACAATTTGGACGGTACTATTGAGAGGGGATTTGCCGGTAAATCCATATTTTTTGCTAACGATAACGTAGTGGCCAACTTAAGCCGAGCTGAGACCTACGCTAGACTATTGGCTTCTGTAGGGATAAACGGGTGTGCCGTTAATAATGTTAATCCCAGCATAAGGATGATTAAAAGCGAATTTATGCCACAATTGCAACGTTTGGCACAAGTATTCAATAGATGGGCAATTAAAGTATTGATATCTATTGATTTTTCCAGTCCCAAAAGCGTCGGCGGCCTCGACACCTATGATCCATTGGATAGTCGTGTTAAAAAATTTTGGTCCACTAAAACCAGTGAAATAGCCAGCCATGTGCCTAATTTGGGCGGATATGTATTAAAAGCCGATGCTGAGGGACGGGCTGGTCCTGCAAGATATAATAGGTTTGATAATGTTTAAAACAATATTAACAATACTACTACAGTATATATTTCAGGATTTAGTAATATAAGACTTACTATTGTCTACTTTATAACTTCTACTGTAGGACTATAGCACAGGCAGCAAATACATTAGCAAATGCATTAAAACCACATAACGGTATACTATGCTATAGAGGTTTTGTATACAAGTATCCATTGAATTGGACTGACCTAACTGTGGACAGGGCTAAGGCAGCGTATGAAAACTTTGCTAAATTTGATGGACAGTTCGATGACAATGTTATCATTCAAATTAAATTTGGGCCGTTAGATTTTCAGATACGTGAAGCCGTAAGTCCATTATTAGGTGCACTCAAAAAGACCAATATTATGCTGGAAGTGGAGGTCACACAGGAATATACAGGACAACAAAGACATACCGTATATTTGGCACCACTTTGGAAATGGGTGCTCGACTTTGATCTTCGTGTGGATAATAAAACATCACCCGTTAAAGAGCTCTCATCTGGAAATCTCTTTAAAAGACCGTATGGAGGACTTGTCGGTGTTGTAAATGTAGGCCTGTCCACTACATGGATGGGCAATCATTTATCAATGGCCAATGTTTATGCTTTAGGACGGTTAGGTTGGGATTCAAACTTGACTGATGCGATAATTGCTGACGAGTGGACACGACTTACATTTGGACACAACAAAAAAGTAGTGGATGTTGTTATGGACATACAATTGAAATCACACGAAGCTTTTGAAAACTATTCCGGACCTCTGGGTGCCGGCAGTATGACTGAGATCCATACTAGTAAGTATGGACCCCATGTAATGGCTTCGGAAAACGATGGATTTGGACAATGGCATAGACCGGATCAGTATGGTATCGGTATTGACCGCACTGTTGCCGGACTTAAAGGCAAATATGGCACCGGTTTTATTGGACAGTATAACTATGAAGTGTCAAAAATGTATGAAAATCTAAACACCTGTCCCGATAATCTAGTATTATTTATGCATCATATCAATTATACACATATTTTACATTCAGGTAAATATAAATTATATTATTTTTAATTTAATAAATTAAAAACAGAATATTATATACTATTCTATTAATATTTAATATATAAATCAATTGTTAAAGTATAACTTAAAATTTAATTCAATAATATACATGTATTAAAATATAAAATTGTGTGTATTATTGGTTGTAAAAAAGTACCAAGTTATTTATTTATTAAGTTTCTTTAACTTTCAAATATTGTATTTTACAATAAGTCGATTATTTATCTAATGTAACAAAAAGATGTAAATATAAAAATAATAGGTTATAAACATTACAAGGATTGTCCTATAATTCTTTAGAAACTTATAAAAATACATTAATATCTTTCAAATGAGTCAATTATAATAATTTTTTAATTAATTAAGTTTACATCTGAAATATAGAAATCATAATATTTTATTACTTACAGTAATATATGCTTATCTAAAATGTTAATAGACTGAACCTATAGTTATTACATAATTAACTTAATATACTGTATGCTTGTTTATACAGTACTATAATTTACAATATAATAGCACTGATGTTTAGGTATACGTGTCTGAAATTAAAATCAGTTAACTGTATATCACTTATAATACAAGTTTAATAATAATAATATAATATTTTGTATATACTTAGGCAAAACAGTTATACAATACTTTTATGACAGTCATTATGCCGGAGCCGAAACAGTACAACAGTTTCATAAAAATTGGGTACAACTTAAAGGACTTATTGATGAACAAAGATATCAAGATATTGAACACCAATTGTTTTATCAAAGCGGACACTCAATTGTTTGGAGAGACTCTATATGTCAGTGGTTTAAAAACACTTCAAATATTAATGATATACACAATAGAGTCGGTCATTACAGCGGACGTATTGAAGCCGAAAGTATGCAATTGATTGGTTATACACACCGTAAAGTTGATCCCTGGGAAACAGCATCACAAGGGTTGGCGGTTGAGTGCAAAATAACTAATAAACAATGTAGTGCTCAAACTAAATGGACTGGTCATACCGGTGCTTATGAGATAACAGTACAATATTATGATGAAAGTGATGGTATATCTCAATTTAGTCTTTATATCGGCGACACTCTTATAAAACAATGGTTAGCTAATGACACTCTGCCCGCTAATAAGCCATCTGGTGATACAAGTACTAGGATTACGGTATCTAATGTTCACATTAAAACTGGAGATCATATTATTGTTAAGGGAAGTCCAGATAAAGGAGAAAACGCTGTAATTGATTATTTTGAAATTAAATAAAATTATTATATTCAGCATTATAATGTATTACAGTATTATATTAAACATTGCTTGTATACAATATAATATAGGTTTAGTGTACAAATTGTATTAGATATGCATATTATATTATATTATTAATTATTATCACTAAGCATTAAGAAGCATTATACTCTTCGCGCCATATAAAGGTATTATATGAATAAAAATATCTCTTATTTGTATACATTTGAAGTTATAGTCATTTAAATAAGTGGTGTCAGAGTTAACAGTCAAAATGATTTGAAAGCGAACCAGATTCGGGCCATCATTTATTATCAATTGAAGACTAAAGAGTTGGAAGTGATTGAAGCGCATCAACACAGTATTATTATTTAAGTTTTAGTACAATCACCAAATTGATACGTGAATTCAAAAGGTGAGTCACTTGAAAACAACCCTATTGAGGAACGGCCTGTTTCGGAGAATAAAAATGCAGCGATTGTCGAAGACATAATAAGAGCTGATCCAAGTAAAAAGTACAAATCAGGCATTCGGGGCAAAATATAAGAATATGTGCTGACCAATTAAAGGTACAGAAGCAATTTTGTGGTTTTGTACCCCATCTTCTAAGTGGAGAGCAAAAGGGGGATAGGTTGGAAAAATGTCAATAAGAGAAATTCAGAGATAATACCACCACTAAGATAGTAAAAGTTGATGAAGTGACTATGATTATTACGGGCCAATACTGTCACGGGAAGCAAAGATATTTGTGTCTGAAGATGAAGATGACTCGAAAAATAGAGTATTTTGAGTCGCTTGCGAAAATAAAAGGTGGATTTTCAGGCAGAGAGAGAGAGAGAGAGAGAAAAACGAGCTGTTTTTTCCCTTCAAAATAATATTTATGAGTTTATAATAGGAGTCACTGAGTAATTGTGTCTAAAAAAGTGAGTGATTTGAGAGAGAGAGAGAGAGAGAGAGAGAGCAAAATGTGTGAGAAATTGTTGATAAATAACATTTCCTCAGCAGAAGACCAACACATTTGTCTCAATTGACTTCATTTTTATTACACATTTTAAACATAATTTATTATATTATTTAGTAATATACACAACAATTTTTCTGCAAACACACTATTTCAAAAAGCTACCTGTCCTTATTTAATGACTAATCTTTGTAAGCATAACTAAACCCACGTTAAGTTAGATTATTAATTTTTATTTTATTATTATTATTGTCATTTAATTTCGTCGGCGCTTTTAAAATAGTCACAAAAAAACTAAGTTAACTATATTTCGCATATTAGATAATAAAAATATCATTTTTATTTTTTAAAAGTTTAAAAGATATAATATGAGAGTGAGATTTTTGTGTGGATAATGGATTTTCAAGAAATTATAATTATAAACATATAATCAAATTAATTTTTTTTATAAAAAATAATTATAAATATATGAGATAATTTTGTTTACTATGTTTACTATATTAAATACAGTTAATAGCATTTTTAATTATATAGTATAAACTAATACAGTATTTAAATACATTTTTTACAATTTCTCTTTTATTTATTAATCTAATTAGTACATCTACATCTAAAATCATCTACATTTTAAAAAAATAACAGATACATAATATATAATATACAGTTAATTATTAATTATATTTATAATTATATTTTTTAATTTTATTGGTATAAAATAAAATTTTGCTAAATGATGTGTGTATGATATTTTTTAAAACTATTAATACTTTTGTAAAATTATTAAATAATAAAATTTAAAATATCGAATATTGCATATTTGATTTATTATTAATCTTATAATATTGAATCTAAATTTTGTCATATAAATTACAGAAATTTTTATAAGGAAAATATAAGTATAAAATTAAAACAATTGAAAAACACAAACACATGATTTTGACAAATACTGAAACACAATTGGCTGACATATCAATGCTAATTGTATTTTAGTTAACGCTTTTTATGCATAAATTGTGTGGCTTTTAAATTAAAATTAACATTTAATTTGTTATTTTTACCTAATATTTTAAATAATTTGTTTGCATATATAATACTTATATTATTATCTAAATTATATGTCTTAATTGGATAAACTTTTATTTGTGCAAAATATTATTTCACAGAATTAGTCATAACATATAAAAATTATAGTAAACTTAATTTTAAAGATAATTTTCTTAAAAAGAAAATAGGTTTGTATTAACTAAATGTTAAGTAAAAAAAATATATCAGTTATGCAGTATTAAAGTTTACTAATAGAAAAATGATATCAATTTTATAAGTTATAAGTTTGAATTCAAAGATAATAAATAAAATCATTTATATTTAGCCCGCAATGAGTGCCTATGAGACCGGTGATCCAACAGTACAGAGATCGGTCACCAAACGCATGGGTCGACCAAAGAAACAGTTAACTATTGAGTTGCGGGCCCGCCGTGAAGTGGCCAACTCTAATGAAAGACGACGCATGCAATCAATTAATAACGGATTTTATTGTTTGCGTCAAATAATGCGATCGCAATCTATACACGAAAAACAAAGTAAGGCCGCAGTCCTACATTCAAGTGCTAACTATATACGCAAACTGGAGAACGACATCAAACTTATGAAAGACCAAAATATTATACTCAAGAGTTACATCAACTGTCAACACAATCAACTCATTGATGGACAACATCTTCAAACTAACGGTACTCTTGAGGAAAATCAGTTAAATGTCCACCAATTGAAAGGTATTAAGTTTATTAAGTAATAATTTAGTATAGTTATAGATATAATACAATATAAATATTATTATAAATCAACTAAAAACTATATTAAAATTTAAATACATTTTTATAATGACTCACCAAAATTGATAGATAATAAAGACAATAATGAAAGACATCGGGAAGTCTTGCAGTTGAAGTCATTGATATTAAAACAATTGCAAAGTTATAAGAAATCCGGGACTACTCTTATATCAGGTGTTCAATCATCTCATACTGATTCACACGGGTCTCAAAATTGGACGGATTCACAATTAAACACTCATTTACCACTGGCTAACATTCAAAGCACCCGTCCCTCAATTACACTGCCTGAGAGACCACCTATGGTTCAACACAGATCTTATTATATGTCGGATCGCATGCAAACCAACGATCATAATCTCAAACAATGTAATCATTTACCTTAATGTTATAGACAACACAACAATTATTATTTAATCATTAGTCTACTTAATTCACTTTAAAATCATTAAAATTAGTTAATTACAAACACTATTACATTAATGATTAATGTAATACATATATCTAAATGTATTAGTAAACTATAGTGAAAAAAGAGAAATTGGATATCTATCTGAATATATATTGATTTTTTTAAAACAACATTTCACTTATGAGATTAAAAATTACAGATTCAATGAAACAACAAATGGACTTCAATAACAATAATATATTGGATATGTCATCGCAAAGTTGTGGTGATTGGGCACAACCACTAAATATGTCACTCAAACGACGTCAAAAACCAACCATGAGATGAGCACCGGTACTATAATCAAGTAAATGTTTACAACGATTTCATAAATTTAACTGATTTTCACATGTCTTATAAATGATAAAAATAAAATCTTTTTAAAAAACTAAAATGTGAATCCTTTTTGCATATAATAACAATACCTGTAGTTTATTTCAGTGTAAAGTTAATAAAATTATCATGATAATTTATATGCTAATTTTATTATAATGTTTATTTATTTGTCGAAATTGTGCAAAACTTGTAATGAATATAAATCGTCTCATTTAAAAAAATAGTAATTAATTATTCACAAATGAGACTTAAATAAAGTATATGTAAATACAATGTTAATGAAAGAAATCTTGATTTATATCATATCTATTAATGTATAAATGATATCTTAAATTAATAAAAATTTGTAAAATATTTATTGGTTGGTATCTTTTTTTGTGGAAATGTTGTATTACTAACTTTTTGAAGTTAATAAAATAAAAATAGCTTCCAATTAAACAATCATAATTTTATTATAAAGTTTATGCATTTATTATTATAATTTTCACGATTTAATTTTTTAACTTAATCATTATAGTTTCCTTTTTTAAATTTTATTATTGTAATTAAACTAAAACTTAATGCATAAAAATCTAATAATTTATAATTTATAGATATATTATTATTTAACATATTTTTTATTTTTCTATTTTTAATAAAAGTTATCTAAATACTAAATACCGGTAAAACTTTAATGCAGTTTATTTTTATAATAATTATTAATAAAAAATAAAAGTATTAAGTTAATAGTAAAAATTTTGCAATGTTATTTTTAATTGTCCATATGTTTAGAAATTTATATTTAACTAAAGTTAAAGAAAACTTTTGGACAAATTATGGCTGTAATTGATTATATTTTAATTGTTTAATACAATTACTGTACTTATATTTGCATAATAGTCTTGTATTAATACCTCTAATTAGGTACGCTATGAGTCACTCAATACTATTGAATATTTTTATTGTAAATTCTATAAAAGTATATAAAAAATAATTTTAATATTACATATAAAAGTTATTGTATTCATGGTATACATTGTTTATATTATTATTATAGCTATTAAACTAAAGTATTTGCACTTATAATATAGACTATACAGTAAATGATAATATACCGGTACTTTATTGATTTATCCAACAATCATTATCACAAAATTAATCCTATTATTAAAATATGATATAATTTAATAAAAAAGATATAACAATTAAACTATATATTTTATTTGTAACTATTAAAAAAAGTCTTAATTATAAACATTTAAAATCAATTTGTATCCTAAATAAATAAGTTATATATAATTAATATTTTACATATACTACACATATAATACATATTAGAGACAATTATTTTTTAATGTAAACATACAAATCATATGCTATGATAATTAAGATCTAAAAAATAATAAAATTTAAAAATTAGTTTGTTTTTATAATTGTTAGAGTAGTAAAAACATACGATAACTATCTGTAAGCCCACAATCGGTACTGTTGACCACCGATAACCCATAGCACCCAATAGACTGCCACCAATTTCAGGTCCAATAGCAGATCTATTAAAATATTTAATAAATAAGATAACAATTAAAATAAATTCAAACTTAAATGTTTACTGTATATACCCTAAAGCTATTGCTGATGAATAAATTGAAGAAATCACAGCAAATGTCGATACATTATCCGGATAACCGTTTTTCCTAAAAAATTAAATTATACATAATATAAGATAAAATTATTAGTAGTACAGTATGTATACAATTATATATTACAGTAGTAGAAGACATTTGTCTATTACTTACGGTAATAATTTTATACATACATTGTTTGTCGTACTCCCTGAGTAAAACTGCCGACACACTGTGCTCCTGTTCCCAGTCCTAAAAATATTTGTGCAACAATAGGCATCCATAATTGACTGCAATAAAAAATTATTAATAAATTAACTATAAAAGTTTTAAAGCATTATACCAGGACAAATTATTTAATCAAACTAATAATTAAATAATTGATTTTTTTACTAACGATTCAATGGGAAAGAAAGGCAATGGACCGGCAATTATGAATGCAGTCATTGATAACAGACAGCCTATTATACATATTGGATGACAGTTTGACACTTTCTCTACAATATAGGCCCAAACTTGACTGAATACAGCATAAACTAAACCCATTATGATAAATATGGCACCTGTTAGTGATGGGGATAGCTTCTGGATCTATTATTAGTTTTCATTATTTTTTAAATTGATAAAATAATTTAAGATTAATTAAAATTATAAGAAAAGTCAATTTAAAGTAAAACTTCAAAATACCGATTCAATATGCAATTCAAGTGTTGCCTCATTAAAACCAATAGATAAAAAACAGTTAATAGTTATTATTATATTCAATGTAATATCAAATTTGCTCAAAACTCCTAAAGTACTTGTCCTCTCAATTGATTGGGATTGAGCTATGGATTAATAATTATAAGAGAAAAATTCATAAGAAAAATAATTTATAAAATTTACAATTGTTTTAAATAATTACATTTTGAGGGTAAAAGTAAAAACATAAGAAATGAGGAAAAGATTATTAGAGATCCGATGGTAATGAATGGCAAACAAAATCCAATGCTATAGTTATTACCAAACTATTTATGACATACCAGTGTATATAAAGGAGTTAGTTTTAATAATATTATATTAATTATTAACAATTTAATAGACAACATACTTGATTGAGTAGTCCACCGATTGCCGGTCCAAATATCATACCGATGCCGTAAAACATTTCAGTTGTAGCCTTTTAATAGACTTGTTATCAAATATTGTTTTCAAAAATAAAGATTTATAAATATACTTACAAACAGTTTTGATATATGATTTGGAAAATGTAAGCAAATTATAGTCCAACAACTGACGAAAAAAGAGGCCACACCTAAGCCCTCAATCGTACGACTTGTCATCGCCAACGCCACAAATGTTGTGCCCGTCGGAGACCATTGAAGAGTACTTTATTTTTATCAATAATATTATATATATAATTTAAATTTTTTAATTTAATTATCAAAACAAACCCAAACAGTGTGCTGCAAATACCGGCCACTAATAAGCCTAAACTTATCATAAATTTGGGAGTTAAAGGAGGAATCTATTTTTTTAAAATAGTTATTATAAATTATAATTAATAATTATATTATAAAATAATATTACCAATTTTCCAAATATAATTGATCCCAAAAACAATGAAATTTGATATTCTGCTATAATTATACCAATCCAGGCCTCATTGGCTCCCATTTGTTTGGCCTGAAAACAAAACACATCAGATAAAAGTCTAATCATTGATTTTATTTTATATAATATAAATCATAAATAATGGCATACATGGGACGGGAAGAAAGGAGCCAACAATGAGAAAGCACTGCCGACACAAAAATTTCCGAAACATAACAGTCCTATAATTATATACTCCGATCCGGTAAATGTGTGAAAACATTTAAAAAATTTTGTGCTTTTATTTTTACTATTACTATCATCATTAGTGTCGACTTTTATGCAATTCAACAAATTTGTATCAATAGTTGTCGTTAAATTTGATTCACTTTTGCATGTATTTGATGACATGTTTGTAATATTTAAATGAGATTTTACTTTTTTTTCAATTAATATCACAATTCAAAGTGTTTGCATAAAATAATATTAATTTAATAATAAATTTAACATTTTATGTGATGTTCTTATACTAAACATAACAGCAATAGTTCATTGAATAACTATTGACAGGACTATTGTTATAATTAGTTTCGAGTACTAACTCGTTAACTGTTATCAACACTATTGAGGACAATGTATAACTAAAAGTAAAGCTATTTTCAAAATTAATCAAATTATTGATTTTATAAGTACACAGTAGTTATGTATTATATAATACAATATAATAAGATTTTTTTTGTTGATAAAATAACTATTCAAAAGTTGATCATTATATACATTGTGTATATAGTGTACAGTATATATTCAAACAAACTTTGAAAATAGTTTGTTTTCTGGAATGTATTTATATATATATATATATGTCTGTCGTGTGTTTTTTTGCAAATTTCGAAATTCTGACTTCAGATTCGGTTAGAAAATCGAAAATAACGTAAATTATAGGATGACATCAAAAATCAAATATCTCTTCAGGAATATGAACAAAATGGCGGCCAAAGTATTAAAAAAGTGCAAACTTAAAAAATTTTGTCAACGAATTCATATAAAGATTTCAAATTTAAAATAGGATTGTTTTAAGAAGTGGTATCTTATGTTGTCGTTAATACAGTCAAAATGGCCGACAGTTATCTTTAAAAATTTTGAAAGGAATGAAAATAGAAATAATTATATATAATATAAAATAAATATAACTCATGAATACTAACTTATTTTATCAATGATTAGTTTGCGCTTAATATTACTCATAGACTAATGATTATATAAAATTAATATTTTGGTTAT
Source organism: Oppia nitens (assembly GCF_028296485.1). Taxonomy (NCBI): domain Eukaryota; kingdom Metazoa; phylum Arthropoda; class Arachnida; order Sarcoptiformes; family Oppiidae; genus Oppia; species Oppia nitens. The sequence continues at coordinate 165,467 of NW_026533252.1, read as the reverse complement.
AATATGAGTGTATAAGAGGTAATTTATGCCATCAAAGTTTGTTTCTGGCAATGCTATATCAATTTCATTGGTTTTCTGTTGTTTTATAGTCATTTATACTACATTATTATATACAGTATTTACTTGTCATATGAATATTTAAAATTATACATTTTATACCAATTTTCCTAACTTTATATTTTACTTATTTTTAAATACAAAAGTAATTGGTATATATACTGTATATTTTTTAAAAATTAATATTTTATTATAATCAAAAAATTGTTTAAATAAGTTTTATTATCCAAATGATGGACAGCTAACAGGTTGACAGTGAAACTAATGTGTGTTTAAATTATGAAAAATATTCAAAAAATTTAACTATTCATATATAAATAACTTTTGTTTTTACAGATCATATTATGTAAATATGATGTACTAATTATAAAGTAAAAACAGTTAACTTAAATAAATAATTAAAAAATAATATATTTAAATATATTATTAGACAACTTGTAAATTTTAATAATTTTCATATAATTGCATAAATAGATAATTAAATACAATTATTTATTATTTATACATTACTGGTAATACATATAGATGTAGATATGAAAACATTTAAAAAATGAGACATATTTTATAAGCATTGATAAATTAAAAGATGAATTGCAAAAAATAAACAATAAATGATAAATTAATATCAATTTTTATGTCTTATTTCAATCGTACTCCTCATCATCTGTTGTCTCCCATTGATCGTCATCTGTGTCATCAATATCAATGTCTGGTCCACCGGTAATATCTTTGGCCCAAAATTCATAGCCATTAACTTTAATAACAGAAACAGTTGTATTATTACGAAAATCGCGGACACTGTCTGAATAGATGGAGTCATAAATGAGATTCAAAGTGTGTATATTAGGCAACACTTTATGCATTTGATTGATATCATCGGTAGTGATAGCAATGAAATTATGTTTTCCATTGGAAAAGATAGTTAAATGAGTTAATTGTAAACATTTGTTAAGACATTCAATGTTTAATACAATAACTTCTTCGGCATAATATGTATGAATAGTCAAACGTTTAATGTGTGTAAAGTAATCATTGATTACTTTCAATAGGTTTCTTTGATCTTCAATTGAATCATAACTTATTCCAATATGTTTCAATTGGTGACAATTGAGACCAATTTGTTTTAATGGTTCAATGAGTCGACTTTGATTTTCGGTTACCACTTGTTGGTCGATAACTATTTTAATCATTTCATACGTTAAATCCAAATCAATTAGTCCCGATATTTGTGATAGCGATGCAATTAGACTGTCATAAGTATTGCCGTGACTACCGAAGTACTCGAAGAAGTACCAGCTGTCAAATCTGATGGTAATCTTCTTGAGACTATTGCGAGAGTTGTCAATAATTTGCAGTAATACTCGATTGTCTGTTTGATTGTTTAACATAAACACCAGTGACTGGAGTTTATTAACTACCAAACCATTGACAGTATTGTCCAACAATTTCTTCTGTTTAAACCAATTATTAATATCACAACTGAGTAATGAAATTGTTATCAAATTTGGACACAGTTTGAGATTCTTAAGCACACAAACATTATTCTTCAGAGTTGTGTTTATCGATAGTCGTGTCAATTGTTTGCCAAACTTTTCAAGTAATTGATTGACAAGTGTTTCATTGATCGGTGATTGTGACCATTCATTCAATACCAATGTATTCAATTGATTGCTATTTATAATCATCACTTCAATGGCTTTATTCATGACAGGACTGGTGTGAGTGATGACAGCGCCGGTCATATTCTTACACTTGTCGATCATAGTCTTTACTTTGGCCACAATTAGTGACCTCTTGAGCCGTACGAGTCGTTCATCGAGTTGTTTATCAAACTCTATGTCAGTGATTGTCGTAAATAATAATCGTTTCCATTGTTTGCAAATACATTCAAATCGGAACCGCTCTCTGAATGGCAGATAATTGATCAATACTTGACACAAGTCATCACCGAAACGATCAAATGAGTCGTTGCTGTAATTCTTGTAGTTAGCCATCGATGTGATCATCAAATCATTGAATCCAATCATTCATTTAATTACTGACAATATGTTTACAAAACAATTGATTCGTATAAACAATACTATAGTTTTGAATTCACTCTTAAAGTACATTATATTTAAAAACTATATGTTATTATTGGCGCTAATAATTAATATCAATGTAAATGTATATTACATACACTTATTGGTAATAAAGTTATTAAATATAATTAAATATAAATTATTGAATAATAATCTAAATTATTGAATAATAATCTAAATTATTGAATAATAATCTAAATTATTGAATAATAATCTAAATTATTGAATAATAATTTATTTATTGTAAATAAATTAATTGCAACTATTTTTAATTAATTAATACTAAATAAAATATCACTGAAATAGTGTTTAATATAAGCGCTAAAACTTTTATCACTATTACTATTGGTTTAAATATTATTGTATTTATAATACCTGTTATCTGTATATAATTGTTAACATATGTTAATAGCTATAATCAAACGTTTTTATTGAATACAGTTAATTGGTTTTTGCAAAAACAAACTATACATCGATAGCACTGTAGTATCGAAAGTATCGAATTTATAGCATTAAACGTAACAGTAATTTATATGATGTACTGTACAGTTATATGATTATAGTTTGTAGGAAAAAACAGTTATGTATTATTTGTGAACGTCTACAATAATTTTCACTAWTAGTGATTGTGATGTCATTTATATATAACTTTCACTAAAACTTAATTATATTAACGTTTTGGTTATTTTTTAAATTATTAATGAAAATAAAATAATAAAATTAAACATTTAGTTAAATTATTAATAAAAATTTATCACAAATGAAAATTGGTTTAAAATTGTATATATCTTAAGTAATTAATTAAGTAATTATTAATTGAGTCCATACTGTAATCTAATAGTAATTTTAATACATTGAATATCTATAGCATTGAAAGGCATTTCAATTAAAGGTTATAAACAAACAAACCATTAGTTCATTGAATTACCCGATTGTATGGTCAGTGATGCTATCGGTCAGTGCAAGAGGTGGTGTTGGTCTGTCTAATGCCGTGCGTGCCGTCACTCAAGCGGTCGGTGGCCGTACAATAGCGCCGACACCAACGCATCCATTGTTGAGCCAATGGGAAGAACGAGAAGAATCGTTACCATCGTTGATACCCTGCGATTATCAGGACATAGCCATTGATTTGGCCACTCAACCCCTCCCGAGGCCACATACGTCATATGGATTAAGTCAAACAATGTTTAAGCGACAGTTATCAATAGGCACCGGTATCGGAGGTATACAAAATAAATGACAGTTTTTTCATGACTTAATATGATTTTGTTTTTGTCTTTTCCAAGTCGGGACACAACTTCGTTATTATCACAACGATATCAAAATCCCGAGTTTCGATGACGTCCGCAAAGACAGTACTCGAGACCCAAGTCGTTTGGCCAAAGAGTCGCGCGATGAGAGACGACTGCCTTTGGATGTGGTAAAGGTTGGCGTTGGTGTGACCGGTCTGATCGCTGCCAAGAAGATTGTCCACACAATTGTGGCCAATTTGTCACCCGCAGCGTCCACTCTAGCCATGGGTGTTATCGAAGTTGATTTAAATAAGATACCCGAAGGAACTAATATTACCATTAAGTGGAACAGTACGCAAATTTATGACTTAATTGTTATCAAGTAATTAAATTTGTTCATCAAATACATAGATAAACCTGTTTTTGTGAGACACAGGACTGCCGAAGAAGTAGCTCGAGAGAGAGCTCAAGACATCGGAGAATTGAGAGATCCACAGACTGATGAAGTCCGGTCATACGCTCACACATCAGGCAAATGGTTAATAGTTATGGCCAATTGTACTCATTTAGGATGCGTACCGATTGCCAATCAGGGCAATTGGGGCGGCTATTACTGTCCATGTCATGGCAGTCACTACGATGCATCTGGACGTATACGTAAAGGACCCGCACCTCTCAATCTTGAGGTACCCGACCATCATATTGTTGAAGAGGAAAACAAATTAGTTTTAGGCATTAAAGCTCCCGCTTAGAGACAAATCACTGTTAGAGGATTGCTTCTGTAGTTTAAATATTTAAGTGAATTATTATTAATAAATTTAATTTGTTTTGTTGTAATTAAACTAAATTTTATTATTAGTATTTTAGTTACTAAATGGTTTCAGATTTATCCTAAATATACAATTAATAATTAGTAAATCATTTTAATATATGGTATTTTAATAATGGCCATATCATTAATAATTACTGCACTAAAACTAACTAAATATTCAAAAAATTAGAATAAATGTTTAATTAAAGTTTGTTTTCAAATTAATAATTGAACAGTTAGTTTACTTATAATTTATATGAATAATCAATATATTAAATAATGAAATTTGTTTAAATTAGAGTTAAATTATCTCATTTTAATATCAGATTTGTCGCTTATACTGTAGTAAAATTGTATTACCGTTGTTGCGCACATAATTTGGCATGGAAGGTAATGCGATAAGTGGCAGGTTTCGTGGTAATTGGTTCCCCTGGAATTTGCTAGATTTAGGGGCACAAAATCCTAGCCATGTTATAAGTTTTTATTATGTGTCAAATTCATGCCACTCATAATTTTTTATCATTATTTAATGCGATTATTTATGCATTATTAATGCGAATTAAATTTATTATATATTTGATTATTAATTTTATAGTATTGATCGATCATTTATTAATTATAGATCGATCCTAGAATATTAAATTATTTATTTATTTATTGATTGATCATATATTTAATTAATTATAACTAAATTTAGATATTTAAAACACTTATAGTAGTGTAAATACCAGTTATCACATTTACTGCCATTCGGTTATTTTAGTTATCGCATTATCTGCCAGGGTATGGCAGGTTTAGTGGTAATTAGTTCCATACCTTTATGACACTTTTAATTAATTTTTAAAATTGATATGGCAAGTTATGTGGTTAAAAACGGTAATTATAAGTATAATTAACGGTAAATATCTTATTTAGTTAAAAAAAATTATAGTTATTTACTATAAATTTAACAAAATTTATACAATAAATTGTTTTTCATAGCTATTCATAGTTTTACAACTATTGTCAAAAGTATACGGTAGAGGATTGAGAGTCAATATCTTAAAAACTACTTTTTTAATTAATTTTGATACCGTTTTTTTTTGTAAATGTACAATATATATATATATATACTCTAGTTTATACACAATTACTAAAATTATTCAAAAATTATATACCGTAAGTAATTTTATAAATTCAAGTAAACAATGACTAAACACACGACCAAACAATCCTTAATACTGGTAACGTTTTACGTTTTTACTTATTTAAGTACTGTATATCTTTTAAATTATTGATTTAAAAAAATATTTATTGATTATATATAAACTAGATTATATATTCTACATTTATCAAGTAGTTTTCATGATATTCAATCTCGACAATAGCGATAAATTTAAAGTGACATTATGGTAGTGCAATAAAAACTTTAATTTTTATACCAAATATGCTATTCTATAAAATATAAAAAACAATAATTTACCTGAAATTTTATTTTAGTAGATTATAAGCAAATTAATTAGATAGTATTACAGTACATTTAATTGCTTAATTTGCTGTTTTATTTAATAACTAAATTTCATTACATAGATTTTATTAATAGTTAATTATAAATAATGAATTATCATTTAAACCCCCCTTAAATTTTGTCCCCTTCATGTTTGTGTCTTATATTAGGGGTTATTAAGAGCTTTGTTGTTGTTGTTGTTCAGTTTGTTGTTCAGGTTGTTGTTCTGGTTGTTGTTCTGGTTGTTGTTCAGGTTGTTGTGTAGGTTGTTGTGTGGGTAGTTGTGTGGGTGGTTGGGTGGGCTGTTGGGTGGGTTTTTGGGTGGTTTTGTTGGGTAATTTTATGTGTGCTTTTAAAGAAGGTTTGATGTAGTGGCGCTTTTTGATTTCACTATTAATAGTAAACAAAATTATTATAATAATATATACCGTATTTGAAAATAGTTTATAAATTATAATCAATTTATATTGAAATTACATATTAAGAAGTCTTGCTAAAGCATCAAACAATGCCATTGCTTTAGAGAGACGCCGTTTGATTGAGTAATCGATGGAAACTTTCAATGATTGACAACTGTTGTCATCGGTGTTAACATTGAGGGCTTCCTTCAAATATGGTATCCAAGAATCAGACATTCGTTTGACAGTACGCTCTGCAATGGCTCTAAATCGCGGATCAGTGTATGAATTGATAAACTCTTTATAATAATAATTAGAAAAACTGAATTTGAAATAATTATTAAATTATTAGTATTCATATATTTGTAGAAACAATAAAACATTTTTTTCAAAACTAATATCATATACCAAATGAGTTGCGCCAATGTATAGCTTGAATTAGGCTGTGCTATCATTGTGAACAAATCGGATCCTTTTCTGGCTCTAAGACTTGTCTGTGGAAGCAAACTGTTGGTAGTCTTGAGAAAATCCAAGTATAGCTGTGTATTGTTTTTGCAGATCTCGTCCTGCATTCGCATTCGTGTCACTGACATATTGGCCACAATTACTTTCATATGGATATTATTCTCGTATTTTTGTGTAAAATATTTCGATATTTTTAGCTCTTTATAAAAATACACTCTATATATACATACATAAGACATATTGTATAGCAATATATAATATAGATTAGAATATAATATAGAATTTATAATATAGATGTAAATATATAGGAATTTAATTTAATTGAAATGTTACATATAATTAGAGTTCGGACAGTTTTCTTCCCTTAGAATGTTCCCTAATAAATTCCCTCCAATTTTCCCTCCAGTTTTTAAAGAAAATATTTTATTTTAACCTTCCTTCATCGTTGGAGAATGAAAAATATTTTTTATTATAAAAATAAATAGCATAAAACTAAAATATCTAAAAACAATTTCATTGATATATTTAAAAATAAATTTTATCTCATTAAATTTAGTGATATTATTACTCAATATCACTTAAAATACAATTTATTATAACATTTGTTTTTCAAATATTATAATAAAATGTGTTGTTTAGGGATCAATAGGTGATAGAAAAAAGAAATAAATTTCCTATGAATTCCTAGGGATCAGGAAAATAGACACCTTTTAAATACTAAAAGGTTGATTGAATCCTACATATAATATATGCATAACTTTATGTTATATTACCGGCATATTTCGTAATCGTAAGTTTCAAATGATGTCGGATAACGTCTATACGGTAAAGACATACGATCTACATCTGCCAGAGTATTGTCGATGTCTTCCTCAGTGTCTTCAAACACTTCATTGTCATAAATATCGCACAAACTTTTGTCAATCAAACTACACGACAACACTATAATATAAAAAAATTAATATTAAAATAATATTTATATATTTGTTTTTTAATATCTAACTTAATTATCGGTACTTTTTATATTTAAATAAAACTTATCATAAATCTAATTATTAAAAATAGATTTAATTTTTGTTTTTAAATCTCAATTATTACTTACAGAGTATACCAAAACTGATAAATTGTAATTTTAACGACATCTTAGTATTTAACTCTTTATGCTTATAACTCGTTCACTCAATCAAACTAAACTAATAAATGAAAACTTGATAAAAACATATTGTGATATTTGGTTAATTAAATTAATTAAAAATGGAAAATTAATTATTTATTTTATTAAAATATCTAATATGACTAATTGATAATATTTGTTTGTAAGTTAAATTAAGAAAAAAAAATTGTATAAATTATGGTACAATGTAAATACTTACAATTATCATGTAAAATATTTTTTTTTATTATTTTTAAGTTTTCTACATTTGTATAAATTAAAGTATATATAATTTACAAATTACACGAATAATTTTTTTTTGCTTTTAAAATCTGAATTCACGTTTAAATATTTATAGATTTTTTTAATTACAAAATGTTTATTAAACTATTTTGTTGACTAAATTTATTTTAAAACTTTAATTCTAATTTAATTGTCAAAAATCTAATTTGTTTGTTATATACATAAAAACTTATATCTTAATCTATTTATTTTTAAATAATTAAATTTAAATATATTTTTTATTGAATATTTTATAAAAATATATAACTTAATAAAAAAAAAGTAAGATTGCTCAAATTTATAAACTGCAGTATATGTTTAATATTTAAGCTAAATTGTCATAAATAATTTACTAATTTGTTATACTAATGTTTACATTTTTTGTGTCAAAAACAATTTGGTCACTCTATTATATTATTTTGAAATTACATCCGTTATATAGTAAAAGTAAAATAGTATTTATTACACACAAAAATTCGATATAAAAATAATATCTAGATTTTCTATAATAACTATATAACCAAACTTATAACATACAGTATAATTCATAAAAGTATGGAATTATATTAAGAAATATTGTAGAAATTAAAAAATTAATTAAGTATTAATATATGACATCATGTTTTTCTTTTAGTGACTGATTGAATCCCATTTCAATCTTTGGCAAAATATTTTTTAATTAAACAAATAGCTAATATCTAATGTAATTATTAAAATTAAAAATTATTATTATTTATATACTTATAGTATAGGTTAGTATTAGTTAAGATTTGTTTAAAAATATTAAAATACTGTTGATTGTAATGTTTGAATATAATTCATATTATTTAGCAGAAAAATTTTTCGAAATGTAATTCAAGTATTATAAATGTAATTGTTTTTATTATTTATCATAATTTTGTAAAACTTGTGTTTTTAGCATTTTTTAGAATTAAATTTGAAACATTTTGTAGTAAACATTAGTTTTTTGATATTATATCTTGAATCCAATCAAAATAATGAGATAGTTTGGTAAATACAGCCGGATATCCTTTCAGCGCACAGGGATTTGATGTCCACGAGGCCACACCTAATTGAATCCATTTACCATCACTTGTTTGACATTGTATGGGTCCACCTGAATCACCATTGCATACACCGCTTTCATCGGTCATACCATCAAAACATAGATGTCCGTCAGTTATAGGAAATGATATGCCTGGCCATGACTTTATGCATGTGTTTCGGTCAACCATTTGTTTGGATACTTTCATGAGAACCGGTGACATTGATTCGTCTATGGGATATATCATTAAATATATTAATTATAAAAAATACTTTGTTATTAATTAATTGAAAATTACTTTTATATCGTTTACCCCAACCAACAGCCAAACATACAGCGCCGTCAGGTATTTGTAGATTTTTGTGGGGCAAACAAATAGGTTTCAAATGTTTATCTTTATTTGAAAAATCCACTTTTGTACTCAACTTTAACAATGTTATGTCATTTACTTTAGTAATGTTGGAGTAGTCCTTATGAATAAATACCTTTAAAAAATTTATATTAAATATAACTTGAGTATAAATTTTATATATCATAAATATATTATTATCAAAGTATTTTAGTAATTACTTTGCTAATGGCAAACTCCCTGTCCATTTCCCCGTATTTATTAAGCATATGTCCTCCAAATCTGATTTTCCAAGTGAATGGAAATATAGATTTTCGCATACAATGTGCTGCAGTCAGTGCCCACTCATCTATAAATAATTTATAAAGTATTAAAAACTATTTTTTTTTTGTAAGTTATCACTTCATATATAAATTATTAGTAAAATTTAGTAATAATTTTATTGAAAAAAATGTGTTAAACTATAAAAAAGTTTTTATTATATATACCATTGATTAGAGTAGCGCCACAATTATGTGATGAAAAATATTTGACCTGAAGTGAGCCCATCCATGGGAACTCAAGTGGCCGTACAGTTAGACCGCCCATTATTTTTGGTACCAAATTGACAGTTGATATTTCACATTGATTTAAACTTTTGTCACCTAAATAGATATCAAACAATAGCAATTTAAAATATTTTTAATTTATTTCTATAAATTAGTCAATTATTTACTTGAGATGAAGTTTAAAGCGTTTGCAAATATCATTAACAATATTAATAACATTTTATATTTTACCTATCAGGTAATTTCCTTAAAATGAAAATCTAAACTCTAAATATATTTTTTATTTATATTTAAAATATTATATATAAATATTGATAATTTATTTACATGAAATGTGGGCTCATATAACCTAAATTGTGTAAAATATGTCGATATTTTGTCCAAATTTAAGTTCATGTTAATCAATAACATGTGTTTGAAAACATTTGATATAATTTTCATTTTTATATTTCATTATCTGATATTTTTTTTGTGGTAAAACAATTGATTACAAACTTTTGAAATACACAACAAATGAAAGCATAATATAATATTGTGAGTAAAGTAATAAATGAATGAATGAAACAATTTTAATGAATTCAAAAACAATAAAAAAAATTTTAACAGAAATCAGTGAAAATAGAGACTAATTTTGAAGACATAATCAGTAGTATCAATGAGTGAACAAATTCTTGTAGACCTCTTTGAGCGCCGAAAAGTTGGACTTTTTCTCGCGCATCACTTGCTTGACCTCATCAGCCGACTGAACAGGTTTGCCATCAATGGTAATACAACGGAATCCTTGGTCTTCCTGTTTAATACTTTTGTACGACTGTTTGAGTGCTGAAAACGACTGAAAGCATTGTTTCCACTCTTGCTTTTGGCCGACAGTCTGGTCTTTGAGATATTCGTAGTAAGCATTTGTGACAAACAATAAGTCCTCCCAATGTTGACAACTTTGACCGCATTTGGACCAATCAATTGCATTGAGGAAACGGTCGACATGTTTGCCGGCTTCGGTATATTTACCACAAATAATGAACTGCTTCGTGAGTCTCACTTGAAGGCCAATCAGTTCACTAACTTCATTGTAATGCAAATCAATGATCGTTTGCACCGCTTCTTCGGCTCTCTTAAGGTGCAAATCAATCATTGTTTGTCTTTCGGCTTCTTTTTCTTCCGGATCTTTGGTTTCATCATTTTCTTTGGAATCTTTGTTCACTTCTTGTTCTTGTTGTTCACTCTCGAGTTCAGAGATGCTATTGCTTTCAGTATCAGTCTTTTCATTTGATTCTTCTTCTTTGTGCTCATCGATAACGTCTTCATTGTTTGAATTTTCCACAGAGTTGTCGTATGTATTGTCTTCATACTCTTCTTCTTCTTCTTTTTCCTCTTCATCTTTGGCTTCTTCTTTACCATCATTTTGTTGCAATCTATTTATAATTTTGAGTGATTCTTCAAACTCGAGTCTAACAAAAGCCACTTTTTGAAGTACTTGTCTGATGTTGGGATAGAGAGTTCCGCACTGAAGACATAAGTCTCTGTCTTGTCTGTGGATGTTTGCCACATAAAGTACTGGTCCTTCACATTCAAGACATTTGAGTGCCGGATAGCCTTTGACTTGTTTGAGACATAGATTGCAACCGCAACTGAAGTGATAATTGTTTCTCAGAATGAGTTGCCTCTTCTCTAAAGGCATCCATTGATTTGGTCCGTAACTGATTGACATTTCTTCTCCCGGCTCGACGTCTCTGATTGCTCTGAATATTAACTTATCGCCGAAGAACTGCCAAAACATTGTGGGGTCGCAGCTATGGTTGATATACGAAGAATAATTGGAGACACAGGAGCCAAGTGCTAGATTTTGTTGTGATTGTTGCGGATCCTTAACAGTCCACCCGAAACTGTTGGTCAATGTTCTGCGAAATGTTTTTACCAAAAATGCCACAAACGAAACAAACGTCTGTTCGTTGTCGGCCACAAAAGCCTTCTTGTATTCAATAAGAAGCGCCAAATCAATGGCCATAAGTGTGTGCTTCGCATTGTCTTCCGTCGTGTATTTGTTGTCATTGTCTGTCAGTGACAGAAATGCCTCGAAGTGATGTCGTTTCTCATCTCTAATACGTCGATACATAAGATGACAATCTCGACCATAGAAACGACACAACCATTTCTGGAGATCAAACTTCTGGAGATCGAAATCAGTGGCCGTTTTGAAGGCATATTCTGCTCCAATACGTGTGACCACACGGAATGTCTGGTAGAGTGGACTCTGGATCACTAGTCCTGTCATTTTGCATTCAAATTGATGCGAATCTTTGATACCTCTGTCATGACAGGTTCGGTCACAAAAGACAACTTCATTACACCAAACACACGGCCAGAACTGGAAACCAATCATTTTCTGGCAACAACTGCATACAGATCTTAAGTGTTGGGCCGATATCACAGCGTTCTGTGGCTTCTCTGATATGACGACCGCTCCCTTTGGTATCTTTTCTTTAGCCAGAAAGTGACGACCTTTTTCTTTGTTTGCCTTCAATGCGATCTTTTGTTCCATCCATAGATCAAAGTCACTGATGTGTTCCTGTTCTGGAAGCGGCCAATTAGGTCCGTACACTACCAGCTCTTTGGTTAGAGATGTATGCATTTCTTTTAGTGTTTTGAGGAGTTGTGGCTTTTCATTGAGTTTGAACTGTTCCTTACAGGCAAGTATACCATCGATGCATTGCATGGCCTCACCATAACGGCCCAAACTCTTCAGACTAATGCCTTTAACACACGTCATATCGACAGATGAACCCAAAAACATAGACATTTCGGCGTCGAAGAGGGCATTGGAGTAATCATCAATACGACAGAAAGCGTGAGCTCTGGCAGTGTATGCCTTTTGCAAATCTTTACAGTCGGAGCCTTCAGTGGGAAAGGGAGCCCATAGTAAAGCATTGGTATAGCACTGAATAGCTATATAGTAGTTCTTGGCTGACATATGATTGTCACCTTCTGTGCGATACATCTGTGACTTTGTCTCACTTTTGTCACAGAGTTTGACATAATTGTCCACTTTATGGGTGATGTCTTCGCGGAATTCTTGAAGCGATTTAATCGTTTGAAAGATGTGAGCGATTCGCTTCTCATGGCTTTCGAGTGATGCAAACACCGGGTCTTTGCATAACTGAGCGCAAAGATTGACAAACTGTGTGGGCTCGCTATTCATCACTACTGTATCAATACTACTGATATGTCTTTGATTTAATCAATGGTCTAAAAACTAACTAATGGATCTGATTTAATGATTGATAATAAAGTGATTTAAAAAAAATTAACTGAATTTTGTGAACTGATTTAAATGAGAGATAAATTAAATTTGAATTCAAATATTTGCCAAATGTGTTAAATTAATTTTAAGTTAATTGTTTGATGCGTGAAGTTTTGAATATTAAATTATTATTAGAAAATGGGATATACTTTATGTACAACATTGTTGTCTCGCTATAACTTATTTGCATATAATATATGCCATATATTATATCCTATATCTCTATGGAACCTAAAGTAAAGAAACACAAAATGTAAATTTATTATTAAATATGTTTTTTTTTAAATGCAAATCACTTGCAATTAAATCTATTAAACAAATTCTTATAATTAAATTATTTTTTAAACGTTTAAATTATGTGTTTTTTGTGTATCAAAAACCCGTGAATTTGGAATAAAAAACTATAATATTTTTTCTACAAAACAACAAACTCTAAGACTAAATACAATATGAATTATACTCAATAATAACATTTTTACACATTAAACAACTTTTTTATAAAATCAAAATTTAGTATTAATTTTTAGTTTTATACAAAATTTTAATGTTTTTTAATTATTAAAATTATTATTATTACTTTTATTCAAAAATATCCAGTTAATTAAATTTAGTAAAATTTATAATTAAGGTAATAATTGTTAAAAATTTGGTTTAGAATCTAAATTTTAGATTAAAATAAAATATTAATAAATTACAGTACTTTACTCTATAAAAATCTTAATATTTAATAGTATTAAATTACTAATGGTTTTTAACAAGTATATAATTTTAAAGTAATTTATTAAATTATTTAGAATATCTTATTTATATTTATTTTGAGTTTAAAATTATTTCAATACAATAAATTTTCATTTATCAAAAAAAGTTAAGTAATATTTTATATTTGTATGCACTGATAGTAATGTTTTAAATGCTTATCAAATACACAGAAAATACTGAAATGTCTAATAAATAATAAAATTAAAAAAAATATTACTAAAAGTTTAGAATAATCAATTAAATTATTACAATTTAAAGTTGATTTAATTAATGTATTGTAAATAAGTTTTTAAATTTAGATTAAAAATTATATAATAATTTTGATTATTTATCTCATTCAATAATATACTTATAATTAATATGTTTAATTGTAAATTAATAATATTTTCGCGCTTATAGCAATTGATTTTTGTTAATTGTATTAAAATTAATTATATAATGTTATGAGAGATTTTATTTTAGTAGGTTTTATGTGTTTCCGTATTTTAGGGCTTAAAGAAATGTTTTCAGTTAAAAAGCAAAATTTTTATCACCGATAACTCAGCTTTAATTTAACCCAAATTTGTACACAATTTTATAAATTGTAAACATTTTACGATTAGTGATAAAACAATGTTGACTTAGTTTTGTTAACAGTTATGAGTATTTTATTTAATATAATATCATTATATATTTGTATTATAAAAATTAATATCATAATTCTATTTAATAATATGAATTGTTATAATTATTACAAACATTAATATTATATATATTTAATAATATTATAATAATATATAATAGTTTTTTAATTATAGTTAATTAATATACTAATTAGTATTTGGCAGTAATGTACTTAAAAAATGCCTCAATTTATAATCTAAAAATTTTAGAAATTATCACTAAATTATATTAATATTTAGGTAAATATAAATATACCATATAATAGATAAGAGCTATAATTTTATCATTTATAACAATTATTTAGCAATAATTGCAATGAATGATATAAAATTAAAAATAGTCCACAAATTTATTGCAATTACAATAAATGTATAAATAAAGATGAAAAAAACTTAAATAAATCTCAAAAATTAATAATCAAATCAAAAAAGTTAATTTACTAATTATAAAATTAATTTAATATTCTCTAAATTAATTAAATAATTATCCAAAAAAATGTCGTCAAAAAGTGTATCTTTAATATCAAATCAGACATTTTTAGCTAAATTTTTATCTCTGGATCAGCCAAAAGACAAGATTCAAGTGACGTATGTCTATGAATATCCGGGTAATCGAGACAGCGATGGTCACTATTATCCACAATTATGTGCCAAAACTAAAGTTATTGATTTTGTACCCAATAATGTCAATGACTTACCCGTTTGGTGCAGCGGTAGTATGTATTCATTCAAAGAAGAAGTATATATGAAACCGGTCCGCATATATAGCGATCCATTCAGAGGTGGTAATAATAAACTAGTGTTGTGTGAGACCTATACTGATGAGATGACACCACACCCGGTCAACCATAGACACAGTTGTAATGAGTCCATGAAGATGGCTAGCGATGACAAACCGTGGTTTGGCTTTGAACAGGAATACATATTATTGGATGGAAACACTAACCGACCTTTGGGTTGGCCTAAAGGAGGTTATCCTAAACATCCCACAGAACTCGATGTCATATATTTTCAAGGAATTGGTGCCAACCGTGTCGTCGGTCGAGATGTAGTCGAGGCTCACTTCAGGGCCTGTCTTTACGCCGGCGTTAACATTACAGGCGAGAATGCAGAGGGATTACTGGCTCAATGGGAATATCAGGTTTAGTAATAATAATAACTAATTGTATTTTATAATTATATTATAAAAATAATATCAACAGATCGGTCCGTCTGAAGGCATACTTCTCGGTGATGATGTAATGATGTCGCGATATATATTGCATAGAGTGGCAGAAATGTTAAATATTGTCATAACATTTGATCCGAAACCGGTTCCGGGTTGGTTTGGTTCGGGCGGACACATGAACTTCAGTACGGCTGGAATGCGGGCAAAGGGTGGCATTACTCAGATTGATAGTGCCGTTGATAAACTGTCCAAAAGACACGCACATCATATTAAAGTATACGATCCCCGCGGAGGACTTGACAATCAACGACGACTTCAGGGCGCAGCCTTCACATCAAAAATAGATGACTTTACTTCAGGAGTGGCCGACAGATCAACAAGTGTGCGAATCCCCAAACAGGTGGCTCAGGCAGGCTGTGGATTCATTGAGGACAGACGTCCCGCTTCTAACTGTGATCCCTATCAAGTGACCGAAGCGTTGGTCCGAACGTGTTGTCTAAATGAATGATTATTTAATGATATGACTAATAATTTTTTAGTTAATTTTAATTTTCTAATAAACTTCTACTGTATATAGTATTTAATATTATATATAAATTATTTTTAATATACATAAAGATAACTTAATTTAGTTTATACGGTATAAACAATAAATTAAAATAAAATTGCTTTATGGTAATTAAATATTAAAAATGTGTTGTGAATTATTTGTATTGATAGACATTTATATATTTAAAAATATATTTTTATATTCATATAATCACTATAATAAAGAAAATTTAATAAGTAATTGATGCGATTGCATCTAATAGATGGTTATGATAACAGTACTTTAAATGTAAAATAAAATAAGAAATTAAAACAAATTTGTTTTAAAAATAAACTCTAAATGTAAAACTTGACACCTATAATATGGGCGATAAATTATATTTATTATAAATTTATTTATTTGATTAATATTGTAAACTAATAGTATGATTTTGTATTTTAGTATATTTTTACTATTAATAATTAATTTATATTTAAGTCATATTTAAATTAGATTTTGGCATCCAGTGTTTTTTAAAATTAGTATTTATTAATATGTATTAATATCGTACTTACTTTAATATTATTATTCATAAAGTATAAATTATATTGAATATTCAAAATTATTATACATTTTATAAATTATAACTACAATATATTTTAAATAATTGATACTTTCATGTTTGCAATATCTTCATAATGTACTATCAAATTAAAAATATATATCGTAATTAATAATTTTTATTTATCAAAAAATACTTTTCAATGTCAGTTCAATTGTGCAAAAGTTTGTTTTAGTTTTATTATGATATGTATTGATAATAACTGTATCGATAATATCTAACTACATAAATGGCTCATCAAGAGTTATTTTGACAAAATACAAACTGTTCTTATTTCAAAAACTACTAATTATATTTTATTTTAACAAAATAAATTATAAAATATGATAAATGGGATTACATATTTTAATTAGATATAATTTTATAAAATGGCCGCCATTATTGCAATTAAATGGCAAAGTCGGTTAAACAAAAAAGTGGATGTTAAAAACTTTATATTTCATATATTGCTGTATGGTGATTATTTTTTACTTTCAATCATTTTTGTGAATTCTATTAATAGATTGAGGGTATTATATGTAAACTTGTATCCTTAAAATAAACCCAAAAAAATAATCACAGGTGTTGAAATCACTGGTAAATATGGATAAAATCATTTCCACCGCCAGTCTTCTTTGAAACCAAAACCCGGCGCATCCAAACCTATAATCCGATCACCAAAACACTCTAAGTTGTTCAAAGATATCTTGTGTTCTGTAAGGTCGTGAACCATCTTGTTTAAACCAGTAACAATCAAGCAATCTTTTTATCTTCAGCAGACCCTATGTCCTGCACAATGATTTAAGTCCTGTAGATCTCTGATATCACAAATTTCTCTTAAAAATATAGGCCCAATTATTTCTTTGTCACTAATAGCACATCATATGGCGACAGGTTCTGGATGTAGCGGTCGCGTGATAGTCAAAATATAATAAATAAGGACAATTTCGACTATTTTTACACCTGACTTTGCCATTTAATTGCAATTAAAGGCGGCCATTTTAAAAAATTTTTTTATAAAAATATGTAATCCCATTTATCATATTTTATAATATTTTTTGTTAAAATAAAATATAATTAGTAGTTTTTGAAATAAGTGGTGTATTTTGAAAATAACTCTTGATGAGCCAGCCTGTAATATAAATTACTGCACAACTATTGGTATATTGACTAAACTGATAAAAACTGTTCCTTATGTTCCTTGATATTACTATCATATGTTTTTAAATAATATACAGTATATAAATTAATAAAGTAATTTTAGCTTTATTTTATCTTATAATATTATTTATGATATAAAATTTTATATACAACAAAGTGATGCAAATTATGTGATACATAATAAATTACGAAAATTTGTTAAACTATAAAAAGTGGATTAAAAAACTTTATATTTCAATTTTATTTGTTAAAGTGATTATTTTTTAAAAAAAATTAATACACAATATTTGTTTGTATATTAATATTATAATGGCATTAAACAATATTAGCAAAGTAGGACTTGTATCCAATCAAAATTTTTTAGTCAAATACCTGTCTCTGGAACAGCCTATCGATAAAACACTGGTAACATATGTATATCAACATCCGGCACATTTGGACACCAGTAATGGCAAATATAAGCCGCAAATGTGTGCCAAAACCCGAGTTCTAGATTTTATACCCACCGATGCCAATCAATTGCCCGATTGGAACAGTGGTTGTTTGGATTCATTGGAAAAAGAGATATATTTAAAACCCGTCCGATTATATCGGGACCCGTTTAAGGGAGGAAATAATAAGTTAGTATTATGTGAGACATATACAGATGAGATGGAACCACACGTCATAAATCATAGATACAGTTGCAATAAAGCCATGGAGTTGGCCCGCGATCACAAACCATGGTTTGGTTTTGAACAGGAATACTTGTTATTAGATGCAAATGATAATCAACCTTTGGGTTGGCCTAAAGGAGGATTTCCGAAACCAATTACCGATAAAGAAGTTCTCTATTATGATGGGGTCGGCGCTAACCGAGTTTATGGTCGAGATGTCTATGAAGCTCATATCAGAGCCTGTATTTATGCTGGAGTTATGATTACTGGTCAAAATCCAGAAGCAGTTCCCAGTCAATGGGAATATCAGGTAAATATTATAAATTATATAATTTATTGTAAATACTATATAATTTCTGATAAAATTTCTAATACTTTAATAATAATAATAATAATAATATGAATTATATTTCAATTATATTGTGTATATCATTAGATAGGTCCGTGTGAAGGCATACGTATTGGTGATGATGTAATGATGTCTAGATATATATTGTTTAGAGTGGCAGAGGATTTATATATTGGAGTCACATTAGACCCTAAACCAGTGCCCGGTTGGTTGGGATCGGGTGGACACATGAACTTCAGTACAGTCGGCATGAGAGGTAAGGGCGGTATTCAAGAGATTGAAGAAGCGATGATAAAACTAAGTAAAAGACACGAACATCATATTAAAGTATACGATCCACACGAGGGACGGGATAATGATAGACGTTTGGGTGGTTTGTATGCATCCAAAAGCAATGAGTTCACATATGGTGTGGGCAACCGAACTGCCAGTGTTCGCATACCGAAACTTGTGGCCCGAAATGGATGCGGATTTTTTGAAGACAGACGTCCCGCAGCCAACTGTGATCCTTATCAAGTGTCAGAAGCATTGGTGCGAACGTGTTGTCTAAATGAATGATTATTTAATGATATAACTAATAATTTTTTAGTTATTTCTAATAATATAATGTTGTTATTTTTATTCACTATTTTTATTTTAAATTGATTTACTTTTAAATAATATGATATACAATATATCAGATCTGAATTTTTAATTATTTGCAAATTGACAGATAATATTCATTAATATTCAAAATCAAATTATCATTTATTAATTAAAAATGTAATAATATTTAAATTAAGTTTCAATTTAATATATTATCTTTAAGTAAACAAATTAATAAATAATAAATTTACTAATATTGTTCAAAATAACTTATTTTTATTTTTTGTTTAAATACAATTATACTACTGTAAAACATGTATACATATAGTTGAAAATTGCTATTCAATCAATTTATATAATCCATAATTTATCAATTTTAGTATATTTTTTTATCACTTAATGCCTAATTATAAAAACTGTCAATTTATTTATAGATATGATTAAATAATTACTAATATTGTCCTTAAAGAAAGTACATTTAGTTTTATCACATTTGATTTATCAATATAAAAGTATAAATACAACAATTGTTACCTTTATTTTTAAATTATTTAATTACTACAGTATTATTATTTAATATTATAAAATAAATATTTGAAATAACTGTTTGAAATCATTAATAATTAGTTATGTTCTCAAACTCAACACCTTTAACATCAAATAAGTCATTTTTGGACAAATATTTATCATTAAAACAACCAAATGACAAGATTCAGGTGACCTATGTCTATGAACACCCGGGAAATAAGGGAACAGGTGGTCAATTTCACCCACAACTTAGCGGCAAAACAAGAGTTGTCAACTTTGTACCCAACGATGCCTCAGAGCTACCGGTGTGGACACAGGGTGTTCCATATTCAGCAACTATTGAACTGTTTTTAAAACCAGTCCACTTATATAACGACCCGTTTAGAGGGGGAAACAATAAACTTGTATTGTGTGAGATATTATCCGATGATATGAAACCACATATCATTAATAAAAGGCACAGTTGTGTTGAGGCCATGAAGTTGGCTAACTATCAGAGACCGTGGTTTGGTTTTGAGCAGGAATACTATTTATTGGAAGGTTGGGATATCCGTCAACCTTTAGGTTGGCCAGTAAGAGGATACCCTCCGCCAGCATTTGATCCATTAGTGAATTATCATTCGGGTATTGGTCCGTATCGTGTGTGTGGTCGAGATATAGTTGAAGCTCATTTCAGAGCCTGTCTGTATGCAGGCGTTAATATTAGTGGTGAAAACGCTGAGGGAGCTCTGTCTCAATGGGAATATCAGGTCAGGAATATGACATTTTAATAAATTATTACTTGTTTTAAAATTCAAATAATTATAATACTGTATTTATGAATCAGATTGGCCCGTCTGAAGGTATTACCATCGCTGATGACATTATAATGTCTCGATATATACTTTACAGAGTGGCCGAAGATTTACGTGTAGGCGTAACTTTTGATCCGAAGCCAGTGGCCGGTTGGTTGGGTTCGGGCGGACACATGAACTTTAGTACAGATGCTATGAGAAGTAAAGGCGGTTTGAAACATATTGAACGGGCAATTGAAAGATTGGGTAAAAGACATGATTATCATATGAGACAATACGCTCCTTACGATGGACGGGACAATGAGATCCGACTAAGAGATGCTTTTTATGCGCCAAAATCTGATGGTTTCACTTATGGTATTGGCGATAGATCGGCCAGTATTCGCATACCGAAACAGGTGGCCATTGATGGTTATGGATATTTTGAGGACAGACGTCCCGCAGCCAACTGTAATCCTTATCAAGTGTCAGAAGCGTTGGTGCGAACGTGTTGTCTAAATGAATGATTATTTAATCAATTATTTTAATAATAATTTTTTAATATAATAATAATAATATAATTTGTATATTTTTATTTAATTAATATAATATACTGTACTACAATATGATAGATCTGAATTTCTAATTATATGCAAAATTAAAATGGTTTTATTGACATTTAAAATAACTTTTCAATTGCATATTATTGATATACAAAATCAAAATATTATTTATTAATTAAAAATGTAATAATATTTAAATTAAGTCTTAATTTAATATATTATCTTTAAGTAAACAAATTAATTAATACTAAATTTACTACTATTGTTCAAAATAACTTATTTTTATTTTTTGTTTAAATACAATTATCCTACTGTAGAACAAACATAATAAAACATGTATACTATAGTTGAAAATTGCTATTCAATCAATTTATATAATCCATAATTTATCAATTTTAGTATATTTTTATCACTTAATGCCTAATTATGATATAAAAACTGTCAATTTATTTATAGATATGATTAAATAATTACTACTATTGTCCTTAAAGAAAGTACATTTAGTTTTATCACATTTGATTTATCAATATAAAAGTGTAAATACAGTAATAGTTATCTTTATTTTAAATTATTTAATTACTACAGTATTATTATTTAATATTATAAAATAAATATTTGAAATAACTGTTTGAAATCATTAATAATTAGTTATGTTCTCAAACTCAACACCTTTAACATCAAATAAGTCATTTTTTGACAAATATTTATCATTAAAACAACCAAATGACAAGATTCAGGTGACCTATGTCTATGAACGCCCGGGAAATAAGGGAACAGGTGGTCAATTTCACCCACAACTTAGCGGCAAAACAAGAGTTGTCAACTTTGTACCCAACGATGCCTCAGAACTACCGGTGTGGACACAGGGTGTTCCATATTCAGCAAATATTGAACTGTTTTTAAAACCAGTCCACTTATATAACGACCCGTATATACTGTAATTACTATTTTATTAAATAATAATTAAAGTAATTACTTTTTTTTATTAAAATTAATTATTAGATAATTATTATATTAGCCCAACACCTACTCCATTCAAAATACCCTATTATTTCAAAAACTACTAATTGTTTGAAAAATGTTTGAATAAAATATAATAATACTGTATAAAATGGCATTTATTATTTTAATGTTTAATTTTTTAAAAACAAAATGGCTGCGCCATGTGTTAAAATTAAATTATAGAAAAAGTGGAATAACTTATAAATCTTTATATTTTAAAAGATATATAATTCTTATCACTTTTAATGAACATAAAGACAAATTCAATAAACATTTAAAACTTATTGGAAATTAAGCTAAACATGAGTTATAAATATTATAAAATTTAGAAAATATATTAATTTTTTAGTTTTCTTAATCTAAATCAATGTTAATCTTAGTTTAAAAGACTAATGTGTTTTATAAACAGTATATTTTATTGATTTATTTTTTATTTAATAAATTAAAATTATTAATAATCGCGCGACACATTAAAAGTAATAAATTTGACAAACTTATAAAGATTTTATAGATTATATAGATCAGCATGATCAATTTTGCTTACATGATAGATTTTTGAATTTAACTTTATTACGTATTTTATGCTAATGTTAATAATATACCTTACTCATTTACAAATAAACTATTACTATCAAAATTATTTGTTGTCTCATTATATTTAAATACAAGCAAAACCAAAACAATAATTGCCGTCACAATCATACAGTAGTTTATTTATATTCGCGTAATATTATTAGATATAATGCTTAGGGGCGGAGTTTATACAAAACATATTATGTATTTTTGTATGTATATATTAAGTGTAATCTATGTGTTTGTGGTGCGTCTGCTATTGTTTTGGTTTTATTTGTACTGAGACAATTTTTTATTAAAAAATTTTCTACCCTAATAAATTTTGTTGTTATATTTGTTTTATTTATTAATTATTAATATTTTTTGTATAATTAACGTTTTAGGGACCAATTAATAATAAACCTTTGAGAGCATAAAAACTATAAAAAATATTTTTCAAAATCATAAAAATAAGCACAAAATCATTTACAAACAAATAAAAAATTAATAAATTTTATTATACGATTGCTTTTATACTATTTATTATATGATTTGTTTGAAAATGATTTTATGCTTATATTAATATTTTTAAAATTTAGTGTATAATTAGTATTTTAAATGAATTTTTATATACATAAAGTCCTTAAAACATGACATATATATATATATTACTTAATTATAGATAAAATGTTAATTTATTTAATTGACATATTTATTGATAAATTTACATTTAATTGATATTTCCTATTTTTTGCAACCATTGATGACGAAGGTCAATTTAAGTAAATATTAATATTTAAAAAATATTAATGACGATCATTGAGATGACCAAGTTTAGTTTATTGTTTAATAATTAAGAAAAATAGAAGAAAATTAATTATAAATATCTTAATATTTATTATTAATTAGTTTAATAACAAATAATAATTTTATTACATAAATATTTAAAGGTATGAATAATATTTTTTAAATAATTAATAAATTTTATAAAATTACTGATCATATTCTACTAAATTAATATCTATTCAATTTTGTGTATTATTGATAATAAGATTATATATTATATTATAATTTATATTGAGACAAACCCATAACCAATCCATAGATGTTAACACTACTCATCGCATACTTAAAAACGTTTATCTGTTTGAATACTTGTATCCCAATCCCAATATAATCTCATACACTGCTGTCCACTCTTTTACCGATTACCTGATCTATGGTACACTTCAACTACACATAAACTATACATATATTCAAACACATTATATCATGTGTACCATATCAATTATACGCCAAGTAATTGGAGATATGATAAACAATGGCGGCATACCATACATTGACAACATCGTTATACACGTATCCGATCAATCATCACAACACATCAATTTAGAAAAGGCTAGAAGAGGATTAAGTTGACGATAATAGTTCCTAACCACTCACTAGACTAACCCGAAAAGATAACCTATTTATTTGGGATTTAATTCTAGACATCGCTTTTAAATAGCTAAAAACGCATTATCCACACCAGTTATAGCCATATACCGCGAAAACAGACCAATCATTATCTACACAGACGTTTGTAAAATTAGAATAAAGGCGATATCGGAATATTGATTCAACAAGACATTGATTGGCATAAGCAAGTCGTCTCATACCACTCCCTTCGACTTAACATCTATGAGAGCTTCGGAGCTTGAATGCTTAGCCGTCATCGAATCTATGGAACGATGGCATATTTACGTTGATGGTTAATATGTATATATATACAATCATATCATTCGGCTCTACAATGGCTTCTGAGCATTAATAGTACATCAAATAATTGTCTTTTCTGATGGTCAATGTGTCTCTAGATCTACAGCTATACAATACATCACAGACATGGAGTTCAAAATCAGGTCGTTGACGGCCTATCACGTCATCCCATAACAGATTCATTCTTCACAAACACAAAGGTCTTAACCGATACTTTGTCCTCACTATCACTCCAAATGCAGATCTTACGTCTGAGTCGTGATATATTCAATAGGACTACTCGACTGCGATCACACGATCCGACACATTCTGCACATTCCACTCATTTTAAGCTCTTCACCCCTCCAGTCGACATCAACGACGGGGATGTGATAAAACATTTTACCAATCCATAGATGACACCATTACTCACCGCATACTTAATCACCTTAATTACCTATTAGACCACTCCTATCTCTATCCCTATATAAGCTCATGCACTACTGTCCACTCACTCTTTTGCCTATTACCTGATCAATGTTGAACTTCTACTACACATAAACTATACACCTATTAAACCATACCTTATACCACGTGTACCCATATATCTAATTCATTAAATTATTAATATTTAGTTTTGATTGTTAAACCTTGTGTTCCAATCATAACTACCTAACGTCCTCTCATTCATTCCTAAACGCCGTCTCAATATAAATATAAATTATATTTGATATATAAATCACTGTCTAATAAGACATATGTTTTAAAAAGTATATAAATTCTTAAAGAACTAAAAACAGTTCATTTTATCGATTAATTTAATTTTTATTTTCCTGAAAAATAAATCTAATTTTATTAAAATTCATTAATTATTTTAAAAGTATGAATATAAGTGTTTCGACTTCATTGAAGTCAAATCAGACATATTTGGCAAAATACCTGTCCCTCGAACAGCCCAAAGATGCCGTTCAGATAACATACGTCTTCCAACATCCGGGTGTTCCCGACAGCAATGGTAACTATCAAAGCCATTGGTGCGGCAAAACAAAAGTAGTAGACTTTGTGCCCCGGGATGCGTCTGAACTGCCCATTTGGAACAGCGGTGTACCCGACGTGTCGACCACTGAAATCTATTTAAAACCCGTCCGACTCTATAACGACCCGTTCAGACGTGGAAACAATAAACTTGTTTTATGTGAAACATATACGGATGAAATGAAACCATTAATAACCAATTTTAGGTATAGTTGTAATGAAGCCATGAATGAAGCAAAAGATGAATATCCGTGGTTTGGAATCGAACAAGAATTTTATCTATTGGACGGTACAGATGGTCGACCATTGGGTTGGCCTAAAACTGGTTATCCAAAAGATATTCACGACCATCAAGTTCTTTATCATTCAGCAGTCGGTGCAAACAATGTCTACGGTCGCGATGTCATTGAGGCTCACTTCAGGGCATGTCTTTACGCGGGTATTAAAATCAGCGGTGAAAATGCCGAAGCAATGCCCTCTCAATGGGAATATCAGGTTTACAAATGAAATTTTCATTTGATTTTACAATTAATAAAACTCTTTATAATTATAGGTCGGTCCGTGTGAAGGCATACGTATCGGTGATGACTTAATGATGTCTCGATTCATACTGTATAGAGTGGCTGAAGATCTTCACATTGGCGTAACGTTTGATCCAAAACCAGTGCCCGGTTGGTTGGGTGCCGGCGCTCATACAAATTTTAGTACGGCCGCTATGCGGGCCGAAGGTGGCATCAAAGAGATCGAGAGGGCGTTAGAAAAACTGAGTAAAACTCACGCCAAACATATGACTAAGTATGACCCGCACGGAGGCGCTGATAATCAGCGACGACTTATCGGTGCCGACTTTGCGCCAAAGTTAGATGAGTTCCGATACGGTGTGGCCGATCGGTCAGCCAGTGCTCGAATACCTAAACAAGTGGCTCAAGACGGGTGCGGCTATTTCGAGGACCGGCGACCCGCGTCTAACTGTGATCCCTATCAAGTGACCGAAGCATTGGTCCGAACTGTTTGTCTCAACGGCAAAGAATGGGAGGGAAAACTTTATCGATATGTTTAGTATTTTATTTTAATATATAGTTATTGATATAATATTAATATAAATAATATAAAATTTATGATATGTTTATTATTATTTTATTTCATTGATTATTTGATCAATAATTGTTAGTCTCAAATAGATAGAGAAATTGTAGATAAATAAAAATATACACCAAAATAACATTATCAACAAATAAGTTATTAGTATATTATGTATAAATATATAATACAATCACTATGTTGTTAAATAAGGCATAAATTTATAATTTAAATAATCATAAAAAAACGAGTTGTCGTTTGATTGTAATTTTGTTATATTGGCTTTTAAATCATTACCACTAAATATTTGAGAAACTATTGTTGACTTAGAGAGTGACCATTCGTTATATTTATTCAATATATCACTACATTCGGGTCGTGTATCCCAAACAGGACTGGAAGTCATTGATGCTAATAATTGGTATAATTGATGCAATGGAGTGGCCAGATATCCACTGTTTTTGGGGTAAATATTTTCTCTGAATATAATTGAATATATTTAATTAAAAATTTAAAAAAATTAATTTACAACTAATTATATCATACATTGTCACATTGAGATCAATATTTAATAGTTTGAGACCAATGAGTCCTAAACTAAAAATATCGATTTTATGATTATAATCACTGTCCTGAAATAGTTCCGGTGCCTGATATTGTAGTGGACCCCAACCGGTAGGCATACAATCCTTGTTCATATTCGATAGCATTAGCTTATGGACGGATGACATACCAAAATCGCATAGTTTGACAAATCTGTCGTTTATTGGTCGAAATGAGATCAATACGTTTTGCGGTTTGAGATGTCGATGAATAATAGGTGTGGGTTTCAGTTTATGCAAATACTCAACACATTCAACAATCTCTTTGAACAGTTCACAACACATATAATATTCAATGGGTTCCAGAGGTTGGCCTAATTGTCGATCAAATACCTGTCCTTTTTTCTGTATAATATTCTGAAGATTATATCTCACAAATTCCATCTGAATATATAGATAATTCTCTTCTTGCCATTGATTGAAATAATAGACTAAACAATGTGATCTTAATTTGGACAATTGAGACACCTCTTGGCACACATTTTTAGTATAGTTATGATATTCGGGCGCAGATTCACTATTCGAGTCTAAATATTATAAAAATTAATGAAAATACTGTAATTAATTATTTATCAATAAAATTATATTTAACTAATAAAGTAAACTCTACTTTGAAAGTCAATCCGTTTTATGGCAAATACTTTTTTATCCAACAATCTCTTTACTAAGAAAACAGTGCCGAAACCACCCGAACCTAATCGGACCAACTCTTTAAAATTACTCCTATAGTAACTATCATTTTGATTGTTGTTCACTACTGTAATATAATTAAAAATAATAATAATATTTGATTTAGTAAACATAATATAATAGTCTCATAACAATTATATCGGTTTACTTTCGATCTGATTTGTTGTCTCAGAAAACATATTTGCGGTAATTATTTTGTTATTATTATCAACAAATGGCAGTTAATCTAAACAAAAGAATAATATAAACAAATATGTATAGCGAGACACCAAATCAGATACAAAATAAACCAAAGACACCATGTCTTACGTGGATGTGATGAGTGATTAACAACACTGTTATTGTTGATACCATTATCAATGCTTACTCTAATAGCATTAAAATTAGGATTTATGAGAACAGTCTTATAAGTTATATCATGAATGAGAGCACAGTATGAACTTAGGTTAGTGCTATTGGTTTTGGTGATGTCATTGGGAACAACTATCTTATAGACACCATCACTGGTCAGTGCCATCACAAGAGATTCTTGATTACAATAAGAGTAACAGTGCTGTAGAGCTATAAACCGATGCGGCGGACAGTTTTCCATCGGTTTTGGCCGTTTAACAAATCCCTTCTTGAATCGACCACTAAAGTATAGCTCGCCGTCATTGGTCAGGAAGTATGTGTTGACACCGGAAGTACCGATAGACCGTACGTTTATCAAGTGTTTTATAAGTTTCGGGCGATTAATATTAACGAGAGTCTTGTGACCCAAATGAAGAGTATCTTCATTTTCTCCCCAACTATATACCTGTCCATCAATGGTCAGAGCAAATGAAGACTTCTTAAAAGAGTAAATCTCTTTGATTTTGGTTTCATTATCTTTAAAACGAATTCGTATGGGTGTCGGAAATATCTGTACATCACTGTCACCGGCGCCTACTTGTCCATCACTATTGGCGCCCCACGCATACACGTGACCAGTAGTGGTCAGTGCCATACAGTGCTCAAAACCACAACTGATTTGAGTTACGCGGACACCTTCATCGGTAAAGAAGTCAATTCGCGCCGGTTTCAGACACTCCTCAACAACTGATCCGCGACCGAGTTGTCCGTCAAAGTTGTGACCCCAACTGTACACTTGATGGTCTGCGGCGTAACTCAACGCCACCACAAAGTTTTGGCCACAGAAAAACTGGCGAATCCCACGTCGGCTGAGCTCTGGCAGTGGCAACGGTTCCCAAACCGGTCGCTCTTCATATCCCTGACCACATGTGCCCGAGTCGTTGCTCCCGAACCCATAGACCGAGTCTTCGGAGGTCACAAACAATATGTTTGTACCAATAGTGTCGTCAAACACATGAAACAATTGGATCCGTGTCTTCAAGTCGTCGCTGATTTTGCTACTGATGTCAAAGTCGTCAATATTTACGGACATTTCGGTCACCGATATTATTGATGGCAATCAACACATTGTTTACCCATTTTGTTACAAATGATAACACGTTTTCATTATTATTATTATTAACTAATGTTTTCAATTAATTTTATAAAATCTAAAATTTAATTATAAGTATTAATAATAACAAACAAATTGTCAAAATTTTTGAAAACATAATCAAAACTATTTAATAAAAATATTTATTTTTGTTGACAATTGATATACTTTTATACAAAATGTTTTTATATTTGAATAAAACTTTTTTCAATCATTTATTTAATCAAAAATTATTTTAAACTTAAAAATTATTAAAAACTAATTATTAATTATTAATTTAACAATAATTATGCAAAATATGACTACAAATTCAAATAGCATTTCGTAAACATTTAAATATTATATTACATGTAATAAAACGTCTATTTTTATATACCGTATATAACATAAAATACGTCTATTTTAATATAATTATCTATTATATAAAGTACTGTACAGTAATATATTTGTTAAAAATTTTAACTTAAAATTAGTTATATGAATAAATGATTTTGTTTTTAATAAAATTAACTAAAAAAATATGAATCAAAATCATACATTACTGATTAAATTTTATTTAACAAATATTTGAAAATAATTATATATACACTCGGAATCTATTCTACTGTATATCAGACTCTTTGAGGTTTAATATATGAAAAACTATAATTTGCAAATTACATGAAATTTGCCTAAAACATGAATAGACTACCCAAATATTTATCATAAAATTTTCAATTGTTTATAATTATTAGTTTTTAAATAATATAAAAAAATAACTTGAAATTCACATTTTAATTATAAGCAATAACTTTTGTGTTCAACATATTGTCACTCAAGTGGACTCCATTGAAATCGGCATTAATTCAAGGAAATTATAATATAATTTAAGTTGAATTAATGTCGAGTCCAATGGAATCCATTTGAGTGACAATATATTTATATATATTGTGAGTTTTCTGATATTTTTATATTATTTAAAAACTAATAATTATAAAGCATTGAAAATTTTATGATATTTGGGAGTCTATCCATGTTTTAGGCAAATTTCATTTAATTTGCAAATTATAGTTTTAGAGATATTAAGCCTCAAAGAGTCTGAGATAGTATAGATTCAAAGTGTATATAAATTTATGATACATTTATGATGTATATTGAAAAAATATATTGTACGCAATATTCATATAATTTTTATACACCAAAATCGATATTTAATGAAGTATTTTAAACATTATTTTTATTTTATCATTATATTATTTTAAAATGTTTATATTTAATAATTTAATAATAAAAATTTGCCCTAAAAACAAACACAATATGTGTTTAACTTGATTTGTTTGATATAATATATTTTAAATCAACACAAAATCACTTCAGACTTAAAAACATTTTAATGTTTTAATTTAATTTTTAGAGTTTGTATTTTTTTGACATTTTAGTAAATATTTAATAAAATATATTTTCTTTACTATTCTCGACTGCTTTTAAAGAATTTTATAAATTTATTTGTATAAACTGTATAGAAGTATAGTTTTATGAAAATAAAAGATTTTATGTCGAAATATATGTTTATTTATAAAAATAAGTGTTTTTGTAAAATTATATTTTGTAAAAAATATTTTTAAAAAAATTATATGGCTTCGGTAAATATCAAATTCAATAATAATATTTCTAATGAAAGAGATATATAAAAAACATATATTTTTGATGTCTATATTATATTTAATTGTGATATTAAAATTTGTTTATATAATATGTTATTTTATTGAATATCAAATTTTTTAATATTATAATAATAACTAGACTTCGGAAATAAAAATTGCAATAATGTATTAAAATAAAATAAACTGGTTTATAATTTATTATATTTTATAATTATTTATATAAAAAAGTAAAAACATGTTAACTACACTTTTTAGTATATTATTTAACTTGTAATACTATTAATAAGGATTTTAGATATCGATACTTATTATATAAGTTATGTTTTTTGTCTTTTTTAAAAATGCAATTATTTGACAATGACTTTACTCAGAGTTGGCAAAAAAATAATAATCTCTTGAAAGTTTCAAAAATAACTTTTCACGAACTCCTGAAAGGAGTACGTATACGCATTCTAAAAGTCTGTCTGTCTGTCTGTCTGTCTGTCTGTCTGTCCCACGATGACATTGGATCGAATCTAGGCTCTGCTAAAAAAATTTTTTTTTCTTTTTTTCTTTTTTAAGTTAAGGAGTTCGTATGGAAATGCTTTTAAAGCATTCTCAACTGGTTGTTTATGGAAATCCAATTATTATTATTATTTTTTCTAAATTTGTTATATTGTAAGATTACATTATAATTTTTAACATTAACTACAGTAATTAAGTAGTTTTTTAATATTCAAATTAATTAAATTAATCAATTTTATTATTTAATGTGTTTTTAATTTTACATAATTATAACAATTTTATTTTTAAAGAAATTATACCATTTGTATAGTAGTTTAAAGTGTATTTGTAAAGTAAGTTATATTATGTATCAGTAATACAATAGTTATCGATAGGAATCCCATAAAATTATAATAAATTAAAGTTTCTATAGATATTTATTTTTAAGATATTTTTTATGAAATTTTTTTTAGAAATATTTATTTGCTCTCTATCTTTACTATACACTTATCTCTATTAAACTAATAATTTAAAAATGTTTTATAAGAGATATTTTATTGGTTTACTATTTCATAATATTGTTTATCATTAAAAAATATAATTTGAAATAAAAAGTAAGAATTTTGACTAAAAATGCAAATATTTGTAATCTTGAATATTATAATATATTATATTATAGAATATAAAAGCACTTTATTTATAAATAGCACCGTTATATTTGATATTATATAATAAAATTTAGCACATTTGTAATACTGATATATATAATTTGCTATAATTATATTATATATCGTAAATAAAGTTTTAAATTACTAACTAATTATTTTATAATTTAGTATATTTTATAATCTTATAAAGTAATTGCATAAATATTGTTTTACTATGCGTTAAAACATGTAGATTTATTTTTTTAATTATACAGTAAATATTTGATATCATTATTATTGTAAAATATATTAAGAAAATTAAAATCAATAAAAAAAATATTTATAAATTTATAAATATAATAAATTATAATTACAATTAAAGTCAAAATGTTTAATATTGAATAATATTAATACAAATAATATTAATACATATAATATTAATATAATAATATTGATTTTTAAAATTAAATTACGATAACATATACAATATTATAATAATGCCGACCAGTATTATATTACAAAATAAAAAAACATGATAAAGAATAAACTGTAAAAGTTTTAAATTTTAAAAAATAATTGTACAAGTATATATATATATATATATATATATATATATATATATATATATATATATATATATATATATATATATGTGTGTGTGTGTGTGTGTACAAGTGAGTGTGTGTGAGTATAAAAGTTACATATATTTACATTATTTAACAAAAATAGAATTGCTATATACAACTTTAAGTATATATTTATTAAATAAAATTATAAATACATATAACTTAATAATTATTTAATATTTAAACTTTTAAAAATTATCAATTTTATTAATTAAATATAATTTAAAGTATATGTCTGATTGTTTAAATTAAAGTTTGTAACATATATTATCAGACATAGTATTTGGTCAGTCTATGTCCTCTATATTGCTTAATACAGTCCTTATGATCTAGCGAAGACTCGGGGCTTTTTAATATGAATTATATATATATTTTGTGTTACTATGACAACAAATGTTATTAAACAAAATACAAATAGTTTGACAATCATTTCATTCATTATAGGTCTTTACGGTCTAAGTGTGTGCATAGCATTAGACAATCATTCCATTCATTATAGGTCTTTACGGTCTAAGTGTGTGCATAGCATTAATAGTGTATTCTTATTAGGTCACTCTTAAACTACGTTATCATATTTATTTCTATTTAACAACAAATATTATAAAACGTTGTATTTGAAAGGAATTATTATTTTTTATGCCGAGTTGATTCCAAAAATGTTCACTGTACTAGACATGATTTTTGTAGAATCGGTTTATAGAAAGTAAATTCAATGAACACAAGAGAAAATCTTTTTGTTATATTTTCTTTATTCAATATATTTTGTTAATTGAAAATATTTTTATACATATACTCTTATTTTTATGATAAAATTAATTTTTAATTGTTAAAATTTAAATTAAAAATTATATTTATAAAATTTATACAAACTGTATATTTTTATACATTAGTTTAATAAATATGACGTTAAACATGATTTAGAGATTATAACTTATTATTATTTTTATAATTTGTTTGTGTGTTATATTAAGTATAATAAATCAACAAAACTTAATTATTGTGTGTACCAAATATATGATTAATATTCTTATTAAAGTTTTATTTAATGAAAATAATAAATAAAAATCAATATTATAATCTATAAATAACAATAATAATTATATATAGTTATTAAATTTGACAATTTTAGTATTGAAAATTTAATTACTCTATTATTTAAAGTTTTATTAACTTACTTAATAGACAAATGTGAATATAGTGTTTAAACATATTAATAAATGACACAAATTATACTTATATTAAATATTTTAAATTATATATTAATAGTAAATAAAAATTTCAAATTATGTTTGAATACTTGTTCATTATATACGGTATTAATTGTAAATATAATACAATAAAACAAGTGACAACTGGCTTATCATTGACAGTATTTATTGGATTGATTATCAAATTAATAAACACATTAAATAATTTTAATCACAAATATATTGAATCCCTTTGTACTTCTATTAGTTTATTATATTATATTATTTATCTGATATCTTATTTTTACATAAAATGTAATTCAAAATTAATTGTCGATATAAATAATGAATTAAATGAATATTATGTTAAATATAACCAACCGTTTGATAAGAAAGTGTCGATTGTCTATCTATTCATACATTTTATAATTTATATATTAAGATGTTATGTATTATCGAGATGTCAATTGCTTAACAATATATTGGATATACAATACATAAATGTGGTCTTTATGTATAACTCACAACTCATTTATTTCTATACCAGCGGTTGGTATCTACTATTAAGCGTTACATACTATGAATTATACAGCAAATACTTGAATATCATTGAAATACAAGCAATCAAATTGAAGTCAATTAATATAATTTCAGTTAAAGAATACCTTTTTGATATCAAACAATGTTTGTATTATTTTGACAATAATATAATCAAAATTATATTGTTTAAGATTAGAGTTTGTATGTTATGTCTTACTATATGTCTAATTGTAATATCATTTTTAGTTATAATAGCAGGTTATGTAAACATGAATGTCAATGAAATTGTTGTATTGACAATCAGTGCAACATTTTTGTTAGTATTTTTTGTTTGTATGGAAAATAAATTAAAAAATAAATCTAAATTTGAAAAATTAATTTTGGATCATATGATAAAATGGGTCAATCAAATTAATAACAATTAGTATTTTACAGAAATTTATTGATTATCATACTATTATATTTTTATATTGTAAAAACTATAATATACTGTATTATTGTTTAATTGATTTCTATTATAAATATATTATATTTATATATGATTATAATAGATATTTGTTTTTTGGATTAATGTTTATAAAAACACAAATATTTTAATTACTCTGTTAATCGTTATTTTAAAATATGTATAATAAATGTTAATGTTAAATAATAAAATATTGTATAAATAGTATTAATAATATTAATTAATACAATATTAATTAGTTATAAATTATAGACTATTTGCACAAATGTAATATTATAATTTATAAACTTAAAAATAAAACTTGTAATATTTTTTTTGTAAAATCATATTTCAAAAGATGTTTAAATAATTTTTAAGGTTTTAAGTTAAAATTTTTACTCATTTGATTCAATTAATATTATCTAAATTATTTGACCTAATTATYTCTGGCTTATTATGCATAAATCATTTAATTAAGATATATTAATAATAAATAATAATAATTTATTATTTTATAAATAAAAAAAATTACAATAATTTAATTATATTTACAGTTTAGGTCAAATACTTTGGTTGAATTAATCAATTGAGTTAAATTGTTATATTAAGTATTGTAATCACTATATTATAACAAATATAATAAATATTTCTATATATKGTATTTATAAATTAAATAGAGTATATTAATGTGTTATTAATTAAAAAATATTATAATTGTTATATCTAAATTCATGCTKTTATATATCTATATTTATTTTACTAATTATTATATTTAAAAATATATTCTCTAATTAATTAGAAGTTTGTACTAAAAATAAATTCAATTATCTAAGTAACAGTATATTGTTTTCAATGAAATATTTGCATTACAATATGATAAACCCTTATTGACTTTTGCTTAATTAGAAATAACAAATTACTGACTGTTAAATAGATTAAAAACAAATATAWCAAAGAAATAAAATATTATTTTGCTTTTCTATAAAAATTGCATCAAATTAATTAATATGAATTTTAAGAAAATGATATAAARTACATATAATTTAACTATTTTTAAAAAACTAATTATTATTTAATATAATATCAATAATATTTAAGTTGGACTATAAGGTGGAGGTCTTTCTAAATTCCAGTCAAAGTTATCAATATATTGTCCGTCATTTAGCTGACTGTCCGCATAAGGATTGCTGATAACAGTGTCTAAAGTATTGGTTCTGGCATTTGAGCGCTGTTTGCATTGAAATTTAATGATTGCAGTGACGAGTAGTATAAATCCAAGCCAAACACAGACACTGCCTAATATAAGTATAATAGTACCCGTATTATACGATTGACTATTTTCAGATGAATCATCACTACCGGAGCCATTGATTGGTGCCGACACCTCACGTACTATAATACCGGCGATGACTGCAATGATACCAAATGTTAAGAAATATATCGATAGATTCAATGATATCACAGCACAAGATCCTCTGTCAGTGGTTAGGGGTTGTCGGGAACGGTAGCACCATATGTAACGAAAATAGTCGGCCAAAACCATATTAATCACTTATAAAATATTTATAGTTTTAATAATATCATATATACTGTATAACAAAATTATAATTTTTTATATTTATATTATTGACTCAATAAAACTCTATAATGTTTTATATAAATATAATAAAATTTATTAACACTTATAAAAATTGTATAATAAAAATGTAATGTCAGTACAGTAACAGTAATTAAAATTGATATCAAAATTAATGGCACGCGAGTTAATTTTTAGATGACCAATTTTGTTAAATTTATCAAAAATTGTGAAATTTTGTAATAAAAAGTATATAAATAGTCAATTCATTATTTTTAGTAATAGGTTGTGAGATATATTTATATTTATTAGATTATATTTATTATTAATAACTTATAATATGTTAAATAAAATATATTTTTATTGTATATTACTGTTATTTTTTTTATTAAAGATAACACTTTCTATCACTCGGTAACAATGATTTTATCAATTAAAGTGACATTCATTTTGTATCGTTAAGTTAGACCAGTGTCAAGGATTTCAACTATTATTTTGTTATTATAGTACATATCATTAATGAATAACAATAATATCTAAGTAATTAGTTATTTAATCTAATAAAATGTTAAATATTTGTTTTAAAATTATGAGTATATAAAGTTTTTAATTAATAAACTAATWTTAATAATTTTTAGTAATATATTAGTATTTATTCAATTATTTTGGTAGATAGAGTTTAGTGATATTTTGATCATTAATAATATTAATTTGTTTTTATTGTATTATTATTATTTGAGATTAACGAGTATATAAATAATATACTTTAAAAATAAATATGAATTTATTTAACACAAAAAAAATAAATAATTTCTATTTTTCATAAATGTTTATTTCACAGAAATGAGTCGTGAATTTTATACTGCAATAAATTAATACAAGTATTTTTTAATACTAAATTATTATTATTATATATATACTCTATAAATATAAATATTATTTTTTAAGTAAATAGACCTATTTTTATAATAAATTACAACAAATAAAAAATTACCCTCATTAATTTTTATTCAACACATTTCCATATTTTAACGGCAGTATTGATGGGTCTGTTTTCCCCTTTACTGGTATATATATTACTCAAATATGTGGCTTCTGGTAAATCTTTGGGTGTCAACCACTTGCCCTCAACTGTGCGACGATTTATGGGTCCAATTAATTTTTTGAAGTTAAGTCCTATGAAATGTCTGGTCCGATAATATTCAATGCGCGAGTAGTTAGCATTCTGTATGTCCCCAAACGGTGCTGAATTGCCGCCCTCTACCCTAAAAAAAAGACCGGCATATTCAGCACTGATGTCCGTCCATTTGACATTAGGCCACAGTTTGGTCGGTTCCAACTGTTTAGGTAACTGAATATATATGAATCCGATGGGAACCGACTGTTTGACAAGTTTTTGAAGTTCTTGATATTCCTCATTAATAGCATTGACTAAAATTTTGATTTCAGCATCGTACTTTTTATTGTTCGCCTCCATCTTAGCGTAAGTGACATCCAAGTGGTTATGGAGTCCCGTAATCGCAGGTTTATAATTAGGACAGTCCTGTTGGACATAGCGTTGGCAGACAATCAGTGCTTTGAGACTGCATGGCTCGTCCACCCAATTACCGGCAATCGGGTTAATCAATGACATTTGGGCACAGTCTCGATGTGCAGTACTGGCGT
Organism: Oppia nitens; assembly: GCF_028296485.1. Classification (NCBI taxonomy): domain Eukaryota; kingdom Metazoa; phylum Arthropoda; class Arachnida; order Sarcoptiformes; family Oppiidae; genus Oppia; species Oppia nitens. Next base: position 126,935 of record NW_026533252.1, on the reverse strand, counting down.
GTGGATTACCGTAGGCCCACTTACTGAAATGTATTAATTTATGGTCGACCCACTGAAACACATTGTTTTTATATATGGTGCCCAACCACACCCCTCCCACGTTTGCTGCGTACGGTTTGACCAAATTATATAGAAAATCATTTTCTGTTTGCGAGTGTATTGTAATCAATGTGGAACTCCTATCGTAATGACTGCATGTGTCAAACGCTTCCTGATATGTGCCAACCTTTGGGATGACTTTAAAACATTTTTGGTTGTGATATGATATCCAATCCCCACAATCGCCATTAATTGTAAGACTTTGATCTAACATAATATTAAGATAATTTTATTAAAAGATTAAAAGATTAATCGTTTAATTTTTATTCAATACTAACCTATTAGTATAATAATACTCAATAATATAAAGTAATTCATAATARTTATTTTGCTAGTTTAAAACTTTTAATATAAAACTTTTAGTATAAATATTTTGTWAATTTATTAATTACTATTAGTTAGTTTATTTTTATGTGATTTATATAAGTCAATTAAATAGTTAATACAGTTTATTRGAAAGTATATGTACAGTATATACACAATATGATTAAACAACAAAGATATTGCACAATATCCTAGTAAATTTAAATCAACAATTAATTAATAGACATTTAAACAAATAAAAGGTTATTGCAATTAGTAAAAATATCATAAAATTAATTATTAAAATTGAAATCAAAATTTAAACAGTTGTTTATAATATAACTTTTATTATATATTTATATTTTTATCATTAAAAATAATTTACAAAAAATAAAAGCTTTTGTTATATCAGTTAAAAATTATTATGCAATTCTGCAATAATTTACTATAATTAAAATAAAAATAAAATTACTATAATTATTGCAATCATATTSAAAATGTTATTCTAAATTCTTTTAATTTTTGAATTAATTTACTTTATTATCATTATATAAAAATATTTATGCATTTAATGTAATACAGTATTTAAATGTTTTCTTTACTACAAAATCATATTAACATAATGCATAGTTAACTATAAAAATAAATCTTGAAATATAAGAGATTATAAAATAAATTATTGTTATTAATCATAAACCGATAGATGTATAAATAGCCGAATAATTTAAATAAAATAACCAATTATTCAAAACAAACAAAAATAATATGAAACTAATAAATAATGACAAAAATRTAAATAATAAAATTTTAATTTATTATAATTGATAAAATAATACATAAAAATATATTGTAATAATAGTTAAGCCGTATGTTTCCATAATTTAATGGCAGTATTGATAGGATGGTCGGAACCGTCTGTGCGATAAAAATTGGTAACAAAGGCTCCCTTCACGAGTTGATTGCTTGCCATCCAATTCTCTTCTCGTAAAATATGGTCTTTGCTATTGTGACTATTTCTGTATTTAATACCATTCATAGTACGGGTGCGGATCCAGTCAACACTACTCGAGTTTGACTCCTGTATCTCTTCAAATGCGGCTGAATTGCCACCCAATACCCGAAAAAACACACCGCCATAGTCTTCAGTAACGTCAGTCCATTTGAGTTTAGACCACTGTTCGGACAATTTTGACGGTTCCTCATTGTTTGGGTATTGTATATGGATATAACCGATGGGCACCGGATACTTAAGCAGTTCACGAGTGGCATCTATTTCGGCTTTTATTGTTAGTGACATTTCTTTGATTTTTAAGTCATATATTTTTATCCTTTCACTCAAATCATTGTCCAATTTTTTAATTTTATCGCTAATAAATAGTAACTCACTTTCAGTATCATAACTCGGATGCTCTGGTATGTACTGACAAACAATTAGACTATTTGTATTACAGTCTTCATTAATCCAATATCCCGGTGCGTTAGTGTTGGATAATAAGAGAAGCGAACAGTGTTTAGTAATGTCTCCAGAAATGGGATATCCCTGAAACCAATTCTGAAAGTTCAATGGACTGCTATCAACCCAATGATAAATTTGATCCTTGAATACCGTTCCTAACCAAACACTAATAGTTGTTTGACTTTCATAGGGTTTCAGTAAATTGAGTATAAAATCGTTTTCCTTTTGTGAATGTATTGTCAATAACATTGAAGACCTATCCAATCGACTGCACACCTCTTCAGCACTGGAATGGCTGGTCATAACTTTGACCACTTTTATGCACTTTTTGTTCTCATATGATATCCAGTTATTATCACATAAAACGTTTCCATAAACTACAGTAAATAAAATCAAGTATTTATTTTATTAAAAAATTATTAAATCTTTTATTTGCATTTTTAAATTAAACCTTTATTAAAAATAGATGCAAATGTAACAAATAAAATAATTATGATTATTGTCATATTTTAAAATTTTATTTAAAGTTGTATTTTAATGTTATTATTTTATTATTATAAAGTAGACTAATTATTAAACGACAGAACATGACATCATTTTATAAGTTAATTGTATTGTTTGAACACATTTACAAATTATGTTTACACCGATAATTGCAATTTATTTGAAAAGTTAATATAAAATATTGCTATTTAATATGTAATACATAGTACATACATAATACATTAATTTAAAATTAAATAAAACAAGTATTTAACTAACAAATTATATAATGTAATATCTAATAATATAAATTGATGTATATATGATATATTGTGTATATTAGAGATCGGAACCTAAATAGTTTGGATTCGGGAACCGCTAAAAAATAAAATCGGTTAAAAAAAGATCGGTTCAGTTCCTATAATTAAATAGATTTTTAAATAACATTAGATTTCAATTTATTTAATTCATGTAATTCTAGTGTTATTTCACTTTTTGAAAAATCATAATTTAATTATAAAAAATAATCAAAAGATGTAATCTTAGTTTAATTTAAATATTTCATCATTTTTAGTARTATTGTACTCTACATACAGTATTATACAGTATATTGTAAAATATAATTTAATATTCATTTATATTACATATGATTTAATATAAATTTTAAAAATACTTATACATATAAAATATTTTAGAAACTAATGCAATAGAAATTATGTTTATATTTGGTGAGGACAGGGACTATCAAATAATGCATTTATAATATTCTGATTATTTTCCACTAAATATTTAAATTTTATATAATAGGTTCAGAGATCTATAGAGGAAGACATGCTTTTTTGAGAACTGGAGTCAAAATAAGTCCAATTATTTGATGAGTTTAGACCAACGGATTAAGTCCTACCTATGACTACATTGTTAGGACAGTTGTGGTCTATTTGTATATCTATTTGTATGACACTATAACTAATATTTTTAATTTATATTAATTAAATATTTGAAACATTTTGTAATACTGACTCTAGAAGTCTACCCAAAAATCAGAAATAATTGGTAATTATAGTATAATTTATATATAATTGAAGAAACTTATTAAAAAAAATAATTTCTATATTTTCTAAACTATAAACATTCAAATCAACAAATAAACATAGTATCGGATCCATAGGTGTAAGTGATTTTAGTAGGAAATATAATAAAACAATGACATTGGGTTCAGTAGCTAATGTAATCTGTAAATACTGTATAAATTTAATACTGTATATAAATTGATATATATTTACAAATATTTATGTATATTTGTAAATTTACAACAATTATATTGATTATTTTTTCTACTATTATATTTTATTTAATTGTTGTAGCATATAGTGCAGTCATTAAAATTAAGTGTAATCATGATAACTTTTTTGTTTAAAAGTTAAACATTATTGTTTGTGAATTTATATAATTATACAAATATAACTGTAAAATATAAGTTTGTCAAATTTTTTTACATAAATTATAACAAAAATATATATTTGTTTTATTTATAATTTTAATCACTGATCTAGTGATTCATGTGATTAGACTATAAATATTTATTAATTTAATGTAATTATAAAATTCAACAATAATAAAGACAATTATATTAATAGACTGGTTTTACAGTAAATTATGGGTCAAATATTGACACACACTTGAGCTCAGAGATGAATATAATTATGGATTCATATAACCCAAGAGTCAGATCAGACATATARATCATAACAGAAACAATATATGGATTTATTGCTATGTTTAATGAAATCTCCAAAAAGTTTGATAATTATTATTAAATAACTTAATTGTATTGAATATATAATTAATTTATTAATTAATTTATTATAATAAATGTCTAAATTGAAAAAACAAAAGTTTAGTGATGATTCGTTAAATTACTATTATTATCATTACATTGTATCAAATTTAACATATAATTATAATAATCATGACAAAACTTTCAATTAAAACATTATAACAAACTTAAAATATTTTTTTTAACAACAAATTAACTTACCGTAATATATTTTTATTTTAAATATTTACAAAAAATTTATAATAATAACGTTATTAGTAAATTATACAAAGAGTTAATAACTAGTTTTAATTACAATTTTGATGATCACAATCACTTTGACTATGACTACATGTTTTATGTCTATTGATTTGCATTGAATCCAACGATTGTTTCAATATATCATTGAATGTATTTTCTAATTGATTAACTTTAGTGCATATATCAGAGCACTGGTCTCCAGATTCACGACACCACTCATTGCATGTCTGATCCAAGTCTTTACAATATTTATAGTCGTGTTTACATAATATACTTAAATCAACGACTTTAAAGAAATCACGTTTTGCTAACAGCTCTTCAGCGGTTGTCTTGTGTTCACCAATTTGTCGATAGTTTTCATCAAAAATATCAATACTTTCGCCGATTCTTTGCTCATTTTTATGCCAAAACTCGCCAAACGTATCATTCAATTCCCTAATTAAACGGATCTGTTTCAAGAAGACATTCAGATGTGTCTTAATATCCATTTCATATGTAATATTAGCCACAATCTTGCGATAGGTCTCTAAATGATCGCTGAGTCGTTCAATCCGTTTCAATGCAATCACAGAATTTTGAAGAATATTGCGGTGAATAACAATAATATTTGATAAAATATATTTTGTTTTTCTCATTATTTCCAACATATTATAGATGTCTTCAAGTGCTAAATCGGCCCTCTGTTTGATTGCTGTGATGGCGATCAACACTTTCGGTAAATCTTCGTCACTGACTGTTCCCTTAAAAACTCTTAATAAACACATTATTATTATTATTAAGTAAATAATTAATATTTGAAAAAATTATAAATATTCATAAATAGGATATTAAATATTTTTTATATATTATCATTTTGATCAACATTTTTATACATTTATATTGTATTTATGTCTAAAATAACGACAAACACCAACATCTCTACTGGAAATTCTTATGTCTAACTGAGCCCTCACTTTGCCCTATCCTTCGCTAACTAAACAGTACTATTAAATTATAACTCAACTTAAGTTATATTTAGATACAGTTTTGTTGTGAACTCAATATTTTAGTCAAATACTAAACTTAGAAACTAATAAATAAACACTAGTTTTAAATGAAGGATAAATATCAATAGTTATTATATTGTTAAGTAATAATCACTTTATACGGTAATATTGTTATTCAATAGACATATCTTTTTATTATTAAATTAATTTTTACATGAATCATCAAAATATAAGTATTAAATTATTTTTTATTTAAAATATTTGTTAATTATTAACTCTCTATCCGTACAATAAATGTAAATAAATGCTATAAAATATAAGATAACCGGTAATATTAAATGCCATAAACATATGCAGTAAAATAATATACATACTGTAGTTAAACTGTATATATTAACTACAAAATAATCTTGATTATATTAAATTATATTTTAAAATTAACTATATATTTCAATTTTACATTGCATATTTTCTATAATAGTTTTTATCATAAATACGATAAATAAATAATTTATACTGTATTTATAAAATTTATACTTTTTGACGACTTTTTTCAAAATGGTTATACTTTTAGGTCAATAAAATTTAAACAATTATGTGAATTGATATAAAAGCATAATTGCAATTTAAAATTGTATTGATATAACGTAAAATTAAATTCTTAACACTAATATTTATTTTAATAATTGCATTTAACATTGAAATTTTTATTATTTTTAATGTAAAACATAAAATAAATTGACGACTAATTATTTTTTTGGTATTTAATGTTTTAATTTTTGTGTTAAAAGTAACATTTTTATAATAATAAAATTTTACAATAGATTATGTAAATACAAAATATATATGTCCTATACATATGAATGTTAATATAAATTTTTACTTATAATATAAATATTTTTTTAAATAATAATTATGATATATCAATATTTGGATATAATAAAAATAATAATAATAAATCACTTTTCTTTGTATTATATTATTATAAAATATAAAACTACAAAAACTAATGACACAATTACACTATACTTAGAGTATCTATAAGTATTGACACCACAAACAAATAAACTTAATTATAATTTTWAAATTTAATAGAAATAAATGACATAATTAAAGGTTATTATCTAATAAACCATACAAATATAAGACTAACAAACAATGTAAATGTAAAATATGTGATATATTTAATATATCTATTTTTAGGGTGGGTATGATATAAAAAGGCTCTTTAATGCATATAATAATTGATATAAAATTTACATGAATTACCTGTTCATCTCAATATCTTACCACTAAAAAAATAATTATGGTATTATTTACCTATAATATAATAGCAAATAATAATTAACTGCAATAAATTATAAATTAATACTAAATATCATATTAACACTTATTGGTATATAAATATTATGTGTATTATATACTGTGATATTATTGATGAAATTAACTGAAAGTCAAGTAGAAGTTGCCAATCAATGGACAATAATCTCTCAAAAATATTGTCCGATTTATTTATTATTATCTTTAAACCAAATTATTCATCTTTTTGTCTAAAAAAGATWCTAAACATCAATATATAAATACACAATTACGGTATACTGTATATATGTTATAAATTATATATATAATGAATTATTATTTAATAACTAAAATAATTTTTGGTAAAATTTATGCACAAATGTTTTGTGTTTGGTTTAGATGTCACATTTTGATGGACAGATATCTTAGATGGTTTATGCATTGCTAACTTGGTCCGGATGTACTCCGTGATGAAATTTTAGGTGTTTCCTCAGTGTTATTCTCCACGTATACTCTTTGTTACAAAGATTGCAAATGTATTTCTCCCCAGAGTTCAAGTGGACACTAGTTATGTGATCACGCATTGCATGATATCCGTAATAGATTTGTGGACAGTGAGGACACTTATGATGTGCTTTATCTAAACGACCGGTTAATGACCGCAACAAATCTTCGGGCATTGATGGTGGCCGACCTCTTCGGGAACGGGTTTGGGCACTGGATTGGGCGTCAATGACTGATGCTGTTGATGTGGAAGGGCTACTACTGATTTGCTGTGTTTTTGCTGATGTGTTACCACCCAATTGACTCGTGAATACATTTCCCATATCTGTCATATAAATGATAAATCATTAATTTAATCATTTTTTAATGTATTCGTTTAGTGTATACCATATTTTGGTGGTCTTCCCCGACCTCTACGTTCAGTTGCAACATTACTTATGGTCATCGATTGATGGGGTGAACTATATGAGGACGAAGATTGAGATACCTCACTGTCCAATTCGAGGGCCGAGTTCAATGAGGCTAATGTAGAAGCAGCGATAGCCCGGGCCAGTGGTGTGTCCATTGCTTGATGAGATTCGCACTCTTGTAAGCCAACGCCAACCATTGTCATTGGGTTTCTTTGTTGACTGACATCTCCCAGATCTTCATCTTCTTCCTCATCAAACTCGTCTTCATATTCTTCTTCTTCTTCTATGATTAACTCCTCTTCCGAGTCTTGTTTTGGCACTAAAATATATTTTTCAGAAATTCATTATACAGTATTCAATATTGAAAAATTTAATTAATTTATCAAAAAATTAAAATTTAAGTATATGATACTAATTACCAATTAATGTAAATTTTAAATATTGTATTATTTATATAAACTTTATAGAAAAAATTAAATATACAATAAATTAAAATAACATTTTAATTTTTATTGTAATATCTGTTTAGACATCATGTTTGTAAACAATTTTAAAAGCTCGCCTAAATATGCATTTTTATTTGTAATTTTTWTATATTTAATTGTTATAAATACAAAAAAAATAAAATAATAATATATGTGATAAAATACAACAAAAAATCATAATTATTATTTTCAGTTTAATTCCCATAAATTATAAACAACTACAGTATTTTAATATCAAGTTTTTTAGCTAATAAAAAGTAAATATTACTAAAAATGTGTTAAAGTAATTAACTATATATAAACATACTATAATAATAATTATTTAGTGATATATTTATTATAAGTCTAAGACAAGGCTATAAAGAAAATGCACTTCAAATATAATTAATGAAAATAAAAATAGTTCACTATTTATGGTTAACATAATATTATTATTTGTGATATAATTGTTTAAATTAATAAATAATATAAAAAATTAGAACATATATATATTATATAAAAATAAAWTAAAAATCACTATTATTTGAAGGTTTTTTAGTAGATTAATGTATTTAAAAATGTATTAAATTATTACTTTAAAAATAATTTTACAACTAATACCAGTGACAATAAAATGTAATAATAATAATAATAATACCGTACATATAATAATAAGCTTAGTCATAATGATTTTTTTGATATAAAAAAGTAATCCTTGAAAATATCGACCAAATGATTGATTATAATTTAAAAACTTAATTATTTATTGTAATATTTCATTAATCTGTAAAAAACCTGCATATTTTATATTTTTGAAGTAATTTTTTATCCCAAAAAATCAATAATATTAAAAAATAATGTATAATACTCATAAAATAAAATATACTTTTGATTTAAAAAGATTAAATTTAAAAAATTAATGAGATATTATTTTTAAATTATAAATAATTTCAATTAATACTAGAGTAAAAATTTAAATAATAAATAATATTCCATAATAAGTTTATAACATATAATTAACACATTTTTGTAATATTTTAAAATACACTACATTTTAGTAAATTAAAATAAACTTACCGTATATTAACTCTAATATAAAATATTTAGTAAACTAAATCATAGTGTATTTCTAAAATAAAATAATTTTAATTAAAATTTATATTAAAAAGATAATATCATAATACAGTTTATATAATATTATTTATTAAAAATTATAGACTAAAAAATATTGTTTTAATTACCACTATTATTATCACTCTTAGTTGTTGCTGTACTGTCGGCAGCAGCGGCACCGGTACTGTCGTTAAGTATAGATGTGCTAACACTAGTCCCTTGCGGTACTTTAGCCAATATGGCGGATGCGGTTGTTGTGTCCATATGCTCTTCATCCTCAACTTCCTCTTCATCTTCTGCAGCGTTACTATCATCCGAATGTTGATTAGACTCCGATATATTATTATTGTTATTACTGGTGACGTGTGACTGATCTTCAAACTCGGCAAACATTCCCGACTTTTCTCCCGATGAAACGTCATTTACTACTTGTCCAGTGGTCTGTATCTCCTCATCCAATTCATCGGCAAACTCTTCATCTTCTAGTTCTTCATCAATAAATTCTCGTTTAATACCTCTCTGATCTCCACTCAAATCACTGTCACTAATTTGGTCCGCATTAGATATCTGAGGATCTGTTCCACTAATAATAGTGACCGATGGCTGATCACTAGTAGAAGAAGTCGTGAATTGTTGTTGTTGTGATGGCCTTTGGTGTACAGCTTTGGACAATAGGGACTGTTGATAACTGCGCTGGTATGCCTGTGCCAGAGCTTGTCGGTGTTGTTGTGACAAAGTTCTCATGTGTTGCAAATCAATTTGCATACGACTAGTACTACCATTAGTGGTGCCATTGTTGGTATTGTTGTTGTAATGATAACCACTGCCGACATCACCGGAATTGGTTGTATTTGAATGCTGTGATTGTGTGTGATTTGCACCACTCTTGGGAAGTATGAAATCTTTGGCGCCTTCTATCTGAAGAAACTTTGCGGCGGACACTATGTCATCCAATTTATCGCGAGAAACAAGAATTTCACCTAAAAATTAAACATAAATTTAATACTTGAAATAAATTTTTATTAAAATAACATATTGTCTTAAACTATAATCTTTAATCTGTTTTGTGCTTAATATAAATTATTGTCTGGTTTTACTCTAATTCAATATTTTAGTTTCAATAGATTTACATCAAAATAATAAGTAATGCAATATTTTTTTACTTATATTTATTATTTTAAAAATATAATAATCAAAATGTCTAAATTTTTTCAATAAATAAAAAAAACTAAACTCAGTGAACCTTAAATAAAAAAATAAATTATAATTTTGTATTAAAGTTCAACAAAGTTCTGTATTTTTCAATATTAATTGAATTTATTGATTTCAATATACTATAACATTTAATATACATCATGAAAATTATACAAAATATTTAAAGTTAAATATGATAAAAATTTAATTATAACAAATTATAAACATTTCTATTTACTATTAGATAAATGTCATATATAAAAATATATTTTTAAGTAATTATTATTTTTAAAGTCAAAATATTATTTATATAATTCATTGAAAATCATTACATAGAAAATAAAAGCAATTATTTTTCAAGTCATAATTTTTTCCATTAAATTTTCTTTTAGGTTTTACAACAATTAATTAGATTTATGAATAATAATAAAAATAACAAAATTCATTGGACGAAATATTTTATTGATTTTTTTCTAATATTAAAAAATATATTACATTTTATATTTAATGTATGATTTTTTATATTAAATATAGTGTATATAATGTACTCTCACAGTCTCACTCCCATTACACTCATCTTTATTGATGTATTACAACAACACATGAAGTCATAGACACTACCACTGCTCTCCCAAACAACTCTTCCATCCATTTATCATATCTTTTAATACTGTAATGAATGAGTAGAGAGAAAGCGGGGGTGAGTTGTCTTTTAGTACCAATAGGAGCGGGAAATCGTTGGTAAAGGAGAGACTCCTATATATGATTGTTAGGTATATTTTTGACATCGAAAAGGGGGAGAGGGTTATCAAAGTTTGTTATTTTTAATATTTAGTTGTATATAATTTTGGAAAATTATTTTAAATGTTAGCATAAATATTATATGAAAGGATAAACTTGGATGACGGGTGAGTCAGTCAGTGGGTATCATAATATACATGATTTATAAATACATTGATATTTCAATATTGGATCAGTCATACTATAGGTCAYTCATAGTTATAGTATAAGTGTGTGTGTGATTCAATCAAAGCTCATATAAGTATTAAACTGTTTACACAATTACAGTATATTTATTAAAGAGCCGATAGAGTAATGAATAAAAAAAAGTGAATATATTTTGATAAAAAAACGAGTTCAGTAAAAAAATTATTTAATATATTTTTGTAGTCTAGTTGACTAAAGTCTACAAAAATCTTTACAAATAACTTTTATACAACAGTTATAGTACTATACAGTATTATGATATATAATATTATATAAATATATATATATATTGTATATTTTTTATGAATCCCTTTCCCTCACAACGCAATCCATTTTCTAATAAAAACATTTAATAAAATCTAATAATGTGTATATATATGGAAGAGAAATAAAAATTATATATAGACTATTGGGTTGAATTATTTATTATTTTTGAACAAATTTCATATCATAGTTTCTACAATATATTTGAACCAGTGCTATACATCTAACATACCAGAGCTCCCCATAAAAACAGGGGTTTCAAAAGAAAAATGACTTACAAAAAAATATATATTGTATATACAGTATATAACAAAAAAAATTTGATTAATTATAAAAATTAGGATATTTTTTATTAGTTTTTTTTTGAAAATGGAGGACAAAACTGGGTTGTMCTCACTTATAGTAACAGTTTTCATACATTGTATTTATTATTTGCACAACAATGGAAAACAGTAAAAACAATTTTTCATTTTATCTCATGTACTGTATATTTATATACTGTAAAAATAAATAAGCATAAAACAAAATATATTTTTTACTATTTTTAATGTACAATATTTTCAAATATTCTGATATATTTATATATTATACTGTATATATATTTCAAATACATAACCCTAATATAAAAACAAATAAAAAGTTGTACTAAATTATTTAATTAATTTTTTTCAAATCATTTTGATAATTTCTGCGAATTGGTATTAATTTTTTCTAATTAAATTTTAGTTTCTATATAATAAAAAAAATTATGTAATTATATTGGATATAATTATTAATAATAAAACACAATTACAAAACACAATGGTGTCATAAAATATATATWTTTTTAATTTTTATATAATTTTTATTAAATAATAATAATGTTCTAACAAATTATAAAAGTTCCCCTTATAATAAATATAAAATTTCCCCCATCAAAAATTTTCCAAATAATAAATCAAAAAATAATAATAATATCTAATTTTAGATTATAATTATGATACAATGCACAGTTGTACTAAAACAATTTTATATAAAAAATTCATTGCTAAAAATATAATTTAATTTTTAGGAAAAAAATACAATTTGAATTGGTAAGAAAAATTATAGCAAACTTATTATATTTTATTTTAAAATAAAATATAATAATATAATAGTTATTAATTAAATATCAAAGTTTCCTTAATTATTATGAAATAATATAAATTTATATTTATTTTATTTTATTATAATCTTAAATTATATTAATTTTTTGAATACTGAGAATTATGTAAATAGTGTTAACTTAAAACCAATGATAACATTAATACAGTTTATTACCTAATAATAGTAATACTGTATTATATATTAAATTAAATCCAACAAAACAAACAAAACTAAATCAATTAATTATATTAATATAAAAACAACATTAAGTAAACATTAACTAAGTATAAGACATCTATATAGTGACCAAACAGTGTCAGACTTACCGCGATAGCAGAACTCAATGATTGTGCGAAGTATATCATAACTGATGTCACGGATGATAATCACTGGGAACTGATTAGACGGTAAAGAGCTAAACAATGACTTAAAATACGGCGAAAAAGCGCTTAAAATGATTTTATGGGCGCGTATTGTCTGTGACTGATGTCCAGTACTGATGTGAACATCCGTACAGTAGGACTCACTCAATAGGCCGACCAACGATCGGCTCAGGGCTGCCGAGTGTGAACTGAACCTCAAATAATATGACTGCTGTTGTTGACCACCTATAGTGGTCGAGTTGGCCGTCAATGTGGCCATCGTTGGGTCAGATGGTTGACAGTACTGGTGTGGGGTCACAGGTGGGGTCACCCACTCCACTGTCACTATCTTTTAATGTCAATACGATATGTATATGTGTTTGATATATATTTAATATCAAACACAATGTCTATTATTGTTATATAATTAATAATTGTTATGACATATGATATGATATATTAATTAATTAATTAATTTTTCAATATATATCATAAAATAATAATAACTATTTAAATGTCACTTTAAATAAAAACAAAATTATAGTAACATATCATATGTTAGGAGTATTTATTAAATATTTTTAATCATATTTATTTAGAAAGCATTCAAAATGTGTCAAACAATTATATAATACATTATATATTATATTAATATATCAAATTGAACATGGCACTTTTAAAAAACAATAGTATTTATTAATACAAAATAAGTTATTTGAGTTTAATATCATATATGATAGATAAATATTTTTGGCAATACTTTTATGACCCACACTGTTATATATACTGATATACACTGTTTGTATTGTGAAAACCTACACACAATTTAATTTTAGAAAATATTATTAATAATATACACATACATAACGTAATTAATTTAATTAATAAAAATTGATTAATTTTTATGATGCATTCATCAAGATATTTGTTTGCATCAAAAATAATAACATTCACAACACTACTAATATATTATAGGAAATTTTTTATTGTTTTTTTATTTTAGATTTTTATTATAATTATTAATCCCTCATATATGGTATGCATGTCTGACAAGCGTATTATACAAACAGTATTAATACAATAGCTTTGCCAATATTGTTGTAATAATAATAATAATAATAATAATAATCGGTTTGATATTTCTCATTGCTATAAAAATTTTATATTTGGAGAAAAAGTGGGTTAGGCTTATAAATGGCATTATATATACAATAATAACGTATAATTTTAGAAATATATCTCATTATTCATATTAATTTTACGTTAATCATGAAAACTATACATGTAGAAATTTTTCATATTTAATAAATTTTAAGTATATTTTTAAAAAATACTAAAATTTATAAAAATCAATACAAATTTACTAAAGAATTTATACATTTAGAAAAGGAATTGAAATTTGTATTATAAAAAACTTTGATATTTTTGTTTGTATAAATTAGCATGGTAATAAATTAACAATTTTAATCATTTAATTTTATGTTAACTATTGTACAACTTATTAGTTTAGACTAACATTTCGTTGTAATTATTATTTTATTATACATTAGGTATACATCTGTATATAATTTATTTATATTACAAATGTTATGTAATTATTAGAGTTTCTATACTTTTCTGTACTTTTATAATATGTATAAAGTGTTGATTCAATAGAAACGTTGCATTCAATAGAGTGTGTAATGTATTTCAATCTATAGTCAAAACACACRTTTGTGTCGTTTGTTTCGATTATTTTGCGAAAYATAACAAAAACATTGCATTAAATTGAATGCTATATAAAAACGTGTCATCAGTTCATCAAATCATTAGTTAATTTGATTGTCAGCCGACAGACACAACCCGACTGTAAACTATGGCCACCGCGACATCCGATGAAAACTATGACTACAAGCGTCACGTGCGAGAGTTGGCCAAAGCGATGACCACTCAGTCGGCAGCTCAGCGACAGCTGCTATTAAGCGGACCGAAGATCAATAAATCTGTAATTGCCGATAATGGACAATTGGATCAAATTGTCTTCAAACTTGAATCACTTAACTTTTTTGAGTGCATAAAGTGTGACAAATTGGTTACATTATCACCGCAAGTGTCTAATCTGACTAACTTGACGTCWCTAATACTGCACAGCAATGGCTTGCAATCATTGCCTCGTAAGCAACTGATCGGACACTTGATCTTACGATTACTTATATATTTTGCTCTGATTTGTATTTATTTTAGCCGAAGTCGGGTCGTTAACAAAGTTGAAATTTTTGGATGTAAGCCGAAATCAGTTGACCGAATTGCCCGACACTATTGGCCACTTGACTGCACTTCAAATGATAAACATCGAGTATAACAAACTGACCGCTGTTCCCGATTTTTCTGCTTTGACTGGACTGTTGACACTTAAATTGTCGGGTAATCAATTGACTCAATTTCCGACTAGTATTTGTTGCGGTGACCAACCTTTACAACATTTGAGTGAAATACACGCCAATACTAATCTAATAGAGGAAATACCGCATAATATCAATAAATTACCGGCACTAAAGACACTGGATCTGCACACCAATCAGATACAAACAATACCGGGACAGTTGGGTGATTGTAATAAACTAAAAGACATTAATCTTAAGGTTTAATTTATTATATGAYATAATTTATTTTGATTGCTATAAATTGTTGGGTTATTTTGCAGAACAATAAGATTAAAGACAGACGTTTAGTCAAACTGATAGACCAGTGTCACACCAAACAGATACTCGACTATATACGTGCCAACTGTTCCCGTTCACAGAAATCAAGTAACAATAAAGACAGTGTTAATGATGAAAAATTAGATGAAAAAGAAAGTGGTAATCGTGACGCTTCACAGGATCGCCGACTTCGAGCCAAAGATGCTCGACGTAGACGAAGGTCATCATCTCGTTCGCCGAGACAGTCGGAGAGTAACGACAAACCATTGCTTGACTCTATTCAACTGATTGGAGTCGACAACGACGAGTGGTTTAAAACAACGACAACTCCTGCCGTTCACGAGTTACGCAAAATAGTAGTTTGTTTGGTCAGAAATGTTGATCTTAATAGAGAAGGCATTTTGAAGAAGTTTATTCAGTTACAAACTGGTAGATAATTGTGATTTATTTTAAGAGAAATATCTATATATATGATCTAATAAATATCTAATAAATATCTAATAAATATGATTTATTTATATTAAAGGTCTTCACACTGGTATTTGTGGACACAGACAACACGCGACTATAGCGACACATGATTTGTCTAAGATTTCTGGCAAACAAATTCATTTTGATGTCAAACCTCCGACTAAAATACGTTTTGTTCCATTGAATCGACATAAAGATGTGACGGCACAAGAGTTTTATAAACAACTCAATGAAGAAGCGGAAGCCTATAGAAAGGAAAAGAAGAGACAAACGTATTCAGGAATTCATAAATATCTTTATCTATTGAAAGGCAAACAACGATTTCCTTGTGTTTTGGATGATAACAAAACTGTTATATCTTTGCCACCATTGACCAACTCTGAGACCACTAAAGTATTAATTTTTTATGCGTTTATTAAGTTTTTGACTGTATTTTATTGAACATATTTTTATTACTTATATAGATATCTGAGAATACAAAAGATCTACTTCTTGAGGTAACGGGAGAATCGGTTCCCACTTGTCGTAAAGTGATGGACGCATTATTGCATGCTATGTTAAAACTAGGTTTAGGCAACTCATCGACCGCACCAACCACTGACATCTCTACTGGCGATCAAAAGACCAACGGTGATCAACCACCGCAACCATTGACTGCGATATCTGATTGTGTATCACTTAAAACACTAACTGTTGAACCGGTCAAAGTGGTTGACATTGAGGGCAAGTTGTATGTCCAATACCCGTCCAAAACCGATCTAATATTTGAAGACATTGAAGTAAAACGTTATAAAGAATGATATTTTAATCATTATGTATTTCAGTGTTGTTTACTAACAGTAAATATTAACAAAAACTACAATAATTTTTAAATTCATGTTTAAAAAAGGGTATAAAGTTAGGCTGTATTTTTTCTAATTTAATTTTTTTTTTAATTTACTAAATTACCAGTTATTAATATTTTTATAATATTTTAAAATTCAATTGGTTAAAGTATTCAAAAATTAAAAGTTTAATTTACTTCAAATAAAGTTAAAATTGTGTTCTAAATTGTAATCGTTTATGAAAACCCCTATCAATAAATTTTGATTTTAATAAATAAAATGAAACTAAATTTTGATATTTAAATTTTAAAAATTAATATACGGGTTAATACAAATTAAAACAAAATTCAAAACTCTGGTTTTCATTAACTTATATTTTATTGTAATATCAAATAAATATAAATAATTTTAATTATGTTTTATATATTTAGACAATTTAATTATTTGCTTTATTATAAGATAGCTTTTATTTTAATTTTATATAATTTATTAATTGATGAGTTAAATTGTTTCATTTATTCAAATTCAATTGATGTAATTGATTTGAAAACAAGTGATCAAATTAATGGCAAACTTATTAACAAATTAACAAATGAATCAATTATTGTGGATACGTGTGGTTTGAGTCATATTAATGAAGCGCCAGTCGATAACAAGATAGTGGGGGGTTATGAGGCACAGAGGGGTCAGTTTCCATACCAGGTATTACTGAGGATTCGTCGTAAAGATAATCGGGTTATGGTTTGCGGAGGGTTTGTAAAACAGTTTTATTAATTTTTATAGACTTTGTATTTTTGATTTATTAATATTTTTCAATTATTAATTAACAGTTCAATATTAAATGAACGATGGATTATGACAGCGGCTCACTGTGTGTCCAACGAGAAGACTGGAAATCCTCAAGTTTTAAGTATTGAAGTTAATGCAGGTATAGTACACAGGGCTGACAACGATACGACTGTCCAAAAGCAATCTGTTGAATGTGTTATAATATACGAGAAATGGGTCGGTTTGAAGGCAGGATTCGCTAATGATTTGGCACTACTCCGACTCTTTGAAGATCGACCGCTAAATTTGACTCATAAGTCGGGAGGTTTTGTTAATGGAATTTGTTTACCATCGAAGTCGAAGAAACCTTTTGAATATATAGGAAAAGCTCGGATATCTGGTTGGGGTGTCACAGAAAAAGGCAAATCGTCTTCTATATTGAAGTATACAGATGTCGGTGTCATTGAAGATAAAAAGTGTCACAAAAACTCATTTCCTTTTCCTATCGTTGAAACAATGCTTTGTCAGGGAATCGACAGGACTTCTCCCTGTTTTGGTGATTCTGGCGGACCGTTGGTCATCCGTGTGAGAGGACGTTACACACAGATTGGTATTGTGTCGACCGGACCCTATCARTGCGCCAATGCATACGATCCTAATGGCATATACACAGAGGTGTCATACTTTTTAAAATGGATTGAAAACACTATTTCTCGAAATTCATTTAATAAATGTTTTGGATATAAGTTGAGGCAATTTTAATAATAAAAATATAATAATTTTAAATCAAACTAATTCATCAAATTTATTATATAATGAAATATTATGTTTTATGTATTGTCAACAATTTGATTATTAAACATAATATTTGATTCTTTATAAACAATTTAGATATTACTATATTATTATGATTTTTTTCACTAATTATAAAATTTAAATATTTTGATTTAAAATTTTTATTATATCACGTATTAGTCACTAGTTATGAGTGATAAGATTTACATAAACTAATTTAAAATATTATAACTATAAATTTTAAATAATTTTTAACAATAAATTTATTTTATCTTAAAAATTGAGTCAACTATTATTAAATAATAGAAATATTAAATAATTTAAATATGAAAAAACTATGGATTATATTCATAGTTATTTTAATAGGTAAATATAGATAATTAATTTATTAATATTTAATTGATATGATATGTTATGATAGATTGCAATGATTGTTGGTTTATGAATATGCCATCAAAACTGAATATATGTGGCGATTGGTTGTCTTACAAGAATGAAAAGTGTGTCAAAGTTGTCCTCAAGTTATCCACTGAAGATGAAGCAAAAATCATATGCAACCAAATGGACAGATCATCAACACTGTTGACTATTGAGTCTGAAGAGGAACAGTTGTTTATGAATAACGTCTTACATAAGTATAGTAATGAATCGGACAAAGTTTGGCTCGGAGTTGACATACATAAGCTAGTGTTGAATCCTTGGAACCGGGAAAGTATGTACACTAATTGGGCCGACGGTTCTGCCGATTTGATAGGCTATCATAGCTGTGTACAGATGTCACTATCAAAAGCATCACTGGGCAAGTGGTCAGATGAACCGTGCCGTAGACGAGGGTTAACTGTATGTCAGCGCCGACAGGAATGGACTATCAAAACGTTAAGAGATATATTGGAAAACATGAATCACAACATAAATACCACTTCTGATTGTGAAAACCTTATCAAACAACAGAACCATTTGGTTGAAAGACTCGAAAAATTTATCGAAACACAGACTGTAGTCATCAATGAACATAACCGTACCATTGAGTTAATGAATCAGACGTTTGAAAAAAGATTATTGAAAATACAAAAAGATTTGTTAATATTGGAGAACATCACCGAAACTAAAATTTTTGAAGAATCGACAGTTGCTTCTAATACCATTCCCTTAGGTTTTTTATACTTCCAATTGCCTAACCAAACGGCACCGAAAGATTTGTGGCCAATCTATATCTGGACCGACATTAGCGACCAATATTCAGGTTTGTTCTTTAGGASTGTGGGAGGAAAGGCCGCACCATTTGGTGAGATACAGAATGCTAACCATTCGCGCATTACTAATGTGATGTCCACCGGTTTGGTTGACGTAACCTATACTAAGATTGTGGGGAATCGGTATGTGATTGATGAGGGCGGTTGGACCACCAATTTAGTGCTAGCAAAGGCATTGTCAGATCTATATATTCATCAGTCAGAAGGCGAAAACCGTCCGATCAATACAGCCATTAAAATATGGATTAGAAGCTAATATTTAAACAGTTTATAATTATTATATTTACTAAAAGATTTAATATAAAAAAAGTTSTACACTAAAAAATTTTATTATTATAATACATATTAGTTAATACATTTTAATAAAAATATAATTTTGTAAATTGTTTTTTTAAATATATAATTTATGAAATAATTATCAGTGAATCCTTTTATTGTAATTATTATTTTTAGTAAAACTAGTAATTATGTTATCTAAATGTTTGATAGTTATTATTAAAGTGAATACCTATAATATTACTTATTTAAGTGCATAACTACTTGATAAATACTATGAGAATATATTCACATGTTTAGCAATAAGTCCAGTAATACATATTGAAATTATTAAAACATTAATTATTAATGTGATTGATTATCAATAAATATAAACTATGTTATTATGTTAAATAGTAACATTTCAGAGATATTTTATGACAAAAAAAATTTATTATCATAAATAAATTTATTAATATCTGATTGCAACATTCATATTCACATTTAACATAATAATAAATATTTACGTATAAATACTGTACTTTAGTTACATTTTAAATATGAATCGTCAATAATTCTTTAGAAGATTACATTTATTTTTGTCAAATATATTATAAATTATTGAAAATCAATATTTGTAATCTATGTAAGCAACATAATTAAATATGATTTTTGATCTACAAAATTGTTGTTATTGATTATTTAGTATCATCTTATTTTGTTAATTAAGATTTTTATTAATAAATATTATAGTAGATTACCTCGTTATACAATACACAGGGTTATTGTTAATATCTTAATACTATTTATAATAGTTAATGTCATAATAATGAAATTAATAATACTGTATTATAATTTTGAATCTAATTAATTATGAATTCAACAAGATTAAATTTTTATGGGAAATTGATGAAAGTTGCCATAAATTTGGTAAATTACATATAATTTTTTAATAAGACTCTAATTTGTTAAATACAACATATTAGACAATGATTGACAAAATTATTTTAATAAATATATTTTACTTTTGCATAAAAATACTGTATTATATACYAGAATCCGCCGTTTGTTATCTTCAATGACTCTCATCTACCGAATAGTGGTTTTGAAATTAAATTACTTCAAGAATTGAGCCGTTATTTCAACTTTAAATTTGAATTAATTGATTGTCGCAGTGATTGGGGCAGTAATGTTAACGGCAATTGGACTGGTATTGTCGGCAAAGTTTCACAAAATGTTTAACACTTTTTTTTATTTATAATTAAATACAATATTTTAAACAATTATTAAAATAAATATTTTATATTTTTTGTATAATAAGTTGGTGGACTTTGGTATGTCTGCCCTATCGGTTACGGAAGATCGGGCAAAAGTGGTCAAATTTACCGAATCACATGTTATAACTTCGGTAACTTTCATAACACCGGTACCAAAAATGGGTCAATCAATGGGACTCGTTTTCAAACCATTTCAGCCCTATCTATGGCTAAGTTTGATCATTGCATTGATAATATTAGTGATAATTGTGTGGCAATTAACTAACTTTTATGCACAACTAAAAACA
Source organism: Oppia nitens (assembly GCF_028296485.1). Classification (NCBI taxonomy): domain Eukaryota; kingdom Metazoa; phylum Arthropoda; class Arachnida; order Sarcoptiformes; family Oppiidae; genus Oppia; species Oppia nitens. The sequence continues at coordinate 105,198 of NW_026533252.1, read as the reverse complement.
GTTAGTTTTAAATGGTGTGTCATTGCTTTACTGCTAAAACAAAGCACATTAAAGAAAATACCTGATCTACTGTGCCTTCGGTTATCATTATCCGGTTGGCTATTAGCTTGTCTTGTGTTGATTCAGGCATACGGTAACTGTCTGTACAATTTGATGGCATTTTCCACGTCAATCAAACCTATAGATACCTTACAAAACTTAGCCAATGCTCAACTTGCAGGTGATATACTGGTTATTACAACTGCGAGTTCGCTATATTTTAATAGATTAAAGGTTTTGTATTTTGTATTTTTTATATATTTTAAATAAAAATCGTTTTTTATGTTTTGTATTTTAAATATAGTAAACATTTTTAACTTTAAACAATTATTATTCACTATAGACTTCCACTTTTGGAGTTCATAAAACTATTGGACAGTTATTAAGTACAGTACCAGATAAGCAAATTGGATTTGAGCAAGTTAAAAATAGTAGTGTTGCCAAACAACAAATAGCATTTATCAGTACCCGACAAAATCTAGTTTACGGTGTGTTGGAAATCGGAAAACATTATTTTCATATACCGCCCAATAATGAGGAGTCAACGCTTTATTTTTCAATTATGGCTATTGCTATGCAAATAGGCTTTCCATATATGAGAGAATTTAATGAATTGTATTAATAAAATTAATTTAATAATAAATTGTATTTTTAGAAATTAAATTTCTTTTTATTTGAAAGTATTGGTAGAGTCAATAGTGGCGGACTAATTGAATACTGGACTGAATTGAATTACCCGAAAAAATCTCAATTTGGTCCCGAAATTGACGATCAAATTAAATCTGAACAAAATGTTGAACAACAAGATTACAATAGTTTACAAATAAATGAATTCAAATCAATTTCTTTCATTTGTTTATATTCTTTAATCATTTCAATCATTATATTAATATTGGAATATATTTCATATCAGTTACTAATTGTTAAAGTATTGTTTAAACATTCATTTTTCTTATAATTATTTAACAATTTGTATATATATATCAATTAAAAATATTATAAAATAAATAATTTTTGTAGTTTTATAAGCAATAGTTAGTGCTTTAATTAATAAACTGAATAAATTTAATTAATATTAGAGTTTAGCATAATATTTCATAAAAACTATGATTTATAAATATTAAAATAATTTTGTAACAAATATTGCATTAAGAGTTATTTAATTGTGTAATCTATAGATTTAACAATACAAATGTTAATTTTATTGATTGTAATTTTCACGAACTCCTGAAAGGAATACGTAACTGAATTCTAGATGTATGTCTGTCTGTCTGTCTGTCTATCTGTCTGTCACATAAAAATTTGGGAATTTTGAAATTAGATTTGGATTCAACATAAAAAATAAGTTATAAGAAATCATCATTTGAAATGTCAATTTCTCTTCAGGAACATAGAGAAAATGGCGGTCAAAGTTAAAAAATAATATTTTTAAATTAAGATATGGATTAAACTTAAAAATGCAATAAAGAATGCTTTTGAAAATATTTTCCTTTATATCCTAATAACAAAATGGACGATAAATTTATAAATAGTAAATTTTCATCTAAACTTCAAAATATAATTAAAAACATTTAAAARTCAAAACAACAAACTAATAATTTATATACATGTTAAATATCAGACATATTATTTACATGCTTATGGTTTTAGTTATTTTTATTATACTGAGTCATTTGATACTTTATATGATACATATGGTATTTGCTTTAGTTTAAATATAATGTAATTAAAAAAATATTAAATCAAAAAATATTTTTATGATTTAATAAATCAATTTAGATTGAGATCGTCTGAAAATGCTTTCTAGCATTCTCAACTGGTTTATATTGAATTATTGAAAAACTATTTCTAGTATTATGATTATTAGTTTCTTTCATTATTTATTATATACTATATATAATATATATAATTTTGACATTTCATTATATAARTTATATATAAATTTATATAATATTTGATAAAAATTCTACAAAATTAACCAATCAATATATTTAATATAAGCACAAAATAAAAATTTAATATTAGATATTGATATAAATGATAGTTTGAATTAATTAATGTATAATCATTAAAATATTTAAATATGTTTGAAATTATGTAAAAATGAAATATCAAATCATATAGTATTTAAAAGTAATTTAGTGCATCAAAACAAATGATTAGGATATTGTAAAATTTATATCATTTAGATTTTCATAAATAATTTTTTAGTAAATATTTTAATATTTTAAAACATGAAACCTATTGAAACACAATACGGATTATTACGATATCCATTATTATTGTATGGTATATATGGAAACAATGGATTTATAAGCTGTATATGGATTTAGTTTATACGGATAATGGGAACAATGTTCCGTATATACTATATATTCATTTCATTAAAGGATTTATTTAGTAATAAAAAAGTTATGAAATATTACAAAATGGCAATTGTTATCAAGTCGTTGGTTGCACTGACACTGTATGTCATACTATGGTTCCGGTGCAGACAAATGACGGAATTTTTACAGACAATTCGCACCAAACTTAAGTCCGAGCGTTTGAATGCCAGCAGCAGGTGCTCGAAACAACTGTTTCTTATCTGGTTATCTCTATCACTCATAACACCGACCATCGAGATAGGCAATCATGTAATCCATCTATACGTGCATAAGATATCACAAAATTTTAATAATTCACTCATCTATTTCATGGCACTGGAAATTGCTTATGCATTCATCAACTTTGAATGGATTATCACAACTATCCTCCTATACATATATATGGCTTATACATTATATGAGTTGGAGAAGCAATTTTGGGTCAATACTAGTGATGTTCAACTCGTAAGGGCCACACATTTAATTCATTTTCGTAACGATTACTTTGCAATTGAAAGACACAGAGAGTATATGAATGACATGTGGGGTATATTGCCGTTCCTATGGCTGGCGGAACTGTTTACCTCCACGTGCTGTCGTATTACACAAGTCATGTACAATGAAAAACAACTATCCTTTAGCAGCAGTAATGAAATAGTCTTTTACTTTTTCGAGTATAGCCTACAGGTGTTGGCACTGATGGCGTTCCTCTTCACAATAAACAGGATATATGTATCACTAAAATGTGTCAAAGAGTTTATGGCATCTATTAGTGAACGGTGTGAACATTCATCCGATGTCTCGATTGAATTCATACTATTTAATAATACTATCAATTATTGTTTATATGAAACTTCCAGTGCTCTGAGCGCTTGGAGTTTATTTGGTTTAGATAAACGACTTATTTTTTCATTTATTGGAGCTGTCATTCCCTTTACGGTAATGTTTATACAATTGAGTCAATCGTAATAATTATTTTTTAAATAATTGTTGTAAAGCATACCTAATTACAACTTATATTTATATATAATATTAATAATTAAATAAATACCAATATTAATTATTTTTTATTTTTTTAATTTTCAATTTTTACATATAAAACCACATAGATATGATATTTTTGAAATTCTATTAAAAATATGCTTTATTTAATAATAAATATATAATAATTACATTTAGTTATTTATAACAATAAAAAAATAAAAGGAAACTATAGTTTAAAAAAAATAATTTTACATATATTACAGAGCTATTAATCGGGTATTCTTTATATTATTATTTAAATAATGAATAATATAATAGATTATTACTATTTTTTGTATTAAACTTTAATAAATACAGTAAATGTTTTATTCAATAGTAAATGTCATCAAACAATAAAATTATTTACTCTTTTGTCGCATAATTTTCTGCGTTATTATTATTTATTGTGAATTATTTATTATATGATTTCTATTTATAATAAATAAATTCAACAATTTATATTAATATATTTTAATAGATATCAATGATGTCACATAATATATGTGTATACATATTATTAATAATAAAACTAAATACAAAATTAATCGCAAATTTTAATAATCTACAAAATATTTAAAAATACTATTTATTTTATTTTATTAAAATTATTTAGTGCTTAAAACAGTATTTTTATTAAATATTTATTTTTGTTACATTATTTTTTAAACTTATTTATTACGTATTTTATAATATTGTCAATATAAAATCTATTATATAATAATATCCTTATATATATATATATATAATACTCACAAAAGAATTTTTTTAGTAACATTAAATTAATACATAAATATACTACAATACACAAATGTTCGGTGCCAAAAATCCAAACTCCTCTCCCTAACTGTAGAATAAATCTATATAAAATTTTCCCTACTCAGTGCCAGAATTACCAATTTTAGACATCAATCATTACATAACATAGTATAAATAGTATAATATTGTAGTGATTTCTGGCACCAACGCATCACTAAAATATTCCCATACACCCTTGAAAATTTATATTGATGCGACCGAGACTATAAAACCCCAAGTATTCTCAATGATTTTATCATTGAGATACTGGTAGTCACTCGGCATAAGACTAGTACTGCTAAGAGCCGTTAGCAGATCAGTTCTCTCCCCTTCTGGTTCGACCCCCTTCTCTGATATGGTCCGTATACTTGGATGTATACCTCGTATTGATGTCATTTTAAAATAAAAGCCTTGGGATTTTAATGTGAGTTTTTACTTTTATTGTCTCCTACCTTCTCTAAGCGACCTAAATCCGTGGGTTCCCGCGTCGGGAGCTCCAGTATCGTAAAGGTCCCTTCTTGTCTACAGTTTTAAGGTAAGATGACTGGCCATCGGGTCCGCCGTGTCGGGGGATCTGGTCGGTTATGTTGTCAAGCCTTCCCGCGTATATAGCTAATGGACGGAGCCGCCGTGTCGGGGGTTCCGGTCCAGTTACATAATAATACCATACCTTACCCTAACCTACCTTATGATGGTTGGCCGTCGGATCCGCCGTGTCGGGGGATTCGTACGGTCATGCCGTCATTCCTTTACCGTTGATAGTGTGCTAACGGGTCTGTCGTGTCGAGAGATCTGTACGGCTACGCTGTCCTCCTCCCTTACCTCTTTTGACCTATACTTAGTTATGGTTGGTATAGACTACTATATGTGTCATATGGAAGTCTCCGACATCCCCGAGATTGTACCAGGCCGCCGAAGGCTCTGCCCGATTTTTCGGCAATAGTCCTACGTCTTAGTGAAACAGTTGTAGTTTTGTCGGTTCTCAGTGTTATTTAACACTAATAGTCTGACCTTAAAATACAATTTACTAGGTGATCCAATAGTTGCTGTCTTCGTGACAATAGCACTAGTTTGGTTGATTGTTGTAATTATCGGCTGTTTGAGTGAATGTGTGTGTGAATGCATAGCAGTGGATTTCTCGAGTACATATGTGCTTTCGCTAACCTAGTTGGGAAATGCATAGTTACTATTCGATACCGACTGACTAGGCAGGCCAGTGGTCCCAAGAGGGTTCCGGTCTCCCGATCGCGTGATTGTGTGTTAATAGCCGATAACGGACACTGAGTTTAAGACCGTTAACATACGCTCCTCAATAGTGATCCGAGAGTATAGTTAAGGTTTGCCTTAACTTTATGAGTCTATAGTCACCTTCGGGATTGACTGACCCGGTATAAATAAATATTTGGACACCTAATAGTTTATTGTTGTTACATATGCACTGTTCTTACAATATCACGGCCAAAAACCTATAGGTGATGTCAATTGACCCCAGAGACGACATAGTTATGTCTGACCAGATTTAACTGAATACCGTATGTGAGATAATAGAAATGTTACGATAATTATGTAATACTGTCAGCAATCTGTCGGTCATGTATTGTCTTTATCGTAATTGAGTGTATGATGTGTTTCTATAGATTTATGTTAATTTATGTGATCGGTGACTCTCCGGCGATGCATTCGTTGACCGATGCGGCGGCGGTTGTGTACGCGACACCGCTTGCTGTAGTTAATGAGCGCCTTATCATTGACGCCACCACACATACAATTTTGTCTAATATAGTCCTTGTCTATGTATGTTAGTTGAATGTAATTTTGTTGTCTGTTGTAATGTTATACAGTACAGATTAGTAGTCCAGTGATAGTCACCGTAACAAAGGTTTCGGGTGTTATCACATTTCACCGACGAGTGTTGGGTAGGGTTTAACTAGTGTTTAAACGCCTTTATTTAGTGCCGGGTAGGCACGGCTTGGCGGACATATATGGGTTAGATTCCCCCAGAGATTGCTTGTGACGATCCCATGGTTATGTCATCAGAGTCAGAGGACTCTGATTTATAGTTTGGCCACAGGGTTGGTCAACGGGTATAGCATTACTTATCCTATAGTGGGTATTTGAATAGACTATACGCCGGTTTTACCGACGGTAGTACCGAGTGATGGTACTGACCCTTAGACTCAGTCTTACTAGTAGATTGGGCATTGAGTTGCATGTTTTGGTTAGAGGGAGGCTTTGAGGCTTCTCTCGTTGGCAATTATTGGTAGGGCCCGACCAGTTAGTCAATCGTTATGTTTTAGTTACCAGTTTATAATTGCGACAAGACATTTGTTGTCATTGAGTAATGTCGGTTTTTGTTTGTTTTTAGCGCAAGTGTTGCGGCTAGCCAGCCATTGTATGGATGCTGATAACACTGTATCGTCCTGTCTTCAGTATACTATAGTTGTGTCACGTGTAGTGAGTGACCAAACTAGTAAAATAGTTTTTACTGGTCTTAGAGCTTCTGACCAGACCCGAGTGGTACAGACTTCGAGTCTTAACTCTCAAAATAATGAGTCTGTCTTAACATTAAATAGTGTTTCGTTTGATAGTAAAGGTCAAATTGAATTAAATAATCTCAGGACCAGAGATAATACCTTTTATATAATTGGTCCGCAAAGTAGTAATGTCTTAATTTACGATCAATCAGACATAGATTGTATTAATAATTGTGTAGTAAAAGCTAATATTGTGCCCAATGTACAATTAAGACAGCCTAAACCACTACAGGAGTACTGTGCCAATAGTGGCGGCCATTCCAGTGGTTTACGTGAAATCATTGCATGGAAAGTGAAGCGAGTAACTCACCCCAAAAATTCTCATGAAACATCTAAATAATCAACACTTTCCAGATATAAATGGCAATGCTATTAAAATAATATTGAAACGGTATAGAAATAAGATATATTATAGTTATAACAGGAATGATAAAATCTACTCATTACATCATGGTGGAGGTGCTCCGGTATAGAATGTAGATTGAAATTATTATTACTATTTTTTCAAATCTTGAGCTCATTCTAATCTTAGTAGTTAAGCGGTCTTAACTAATTAAGCGATTTCCTGTATTTCAATTGCAAGTTATAATTGTAGTATGAATCCTAATTGGGTATATTTACCTAAACTTAAAGACTTTTCTTTTCTTGATCTACTTAATAGATCTTATGTTAAAAATAAATTAAGACAATATTTCGAATTACGTGAATACAACATTTTAGAAAAATCTGTATTTAATTATTGTATTTTAGTATGTACAGAAATAGTAAAGTTGATAAATGTTAGAATGGAGTTGTATAGTCAAATTTTACTTTTACATACTAACAATAATTATATAAAACACTTAATCTCTATGATAACATATGAAATTAAAGATAGACTTATAAAATATCAAACATGGTATATCAGATTTGTTTTAAATAATAATACTATTTCCCCAATAGTTGCAAATATTTTTGCATGGAATAATAATTATATCACTCAATTACAAATTGATAGATCTCAATATATAATATAGCTATAAGAATGTATATTATAATTGTATTTTATATTATGACATATTGTAATTGTCAATTAGAAAGAGGCTCTCCAATTATTTGGCATAAAGAGCCTGAGCCACTTATTAATGGCACTCATCAAGTAGTATTATTTATCAAATATAAATCACCTTGTTTTATATTTCATGATATTACCGATGAGCATACTGCTAACAAATTAACAGAATGGTGTAAACATTTATATAGAGAATCATATTTAATACCTTTAACTGATTTCTGTAAGAGTCAATCATTAGATTATGAAACTGAACATTATAGGAAAAAACGGTTATCTTCATTACTTTTAGTAGGTTTCGGTATATTAGGTGCAGTTGTTACCGCAGTCGGTATCGGCACAACAGCATTAGTAGAAGTTAGAGAACTATCAGGTCGAATAGATAAACTTGAAAATCGCTTTGATATAATGAGATCTAATATGGATAAATTAATTAAAAATCAACCTAATATTATTAAATCTATAGAAATACTTCAGAAACAGACTTTATTGCTTAACGACAAAATAGATAAAGTTATAACAAATGTTAAATACTTAGCTGAAAATCTACCAAACCTTACAATGATTGTATCAAATTTAGCAGCAAATTTATTGTCCACTCGAGACCAAATCAGAAGTATATCTAATGATTGGCATGACAATAGGGTTTCTAGAAATTTATTATACTTTGCTAATTTTTCTTTGCCGTGTTATCCGAGATGTCAAATGAGATATGCTAATCCAGAGACCTGTCTTATAGATCAAGATAAGCGAATGATATTATTAAAATTTACAATTAAAGAACAGGTATTAAACTCATATATTATGACTGCAGATCCATTTGATATATTTGTCAAAGGTATTAATGAGAACGAAATCTGCAAAGTAAAATATTCAGGTCCAAGTCAAATAATCTATGACTCTGATACTAACTGTATACAAGAGATACAAGTATCTGCATTTGTTAGAAAACACGGGTTAATCAATGTGTTACAAAAGAATTGTACACAAAGACTACAGTCTATAGAATTAGATTATAGAAAATTATGGAATAACTATGAGTGTTATCCCAAAATTAAAATACAGTCTAAAGAAATTATACAAATTAAATATACTAAAGACTTAATCTTAATTTTCTGTTATACACAAAATATCAATTTATTTAATGAACAATTAAGTTGTCCCGACTTTGTTATCGCTTTACCTCTATATTCAAACTTTAGTATAGGTACTATAAATTATACTTCTAATTTTTATCGCTTTAATTTAAGACCTTCTGTAGATTTACCAGTATCTAACCGAATAAATTTTAATTTAATGCCTGAACTTTACAAATTTGATTTTAATACATTGGTTAAAGAATTTAATGAAACAATAACACAAATAGATAATAGTTTTCTTACCGACAGATATAGCATAAACTTTGATAATATACTAATTGTTTTTATAATATCTGGATTAGTAGCCATAATTTTAGTATTAACAATTTACTTGTCTTGGTTGACATTGCAAGTACATTTAATTAAGAAACGCTCAGATAGAATAGATGTAGATGTAAAAAACATTGATAATAATGATAACCCAATTGTTTCTGATATTGATACTAAAATAACTTTAGATACAGATAGTTGTTGTTCAATTGAACAAAAACATAGTAGACCTACTACTCCTAAATTGACCCGTAGTTTGATAACAACACAGCTTTTACTGCTTATAATTTTACCAGAGTTCGAATGTAAGCAGTTAATTGTAATAAATTTTGTATATAAAAACCCATGTGAAAGTCTGCTATTAAGAAAATCTCATACACATCCAGAAACAGTTCAAATGTGTGAGAAAAAATTTAGAGAACTCTTTAAACAAAACATTGAAAAGTTTTGTAAAGATAGCGATAAAACTTTAATATTTCATAGAGAGTTAATGAATAACCTTAAAATAAACAAGAGAGAAATTAAATCAAATTTTATTGACCAACACTTAAATTTAACTGATTTTGAACTAAATTTTGAAATGAGTATTATAGCTAATAAACTTGTTGAATTTGACTCTATTATTAGCGATATCGGTGCGCTGTGGGCTAAAGGTATTATAAGCCCTAAGCTCATCAATCATCCAAAGCTAAACCTAAGACTTGACCAAAATGATATTAATAGAATGAAACCAATTTCATGTCTATATGATAGTCAGTGTAGGTCAATAAGATTAGAAATTGAATATAACGAAATATTTACTGATCAAAATATATATGTAATACTACCAATTGTCATTACAATATTAATGTTTAATTTTATCTTATGTGTACGACTTATGTATATACGTAAAAGAAGTCGATCTAATAATTTAAGACAAATTAGTCTTGAAATGTTAGATCAGACAGCAGTTTAAAATTATTAACAAATTGTAAATTTTGTAAATAATTATTTAGACATAATTCTTCACAACGGCTAGTCTAAATGACTTCGATAATGAGAGTAATAATCATATGATTACAGACTCTCAAAATACTGATGAAAATAGTGATGACAATTCACTTAACTTATTGAACATTTGTGAATCCCTCAATGAAAACGAAGACGATAATTTTGTTGATGCGTCTCCGGAACCACCTGTTCTGACCCGATACGATCAGGATACTTTTGATTATATTGATGAGTTAAGAAATTTTTGGTTACAGGACGATAATCCCCTTGTAAACAATACCTCTACTGCCCAAAATATTAATATAAGAGAAACCTCATTACCTAATAATCATTTCTTTAACAACCATATAAAACAATCGACTCCCTTAGCTCAATCTAGATTGATAGCAAGCTCTTCTAGATTTCTAAATAGAGATACTATAAATAACATGACTACTCATAATAGAGTAAGACATGAGGTTCAACCTGAAGTGTTTTTGGGTGATGGTAAACAAAATGCATTGGGTTGGCTCAAGAGATTTGAAGCTTTATCAGTTCACAATGAGTGGGGTACAGATGAGATAAAGATAACAAAGATCTTAGGGTTTTTAGATAAATATGCACTAAATTGGTGGGATACACATAAATACTCAAATGGTGAGAAAAGTTGGAATGATATTAAAACTAGTTTCATCAATACTTTTGATCCAAATTATGCTAATAAATTGGCAATACAACAAAAGTTAAGGGAAAGAAAATTAGGTGTAAATGAAAATGTAAATATCTATTTACAGGATATATTGCAATTGTGTTCTCAATATGATAGTGATATGTCGGAAGAAAGTAAAATAACTTATATAATGTTAGGATTACCCTATTATTATGTACAGTCTATTACTATGTTAGATCCCAAAAATACATTAGAATTGGAAGAAAAATTAAACAAACTAGAGTTTGGGTTAAAATATCAGTTACAATATAATAACCCATTAACGGGTACTGAAGTTCAAATTAATCAAATTAAACCAGAAAAATTTGATAAAATAGAAAAACAAAATAATGAGGTTTTAAATAGATTGGATAAAACATTAATGAGATTAGAAACAATAGTAGACGTAATGAAATTTCGTCAAAATCAGTATCAGAGACCAAGCCCAGTCTCAAATTATAATAATCGTCAGCAAAGTACTAGATTTAATCCCAGAACAAATAACGTAGAGAGAAGTTGTTATAATTGTGGTGATAGAAATCACATGATTAGACAATGTCCAGTTACCAATTGCTAGTGTTGTTAAATCAACACCAAACACAATGCCGAAAGAACCTTGTCCTCTAACAGACCACCCAAACGGGCTGAGGCCTCCAAACTAAAATTGGGGGCGAAAAACTCTAATGTAATTAAAATGGTAAACATTAATTTGTTACCAAAAAATAATGTGAACATAAATGTATATGTAAATAATGTCGAAACTCTAGCTTGTATAGACAGCGGAGCCGGTATAAGTTTGATTAGATTTGATTTTACTGAAAAGTTAAATCAAAAAATTATATATAGTAATAATCCGAAATATGGTTTATTACCTAACATGAACAGAATATTGCTAAACAAAATAGTTAATGTAAATATAAAATACAAACAATCAAATATAACACTTGAGCTTTTTGTTGTTGATAACATGACTAACACTTTGTTGTTAGGATGTGATTGGCTAAGGAAAAGCGGAGCTATAATAAAATTCACTGAAATGGGTGCGAGAGTATCAGTAAATACAATTAATTATAAATTTTCAAAATTAAGGGTTTTAGAAAATACTGTCTTAAGACCAATGCATTGTTCATATGTCAAATGTATCAGTGACTTACAAGAGGGTGATTTTGTAACGGAACCATCTACTTATAAAGACAAATATCCTAAAATTCTTATACCTAAATGTGTAGTTACGATAGAAAATTATGAGACGGCAATCCCTATTATTAATGTCACTGCTAATGAACATGTACTTTATGAAAAAACAAATATAGCTATTCTTGAACCATATTACGAAGAAGTAGAACTAAATAATATTAGTATACAAGACTCAGAAAATTTGCAATCAGATGTTTGTTTTGACATAAATCCTAAATTATCAGATATACATAAACATATTATTAAAAAGTTTTTAAATGAGAGAGTTAAACAGTTTGCATTTAGTGAAAATGAAGTCACTGAAACTGAGATATTTGAACATAGCATTGAAACAGGGGATCACCCACCTATTTACTTAAAACCTTTTAGAGCAAGCCCTAAAGAAAGAGATATTATAGAAAGCCAAATTAAAGAATATTTAGACGCTGGACATGTAAGGCCAAGCCAGTCTCCATGGGCCTTTCCTATTGTTGTAGTACCCAAAAAAGGAAATAAATGGCGAATGTGTATAGACTATAGAAAATTAAATAAAATAACTCAAATACCTCACTGGCCACTACCTACATTAGAATCTATCTTACAAAGCTTAGAGGGCATGTCTATGTTTACTACTCTTGATGCTCGATCAGGTTATCATGCAGTCAAGGTCAAAGAGCAAGACCAACCAAAAACTGCATTTATATCACATTGTGGTCAATACCAATGGTCTCGAATGCCTTTTGGTTTATCAGGCGCTCCACATACTTTTCAACGTATTGCAGATTGTTTACTAGCCGGACTTAATTATTTAATGACTTTATGTTACCTTGACGATATTATTATTTATAGTTCAAATTTTGAACAACACATGGATAGATTAACAATAGTTTTTGATAGATTCAAACAAGCTAATATTAAATTACACCCAGAAAAAAGTTCTTTTTGTTACAGTGAATTAAAATTTTTAGGTCATATAGTATCAGCAGAAGGTGTGAGGGTTAATCCAGATAAAATCTCTGATATACTTAAGATACCACCACCTACCTGTTTAAGAGCTGTTCAGAGTTTCTTAGGGATATGCAATTTTTATAGACGTCATATTAAAGATTATTCATTATTAGCAAAACCAATGACTAACTTAACTAAGAAAAATGTTAGATTCGAGTGGACTAATGAATGCAATGATGCTTTTATTAAGCTAAAAGATTGTTTAACATCCGCTCCAGTATTAGCACACTATGACCCTAAAAGAGATACTAGAGTTCATTGCGATGCTAGCTATGATGGCATCGGATCAGTCTTAGTACAAATCATTGATGACAAACCTCACCCAATAGCTTATTTTAGTCGATTATTAGCACCTGCTGAGAAAAATTATAGTATTACAGAATTAGAAGCTTTAGCTATGGTTAAGTCAATTGAGAAATTTAGACCATTTTTATTAGGTTTAAATTTTACAGTTATTACTGACCATAATGCATTAGTTTGGTTAATGAATAGTAAATGTAATAATGGCCGTATAGCGCGTTGGTATATGTCATTAGAAGAGTATAGACCTTTTAAAATCGAATATCGTAAAGGTAGAGTGCATTCCGATGCTGACCTATTGTCACGGTATGCTACACGAGAACCCTTAGATAAAGATGATGAGATTAGAATTTTTAACATTGAAGAGAAAAATTTATCCGAATTACAGGTTGAAGATTCATACTGTAAAAAACTCATTAATTTAGTCCAGGCAAATAAAACTAATAAATATTTAATTATAAATGAGGTGTTGTATAAAAAAGGTTCAAAAAGTAATTTAATTGTTTTACCTAAAGATCTAAAAAATGAAATAATGTACCAAACCCATGATCACCCAACCGGTGGCCACTGTGGTATATATAAAACTTATGTGAAAATTAGAGATAGATTTTATTATCCAAAATTACTTGACATAGTAAGAAAGTATATTAATGCTTGTCCTGAATGTAATGCATCCAAAAGACCAGTTAAACCTTTGAGAGCTGACCTTAAGCCATTACCAATTGGCAAAATATTTGAACACGTAGTATTTGACTTTTTAGGTCCCTTACCTGTGACTGAAAACGGTTATGATAATATTATTGTAGGTGTTGATATTGCTAGTAGATATCTTGAAACTAGAGCTGTAAAAGGTGCAACAACAGAATCTGCCTTAAAATTTATGTTAGAAAATATAATTCTAAGACATGGTTATGTAAAAACAATATCAAGTGATAGAGGTAAAGCTTTTATTTCTGAGTTGTGTCAAAAAGTATTAAAAACATTAAAAGTTAAACAGTCATTTACTACTGCTTATCATCCACAAGCAAACGGTTTAGCAGAGAGAACTATTGGTACTATAGTAGGAATGATAAAACATTACCTACAAACCGATCAAACACTATGGGACAATTTTTTACCTTATATTACATTTGCATATAATTCGTCTGTACAGTCTTCTATTGGCTTTTCGCCTTTTTATTTAATTTATGGTAGAGATCCAGTATTAGGTTTAGACATTCCACTAAATATTGATACAAATATAAAATATGGTAAAAGAATTCCTATATTTATTTCTGAAGCTCGTGATATAGCAAAAGCTTGCTTAGAAAGAGCTCAAGAAAATCAGGCAATTATATATAACCGTAAAACAAACGTAATTAAATTTCAAAAAGGCGATTTAGTTTACGTATATTTTCCCACAAGATATGTTGGGAAAACAACTAAATTTTTAAATAAATGGTATGGCCCAATGGTCATTACTCATGTATATAGTGACGCTACATACAAAGTTCAAGGCGTAGTTCATAGCGGATTAATAAAAGTATTTTCTGTAAATATTCAAAGATTAAAACCATATAGAGGTACTATAGTAGACCCCACTGTATTAGACAGTTTAGATATTACAGAATTGCAAAACGAATTGCGTGTTTTAGATGAAGAACCACAATTCAACCTTCTTAGCAATGATGATCAAATCAATGTAAATACAGAACCAACTGACCCTTCAAATGAACCCATAATTGAATCCCAAATTAACATTAAATTAAGTAAACCAAAAAGAGGCAGACCAAAGAATAGCCTTAAAAAACAAAAAGTGATCGTACCTTATGTGACTAGATTTGGTCGTCACAGTAAACCTAGAATTTAAAAC
This sequence comes from Oppia nitens, assembly GCF_028296485.1. NCBI lineage: Eukaryota > Metazoa > Arthropoda > Arachnida > Sarcoptiformes > Oppiidae > Oppia > Oppia nitens. Next base: position 89,967 of record NW_026533252.1, on the reverse strand, counting down.
ATTAGTTTAACTTTTAACTGTATATATGTATATATATAATTTATAGGAAAGTGTAATAACTCATGAACACTAATAAACACGATATCAGAGATGTAATTAACACAATTTCATCGAGATCTCATCTGCCAACACCAGATTATTATTACCGAAAATTTCATAATTTCTATCAATGTCGATGTACTTTATCCACTGAAAACGAGACAGTAGTGTTTTATGGTACTGGTGATAATAAATCTGAGGCCCAAAGAATTGCATTAAAACATATGCAAAATGGTTTTCAAATTTCGATTATGAAATTTAAATCCTTGTGTCGTATTAATTGGCGACCGATCAGTAAAATTTGGGAAAGATTAAAATGGACTTTATTTCAATTAGAATTAAATAAACCCCAAATCTATTATAACAACAAAAACAAATACTTTTACGTTGTACATATAGACTTAGATGTGTATGTAGTAAATAGAAATATAGATATTGCAGCCAAAGATTTACTCCAAATAATTTACGTTAATCAACATACTTTACCTGTTGAATTAAAATTAACTCTAGAGGGTGGTATTTTATATACTCCTTTACCTAGAAATAACATATCAAACCTGTATAGAGATTTACCTCTTAATAGAGAAATCCAATTCAGCAAAAATGATGAACTTTGATAATTTTGAAAACACTGCCGTACCTGAGTCTACCGATGAAGTAGAAGAATATACTTTTCAGGAACTTTATCTAAATATTGAACAAATTAAAAGATATCAAATGAACTTAGATAGAGTTTTACAAGAGTTTCCTAATTTAAATTTCGAAAATCGTATCGAACTCTTGCAATCAGCCTATACTCAATCAATACATTGTTGTGAACAATGGATATTTTATATCAGACAATATAGCATGAAAATAATTAAAAAGAAAGTATATTTAACTAGAATTTTTAATTGTCAACGTGAATTGCGTAATCAGATATGGGACATTAAAAGATTAAGGGATTTAATTCTCAAACAAGAAACATCTATACCTAGTAAAGCAGTGAATTATTTACATGGACATGATTTAGTCCATAGAGAAACTAAAGTCTTTTCTCAATTACATGCATTACATTAGAACTACCATAAAATGAGTTCACAATTAATTACCTTAGAAATAAGTGACTTATTTAATATTGAGAGACCTTTTAAGCCATATTTTTGTCCTTTTGATGATGAACATAATTACCAAGCTAACGATATTATTAGAATGACTAACACACGTGCAGATGTTTTTAAAATATTCGATAATATTGATGATTTACGTAAGCATATAGAAGAATGTCATTTCCAGTACTCGTTATTTGTAAAATTACCTTATGTTAATGCTCTTATAACTAGTCTATGTAACTACCAATTAACTCTAGCAGAATGTATGAATAGAGACAATGTGATCTTACCCAGAGGTTATTTTGTTAATCGTACACTTTATATGGGTTGTCGTGTTTGTGAGATAATAATGACATTGTATCAAGATCATATAGAAAAATCTGTAAACAATATTAGTATAACAGATATAAGTGTTTTAATGGGTAGTAAATATCATTTATTTGAACATTTGGGATATAAACCTTTTTCTTGTACAATATGTAAATTCAATGGTAATTTAAACTCATTTATATACCCAAACCGCTCATCGAGACTTGAAGTGGTTAGAGAACATGTCTCCAATGCACATAACCTTAATTTTAATATTCAAAGTCCAAAATATGACTTTTTAATAGATAATGATAAAATACCAGAAATTGAAACCAATTTTTCAAACCCATTGACTGAAACTGGATTTGAGAATATAACTATAAATCTAACTGAAAACAATATACCTTATCAGTTTATGAATAGATTTATATTTTAATAATCAAATTTATTTTAATAGAGTGATTTAATAAATCAAGATAATTAACTGTTAATAAAAAACTATGAATTTAAACAAAGTTAAAGATCTAATTTCAACAATTAGTGCAACCCACAGACAGCTCAATGTTGAAATAAATTTATTGCAATCACATATCACTAAAACCGATTATCTAACTTTGTTTTCTTGTTCATCATCACTTAAAGAAAATCTAAGTGCTATTAATCGTGTTGTAAACAATTATAATGACATTGACAAATCATCACTTGGCTTTGTGACACTGAAAGCCAAAGAAATTAAACTTTTAAATGAATTAGACGAAATTCAAAAAGTACTTTATAAAAATGTGTAAAGTTTTTGATAAATATTCATTTATAAAAGTAACTATACATCAGTCAAACCATGAAATTATTGTTTCAATAGATTTGTTAAGAGACAAAATTTTAGACAGACTAACACATTTGAAAAGACTTGATTCAAACTTTTATAAGAGTGAAATTGGAAAATGTTGTGAAGCTTTTCAGGCATATTTTTATGCAAAATCGTTAACATTTACTACAGAATTTCTCACACCTGTTGTAAAATACAGAAGATTTTCACAAAGACTTGAAAACTTTATTGAACTATGTTCCCGTTTAGAACCTCCATTACAAATCTATAAATGTGATGATGTTTCTGAACATTGGCCTAACTGTGAACAGTGCAAAGTGTATATTAATCCTAAAAAACAGTTTATAAAACTAATTAGTAAAAATGTCTGAACTTGACCAGTCTCACATCTATTGGCCCATGCTAGAACATGAAATCAAAATTATGCATGAGCTTGATCGTAAACGGTTTAAATTAAGAAACATTGACCCTAATAATTATAAGCTAATGGCTTTCAGTACAGCATTAAGAGATCTATTTAATGAATTAATACGACTACAGAAATTTATTTTAAAAGGATTATTTCTGAGATATATCATTCTTATAGAATATCAATATATCAAAAATGATTTTATTAGATTTATAAGTAGATTTTTACAATGTATTGATTACTATAAAAATCTAAAAGCAAAAATACTTCAATCATTTAGTTTTCTTACTGAAGATAATATTGATACTTTTTATTTTAGTAATCAGCAATTAGATAGATTATGTCATTACAAAAATTATTTTATTCAAGATTATAATAACCATTTAAAAAATGAATAATCTTAAGAAACAAATTATTGAACATGTCGGCTATACTTTGTATATCAGAAACAAAATTATTGAATACAAACACATGAAAGAACAAAACATATTAGTAGAATTAAGTATTATTGATAATATAATTATATTATGTGAACAAATTAAAAATTTATTAGATGAGCGAATTGAAATACTTTATAAATTTACTCTGAAATACACAAACAAATCTGTATTAGTCGTTATGTTAGATCACATTAACTTTTTCCTAAAGTTAATTACATTAAAATTTGAAAATACAAAAAATTATTTAATAACATATAATGTAAATTTTACAAGCCAATTAAAACAAAAATTTCATTGGGATCGAGACCTCCTAATGTTTCTATTAACTCAATGTAAACCGGAAATCGATTAATATGCAAGCATTCTTACAAAATCTCGACTTTCATTTGCAACTAAGACATCACTTAGTGTTGTATAACATGAGATTACTGGCATACAAAAACTGTTTCACTAACAATATAAAAGCACTTGTAAATGCATTAATTAAGACCAATGAGCTAATTTTAAAGTTCGAGGATTTAGTAATTAATATCTTACAAACTATAAAATATTCCCATAAACCTAAATGTTGGTCAAGAACTTTATTATATAAAACTATTTCAGATTTAAATCAAATTTGGAAACACCAATTACATTTACAACAACTGGTGTTTCAACGTAATACTTCAATGCATATTGAAAAAGTGATAATATTTGCCCCATTTAATAACTAAAATATTAGTGTAATATTTATTAAGTACTTGTAAACATTAGTGATTTAGTGCTTAATAATTTGCTAATAAAACTTAATTGTGACCTTTTTGTGTAACTTGTCCCAAAATGATTTTAAGTAGAACTGAATTAAAACTTAAAAGAGGACATAGCGAGTGTAGACAACGTTTTTACAGTACACAAATTTCAACAATTCATATAATTAAAACATTACCAGAGATTAATAATATACCACTATTAGACAAACTTGAGAGAAAATTTAAGCAATTATTAAAAATATCCTCAAAACTTGAAGAGATTTATATAAGATTTTTATTGAAAGATAGTGAACAATATTGTGGTGACACACAGACCTATATCTTTTATGCAAACGAAGACATTATTAAATATACGCACAAAGTTAACAGCTTAGTTGACGAGTTTATATTTTTTAATCCCGAAATACGTGATATCTTTAAGAAAATATTACGTACTCAGTATTATTATAAAGATTACTTCACTTGGCTTGTTGAGCAATATCCCTAAGTGATTAACTTCGTTGATATGCTTAATCTATTAGACTTGCCTATAGACATTTTAGAGTATCATATTATTAATCGACTTAATTTATATGATCGTTTAAGAGCTACAGGTGTGAGCAAAGCATTTGACAATATATTATATGATACGCCCATCAATATAAATTTAAATAATAGATTTTTAAGTGAAATTACATCAACACCTAAATCACTAAAAAACTTATTAAAATTATCTAACGACATTAAGTGTATTAATAAACTATCAATTAAGGTTTTTCATCCGTTAATAATTTTATTTTTGAACATTATTGTCAAAAAGAATGAGAGAGAAACCAAACTTAATAAAGTTAATAAACAGTCTATTTTAACAAATGTGAAAGAATTTAAAATAAGAATACCACCGTCTTACACTTTTGTTGACCCTATTATTTATTGGTGTCTTCATTACTGTGCCCCATCAATAAAAATATTGTACTATAGTGAACATTCAAACTGTGACTTAAAATATTTACTTTATAATTATATTTCATTTAATATAATTAAACTTGATTTTCTTTTAATTTACACACACGACCATAAATTTACAGAAGGTTTGTGTAAAATATATAATAAACAAACGCGTGACAAATATATTGCCGACTTTTTCAATTGTGAAGAAGAAAACTTTAGAATTTGTGAAACAACTCAATTAGCCGTAGAGTATTACGATGAATCTCTTAGCGCTAACAACTATTTAATTGAAATCTTATCCCCATCCCTAACCCAACTGTGCATTCATTCTTATGACAGTGATGAAATAAAAATCCAACACGTCGAACAGTTTATTTTAAAATGTGAAAAACTTAATAAACTTTTAATATCAGGATTTCCAATTGATGACATTAATAGTTTATCATCACTTAATAATATAACTACAAAATTCAGTAATTTATCTGTGCTTAATATTGATATTACTGTTTATTCAGATCAATCAATCATTGATTTCTTGAAACCTCTAAATAGATTAACTAATCTAATTGACTTTACATTGAATGGCTGGTTTGAAGAAACAACCTGTGTGCCATCAATTATTGTTAAGCCCTTTAAAAACCTTAAATACTTTACGTTTAACGGTTACCAAAACAAATTTTCTACAGGGTTTTTCAATTATTCTATACTAAATTATATTACTAAATATTGCCCTAAAATTGAATATTTAGATATAGATTTTATATTTGCTGACACTAAAGACCATCGTTTTTCATTTAATAGTGATTTATTCAAAAATCATAAAAAGTTTTATTTCAATAAAAGAAAAAGAACTTTTGAAACCTTTTTAAAGAATTATAATACCGGTATAAGAGGACTGGTTGAGTTAATAAGTAAAACTAAAATTGCATCAATTACTTTAGTAGGCAATTTTAATTTAAATAGTTTTACTAAAAAACAAATTCTCCGATTAGTCAAACAAAAGAAAACTAAACTTTATTGCTTAGAATTAAATAATTATAGAATTATTTAAAAATGTCTCAACCCAGTACCAGTCACAATTGTGACGAGGACTGTCCATTATATGAGGATCATAGACCAGAAACACCCAATCCTCCTATATATTTACCCAAAAATCGCAAACCTTATGATAATTTAATAAGGAAATATAATCGAAAATATAACAAAAATTATATATTAAGACGAGACATAGACTTTGGAACAATTAAAGTCGTTGTGAGTAAAAATAATGTTGTTTATTATCAACAATTTATTTTTGGTCCTCGAAAATCCTCTATTGAAAACAGAGAGCATATGATATTTTTAATTAGTTCATCTCATAGCCCAAAAAGATCTCTTATTTATAAAATAAGATCTGAATATACACTATTATGTATACTTAATTATTATAAAACTAATATGTTACCTTTTAATTATATAAAACCTAAATATTCAATTAAATTAACCAAAACCATTAATAGTCAAAAATGGTTTAAACGTAGTGTAACAAAACGCTATATTTGTATATACTGTAATTTATTAAATGAAAATGGATATTACTTTACTAACCATATTGTCGACGAAATTAATAAGAATGAGATAACGCATTTGTGCAACAACAAGTGTATTTTAATGTGTGAAACACATGATCACTGGCATAATAACAATCAAATTTGCAACGCAGAATGCAAACTATTTTGTCTTAAAAATAGTTTCGCAAAAACTTTGGAAACTACATGGCTTCCACAATTCACCCGTAATCATTGTGTTAATAAATTATGTATTTATTGTCTCAAATTAACCGACAGTAATGAATTATTAAATATATTAAAAAGTGAAGACATATCAAATGTCTTAAACACTTTCTATAACCATATTAATATGAAATCAGTGTTGTGTTTGTTGTGTCGTGCGAAACATTTTAGTCAATACAAAAATGGACATTCTATTGACCATTATATTGCAAATGATCTAAGTATCATTATTGATCATTTGATATCACACCATGTGACCGATATCCAAGAACCTCTACATCTGGAAGTCTCTACATTTAATTATGGTGAAGACATCACAGACGATGCTTTGACATGGATAAGACGGTACTTCTATGATGTTGGAGTAACGAAAATTGTAGAAATCATCAAAAGCAACATCAAGAAAGCATCACCGGATTCAGTTGTCTATTCATCACTAACAAAGGCGATTTCGGATATGGGAACACTGGGTGAATTTAATTCGTTTTATACCATACCTACTGAAGCTGATAACATAGCAGCCGATGATATAATCAATGACTTATTTAATAAACTTAATTAATAATTTAAACTTTCTTATTTAACCTTATAAACAATGTTTTTATTATATAAAACAATCTTTATAGTCAACCAATTATTGCAACCAAATACTATAATAATCAATATACTTACATAATCTGAATATTGTATACACAATTTAACCCTTTTATAATTATATAATATACACTTATTATCCAATAATTTTAGTCCTAGTATACTATTTACTATATATAAATATCACAATTAATGAGACTATTCTGATATAATTTATATTATTATATAACCGTAACTATGAATCTATTATTATATAATCTATTAATATATTTTGTGACTTACATTACATTACATGCAAAACTAAAATAACCAATTCATATATTTGCATAAATATTTCCCAATATAAACACCTATTAGTGTAACTTAATATTATACTCTAATCAATATTATATAATTAATATTTAAACATATTTATTATAACATTTATATTACATTTATAACAATTTTACTTTATATCCTATTTAATAATTGATGTTTTTAATGTTTAATTGTAATTTTAATCTTTATAAGCGGACAGATATCATGAGATTCGAGTCGAATCTACAGGGAGAAGGGAGTGATGTCAATATAAAATCTATTATATAATAATATCCTTATATATATATATATATAATACTCACAAAAGAATTTTTTTAGTAACATTAAATTAATACATAAATATACTACAATACACAAATGTTCGGTGCCAAAAATCCAAACTCCTCTCCCTAACTGTAGAATAAATCTATATAAAATTTTCCCTACTCAGTGCCAGAATTACCAATTTTAGACATCAATCATTACATAACATAGTATAAATAGTATAATATTGTAGTGATTTCTGGCACCAACGCATCACTAAAATATTCCCATACACCCTTGAAAATTTATATTGATGCGACCGAGACTATAAAACCCCAAGTATTCTCAATGATTTTATCATTGAGATACTGGTAGTCACTCGGCATAAGACTAGTACTGCTAAGAGCCGTTAGCAGATCAGTTCTCTCCCCTTCTGGTTCGACCCCCTTCTCTGATATGGTCCGTATACTTGGATGTATACCTCGTATTGATGTCATTTTAAAATAAAAGCCTTGGGATTTTAATGTGAGTTTTTACTTTTATTGTCTCCTACCTTCTCTAAGCGACCTAAATCCGTGGGTTCCCGCGTCGGGAGCTCCAGTATCGTAAAGGTCCCTTCTTGTCTACAGTTTTAAGGTAAGATGACTGGCCATCGGGTCCGCCGTGTCGGGGGATCTGGTCGGTTATGTTGTCAAGCCTTCCCGCGTATATAGCTAATGGACGGAGCCGCCGTGTCGGGGGTTCCGGTCCAGTTACATAATAATACCATACCTTACCCTAACCTACCTTATGATGGTTGGCCGTCGGATCCGCCGTGTCGGGGGATTCGTACGGTCATGCCGTCATTCCTTTACCGTTGATAGTGTGCTAACGGGTCTGTCGTGTCGAGAGATCTGTACGGCTACGCTGTCCTCCTCCCTTACCTCTTTTGACCTATACTTAGTTATGGTTGGTATAGACTACTATATGTGTCATATGGAAGTCTCCGACATCCCCGAGATTGTACCAGGCCGCCGAAGGCTCTGCCCGATTTTTCGGCAATAGTCCTACGTCTTAGTGAAACAGTTGTAGTTTTGTCGGTTCTCAGTGTTATTTAACACTAATAGTCTGACCTTAAAATACAATTTACTAGGTGATCCAATAGTTGCTGTCTTCGTGACAATAGCACTAGTTTGGTTGATTGTTGTAATTATCGGCTGTTTGAGTGAATGTGTGTGTGAATGCATAGCAGTGGATTTCTCGAGTACATATGTGCTTTCGCTAACCTAGTTGGGAAATGCATAGTTACTATTCGATACCGACTGACTAGGCAGGCCAGTGGTCCCAAGAGGGTTCCGGTCTCCCGATCGCGTGATTGTGTGTTAATAGCCGATAACGGACACTGAGTTTAAGACCGTTAACATACGCTCCTCAATAGTGATCCGAGAGTATAGTTAAGGTTTGCCTTAACTTTATGAGTCTATAGTCACCTTCGGGATTGACTGACCCGGTATAAATAAATATTTGGACACCTAATAGTTTATTGTTGTTACATATGCACTGTTCTTACAATATCACGGCCAAAAACCTATAGGTGATGTCAATTGACCCCAGAGACGACATAGTTATGTCTGACCAGATTTAACTGAATACCGTATGTGAGATAATAGAAATGTTACGATAATTATGTAATACTGTCAGCAATCTGTCGGTCATGTATTGTCTTTATCGTAATTGAGTGTATGATGTGTTTCTATAGATTTATGTTAATTTATGTGATCGGTGACTCTCCGGCGATGCATTCGTTGACCGATGCGGCGGCGGTTGTGTACGCGACACCGCTTGCTGTAGTTAATGAGCGCCTTATCATTGACGCCACCACACATACAATTTTGTCTAATATAGTCCTTGTCTATGTATGTTAGTTGAATGTAATTTTGTTGTCTGTTGTAATGTTATACAGTACAGATTAGTAGTCCAGTGATAGTCACCGTAACAAAGGTTTCGGGTGTTATCACATTTCACCGACGAGTGTTGGGTAGGGTTTAACTAGTGTTTAAACGCCTTTATTTAGTGCCGGGTAGGCACGGCTTGGCGGACATATATGGGTTAGATTCCCCCAGAGATTGCTTGTGACGATCCCATGGTTATGTCATCAGAGTCAGAGGACTCTGATTTATAGTTTGGCCACAGGGTTGGTCAACGGGTATAGCATTACTTATCCTATAGTGGGTATTTGAATAGACTATACGCCGGTTTTACCGACGGTAGTACCGAGTGATGGTACTGACCCTTAGACTCAGTCTTACTAGTAGATTGGGCATTGAGTTGCATGTTTTGGTTAGAGGGAGGCTTTGAGGCTTCTCTCGTTGGCAATTATTGGTAGGGCCCGACCAGTTAGTCAATCGTTATGTTTTAGTTACCAGTTTATAATTGCGACAAGACATTTGTTGTCATTGAGTAATGTCGGTTTTTGTTTGTTTTTAGCGCAAGTGTTGCGGCTAGCCAGCCATTGTATGGATGCTGATAACACTGTATCGTCCTGTCTTCAGTATACTATAGTTGTGTCACGTGTAGTGAGTGACCAAACTAGTAAAATAGTTTTTACTGGTCTTAGAGCTTCTGACCAGACCCGAGTGGTACAGACTTCGAGTCTTAACTCTCAAAATAATGAGTCTGTCTTAACATTAAATAGTGTTTCGTTTGATAGTAAAGGTCAAATTGAATTAAATAATCTCAGGACCAGAGATAATACCTTTTATATAATTGGTCCGCAAAGTAGTAATGTCTTAATTTACGATCAATCAGACATAGATTGTATTAATAATTGTGTAGTAAAAGCTAATATTGTGCCCAATGTACAATTAAGACAGCCTAAACCACTACAGGAGTACTGTGCCAATAGTGGCGGCCATTCCAGTGGTTTACGTGAAATCATTGCATGGAAAGTGAAGCGAGTAACTCACCCCAAAAATTCTCATGAAACATCTAAATAATCAACACTTTCCAGATATAAATGGCAATGCTATTAAAATAATATTGAAACGGTATAGAAATAAGATATATTATAGTTATAACAGGAATGATAAAATCTACTCATTACAATATTGCTATTCAACAATTTTTTTAAAAAACTATTTTATTATGACAATTTTATTATATTATGATAAAGCATTTTAAAGTTATCAAACAATTTTATATATTATTTTTTAAATCTAATTTTTTAATATATAGTATCATAACAAACGTGTAATTCATATTATATCATACTATAGTAAAATAATAATAATAATGTGTTTAAAATAATAATTGTACATTTGTTGTCTAAATATTAAAAACAGTTCAGATTGATATTTTACTAAAAAATTGTTTTATTTAATTTGTTAAAAATTTTTATAATAATATTATTTATTCATTTTTTACGAAAACATGAATCGATGTACACTTTTTCTAATTATAGCAATTATAATAATTATTTATTATATATTATTTTTAAGAGAAGAAACAACTTTTACTAAAATCAAAGATAAACATTATTTTCGTACTAATTATAGTGATTTTAAAGAATTATTTTTGAAAAAATTTCAAAATAAAATCAACGCTATAGTAAAAACTGATTTGAATCAATCAATTAATACAAATATAAATCACAATTTAATATTTAATGGTTCTATCCGTGAATATCCACAACAAATTGTGCCGAATATAATACATTATATATTGTTTACTATACATGAGATACAATTTATACATTTTATATCAATACTATCAGTGCTTAGAAATCATAAGCCAAATATTATTTATATTCACTGTGATTGTCATCAATTGAAAGGTAATTACTATAAGAGGACTTTAAAAGTAGTCAATCGTACCGATACTAAGCTAATTGTTCGCAAAATAAAAAAGCCAACCAAAGTGTTTGGCAGAAAAATTAGCAAAAAATGGTTGAACTGGCACTCGGGGGACATCACCAGAATCAACATATTATTACAGTTTGGAGGCATTTATGTCGATAATGATATCTATGTCGTCAAAAATTTGAATGAGTTTCTCAAATATGAGATGACTTTCGAGTTGGACTYAAGTGTTGGATCACAAGTACTGATCAGTCATAGAAATGCCCGCTTTCTTAAAATATGGTGGAAATCATTTCAAAATTATAACCCTAACAGTTGGTTCTATACGGGTGGGGAACTGCCTGGTAAATTGGCCAGGCAACATTTAGATATTATCAATGTTAAAACACATACATTTGGCACTTGGTCTGAGGTATGTCCCAAATTGTATGCCATGTATTACCCCCAATGGATCCATGAATACTATACCATCCATACATTTATTCGGGGAAACTATTTCTTTCATCATAACTGGTGTATGAAAGGCAAGAAAGTGGATGTTCTTGTCTTTGATGATCAAGTGATCCGTACGCTTAACAACACATTTGGCCAAATGTGTCGCCAAGTGTTTGATTTTGAACAACAATTGATAGCAAATTAAATCTCATTAAATCATTTGCGTCATCATTATAACTATAAACTATTTATGATATTATTTATAACATATGACATAAATACATATATAAATAAAATCAAGTATTTTAATAAATAGGATAAGTCTATTATTTTTTTAACCTAAAACAATAGTATCTAATTTAAAATTAATTTTTAAAAAATTATAATAAAGATCAAACAATAAAAATATCAAATTTATTAAAAACATTATCTATTGCAACAAAAATTATAAACAACATAATTTTTAGCACTTCAGATATACACTGTATATTATACAGTATTATAAATAGCTATAATTATTGTTAATAGTTAAAAAGTGTAATATTGATAATTTACTTAAAATTTACAAAAGTTAATAAATGAAATTAAAATTTAATTATTAATGTTAATTTATATTACGATTTAATGTTATTATTATTTTTAGTTTATAATATCAAATATTTATCAGTCATTTAACATAAATTAAAAATTTCTACAAATTGTTAATAATATAATACTTTACAAAACTTCATATAATATAAAAAGTTTAAATGGATTAACTTATAAAGTTTTATAGAATGTGTTGTAATTAAATGTTTAATATTTTTTTGTATTATTTAAAATTTTAATAATTAAAAAAGAAATTGGATTTATATAATAAAAATTTAGTTTAAGGTATTCAATATCAAAAAATCCTATTATGTTTTAATATATTACTTCCATTCATGTTTATCAATAAACTCAATACTATTAGTAGCAGAATGTAATTCAAACATTGAAATTGTGTTTTTACCCGATTTTAATAACGGCGACGGTATGTATAGTGTTTTTTGTGGACCAATTTCATAATAACGACCCAAATTGAAACCATTTATAAATACATTTCCTTTAACCCAATGATCCAAACGTATGAATGTATCCTTTGGACTGCCATTTATAATAAGTTCTGATCTATAAAATGCTGGACTCTTAAGATTGTCGACAAATGGATTGCCTCTTAAATCATTAATTTGATTAACAAACTGTTCTTTAAACTCAAGAGGATATGTCTGTATATCAGAAATAACTTTTCCGTCAATATTAATGTCGCCATTGAGTCCCTTTCGGGCCCAATTCATCTCTTGTCCGCCATCAGTCCGTCCCGTGTTTTCTACAATTATATCCAAAGTATGTGTCGTTGTATTTGCAAAATCACTGTCTTTTAAGTCCTGATCGTAATCTTTATTACTCACTACAAGACCCACTTGTTTGTGATCAATGAGTATAATTCCTCTATCGGAAACACCTCCTGTGATATAAAAAAACATTATTAATAATAAAATCTTACAAAATTAACTAAAATACCATTTAGTTTTAAATGTTTAAATTTTTGAAGTCCCGTAAGTCTATAATTAATAAATCCATAACTTTGCCCATAATTCTCTCCCAAATTTAATAACTCCATGTGTTGTGGCTTTGATGTTGTGATTGACTTGACTTTACTCAACAAATTGTCTAAACTTAGATAATCTTTGATAATAACTTTGCCGTAACTGGTAGTCAGTTGTGGTTTTGGCGGATCTGGTATCGTGAGCTGTGGATAACCCCTCTCTTTAGTAAATTTTGTGATTAACTCTTTGGTTTTCCAATACATTTCAGTATAATTGCCTAAAATTGATTTGAAAATATTAATTGATTATATAATTTTGATTATTACTTTCAATTTATAAATATAGTAATTAAGTCCATTTTGAATACCTGACTCAGAAAGTGGTCCATTATAGTCATAACTGGTTGTAACACTCGCACCATTAGCACCATTCATAAACCCGAAATTAGTGCCACCAAAAAACATATAGAAATTAAGTGATGAATTGGCGACAAACATAATATCAGTAATTTCTTTTTCAAAATGTTTGATAGGCATCGGTGCCCGGGGAACACCCCATCTATCAAACATTCCCGACCAAAATTCAGTTACAAATAATGGTTTATTTGGTTGCGCTTCACGTAATAGATTCAAAAACTTAAGTGAATCTGAATTAAAATTAACGGTTTCGAGTATTCCTATAAAAACAAATTTCTATATTTATTAATTATAATATAATAGGTATAATAGCAAATACCGGGTAACGCCGTTTTCATAGCCCTGGCCGCACTATCAGCCGGATCACAGTTAAACAACAGTTCCTTAAAACCGGACGATTCAATGGTTGTTCTCAAAAACTGAAAATATTGCCTATCGTTATCATTATGAATGCCATGAAATTCATTCTCAAACTGTAAGGCTATTATAGGACCGCCTTTTGTGAATTGAAAGTCATTAATAATCGACAACACCTTTGTGTACAATCGACCGACTGCTTCAAGATATGGTTTGTAATTTGATCTCAATTTAATGTTGGGATCCCTGATCATCCAGGCGGGAAAGCCACCCATTTCCCATTCGGCACATATATATGGACCGATACGGAACACTACAAACAAGTCATTTTGTTTTGCAGTTTCGAGAAACTCTTTGAGATTTAGAAAACCGGTTTCAAAATCAAACTGTCCGGGTATTTGCTCATGTAGATTCCATGGAACATACGTTTCCACCTAAATTTATGTAAATTTTTTTTATAATTTCAATAATTAATTAATATATATATATAATTAGTACCGCATTAAGACCGGCGGCTCTGAACTTCAATAGCCTATCCTTCCAATAYTGTTGTGGTAACCGAAAGTAATGCAATGAACCGCTAAATAATGTAATTTTCTTGTCATTTAATGTAAAGTCCACTGAATCGGCTCTTAAACCCGATTTGATGCCTCCGCTCGTATAGTACTCGTAATTGGTTTGCAGACCATTGCTGGTCACAACAAAAACAATTACAATTAATGTGATTACGTTATATAAATTCATTAAAGATTTGCTACTTTAAAAAAATTATTATAAAAATAAAATAGTAAAGAGAAAAATAAAATWGTTAATCTAATACTCCTAGCTTTTTATATAAAAATATTTATATTTAATAATACAGGTAATTAATATTAGATCAGTAAAACACTTAATCATRTAAACTTATGTTATGATTCCAACATTCAATTTGTGATTATATTATTTCCACTTATTTATGATTTATAAAATATTTATCTCAAATTTTTTTTGTTAAATATTTTCTCAATAAGTTGTGTTTTATCACAAAATTATTAAATTAATTATTATATTATATATACATAAAATTATTTGTGACTGTATAATGATTTTTAAATTAATATTTATTATCGACTATTTTATTATACATTAGACATTTTTAAATAAAATTCTTAAGATACTAATATAATGGTTAATTTATTGTTATAAATGCTTAATTACATTACTATTATTTAATTTATTAATTATTAAAAATACATAATTATTTAATCACACAAAGTACTAGTACTTTATATCTAATTACTAATATTACTGTATGTATAAACTTACATTTTTTTATTATACGAATACATATAAATAAATTATTGATAAATGGGGTTAAATACTGTGACACCACTTATTAGATATTGTATAATACAATGTATATATTGTGAGATCAAAGTTTATTTTGTTGTTTTACTATTGTTATACTATTTAGTGTAGTATAGTCTTACAAATACTGGAAATTCAATCCAATTGTACTATACATTGAAATTGACAGGTGTTGTGAAAATGCTTGTTTAGTCAAAGATTATTAAATTAATTTCGACTTTGATTTAGTTTAATCTCAGCTTTAAATAACAAATAACACTCAGAAATTTTTAAGATTTTTTATTGATAAATAAATTATCATTTTTGAAAAATAAAATATTTTTCACAGTATTGTGTATATTTTTAGCTATATATTGTTTGGTAATGTAAGATAAACCTTATTATAGGGTACAGTACAGTACATATTATAAATTGATATAAATTATATTAATTAATTTTATTATTATGATATGAACTATTAATGTWTTATAGCATTATAAAATAGTTACTTAAAGTAATTTTGAGATAAAAGTTTAATGGGTTTGTTATTACATTACATTAAATTTAGTTATTTCATTTAAATTTATCGGTATTAAGGTTTTATTTAAAATTAATTATTCCCTTAATTTATAATTTATAATTTAATCATACAAATTACTAAATAAATAAAGTTTATTTTGTTGTTATTAATATTTATTAATTAATACATAGTTAAATAATACTTTAGCTAAATGACAAAAACTAAAAAATTAATAAAATGTAAATTGAATTTGACAGATAGTGGTAAAAATGTTTATTAAAATAATATCAAATCGATTTCAACTTTATTTTATTTTCAATTTTATTTTTTTAAATAATAGTCTGAGATATTTATTTTTAAAGTATAATTGTTATTAAAGTTTATATTCTTAGGTAAAAAATACTTTCTCTAAATATCAGATATTTTAATATTAATATTAATAAAACATATATTTTAATAGTTGTTTAACATATGACTATTTTATACATTAAAACATTTCAATACAGAATTTGTAAAAAAAAATATTATTTATAATTATATATTAGTATCAATATAATGACTATAAATAGTATAGTAATCGTTATAAATTTTATTTTAAGAAATTATGAATTTGAAAATAACATACTGTATAAAGTTTGATATAAAGTGTTTTAAAATTATTTTATGTTCAAAATGTTTTTTAATTAAAATATTTTTTCATTGATTTATCCCAAGTCAGGTGTATCCACAAACTCAATACTATTAGTAGCAGAATGTAATTCAAACATTGAAATTGTGTTTTTACCCGATTTTAATAACGGTGACGGTATGTATAGTGTTTTTTGTGGACCAATTTCATAATAACGACCCAAATTGAAACCATTTATAAATACATTTCCTTTAACCCAATGATCCAAACGTATGAATGTATCCTTTGGACTGCCATTTATAATAAGTTCTGTTCTATAAAATGCTGGACTCTTAAGATTATCGACAAATGGATTGCCTTTTAAATCATTAATTTGATTAACAAACTGTTCTTTAAACTCAAGAGGATATGTCTGTATATCAGAAATAACTTTTCCGTCAATATTAATGTCGCCATTGAGTCCCTTTCGGGCCCAATTCATCTCTTGTCCACCATTTACTCGACCCATGTTTTCAACAATTATGTCTAAAACATGAGTCGTTGTATTTGCAAAATCACTGTCTTTTAAGTCCTGATCATAATCTTTATTACTCTCTACGAGACCCACTTGTTTGTGATCAATGAGTATAACTCCTCTATCGGAAACACCTCCTGTGATATTTTTAAAAAATATTAATACTAAAATTTTTACCAAATATCAAAATTAACTAAAATACCATTTAGTTTTAAATGTTTAAATTTTTGAAGTCCCGTAAGTCTATAATTAATAAATCCATAACTTTGTCCATAATTTGCTCCCAAATTTAATAACTCCATGTATTGTGGCTTTGATGTTGTAATTGACTTGACTTTACTCAACAAATTGTCTAAACTTAGATAATCTTTGATAATAACTTTGCCGTAACTGGTAGTCAATTCTGGTTTTGGTGGCTCTGGTATCCTGAGCTGTGGATAACCTCTTTCTTTAGTAAATTTTGTGGTTAACTCTTTAGTTTTCCAATATTTGTCCGTATAATTGCCTAAAATTAATTAAAATGTTAATAAATGATATATTAATTTATTAACATTGTATACCTGTCTCTGAAAGTGGAGCGTTATAGTCATAACTGGTAACAACTCGGCCCCCATTCATAAACCCGAAGTTAGTGCCACCAAAAAACATATAGAAATTAATTGAAGAGTTGGCCACAAACATAACATCAGTGACTTCTTTGGTAAAGTGTTCAATAGACATCAAATGGTGAGACTTATCGCCCCAATTATCAAACCACCCTGGCCAAAATTCAGATACATACAGGGGCTTATTAGGCTGAGCTTGACGTAATGCAGTTAAATATTTAAGAGAATCCGAGTTAAAGTTATCGGTCTCTAATATTCCTATATTATAACAACAAATTATATTAATTGTAATAAACATTATTAATTGTTATCACTAACCTGGCAAAGCAGTCTTTATAGCACTGGCCGCATTATATCCCGGATCACAATTAAATAATAGTTCCTTAAAGCCATGACTTTCAATGGTTGTCCTCATAAACTGAAAGTATTGTTTATCATTATCGTTATGAATGCCTCCAAATTCATTCTCAAATTGAAGAGATATTATAGGACCGCCTTTTGTGAACTGAAATTCATCGATAATTGACAGGACTTTTATGTAGAATTTGCCGACAGCGTCGAGATATGGCTTATAGTTTGACCGAAACTTTATGTTGGGGTCTCTGAGCATCCACGGCGGGTAACCACCCATTTCCCATTCGGCACATATATATGGACCGATACGAAACACTACAAACAAGTCGGTATCTTTCGCTGCTTTTAAAAACTCTTTTAGATTTAGAAAACCAGTTTCAAAATCAAACTGTCCGGGTGTCTGCTCGTGTAGATTCCATGGAACGTATGTTTGTACCTAAAGTTTAAAAAAATACATGAATTAAACATATATTATACTATTATCAAGTATAAAGTCATTACCGCATTAAGACCGGCGGCTCTGAACTTCAATAGCCTGTCCTTCCAGTATTGTTGTGGTAACCGAAAGTAATGCAATGAACCGCTAAATAATGCAATTTTTTTGCCATTTAATGTAAAGTCCACTGAATCGGCTCTTAAACCCGATTTAATGCCTCCACTCGTATAGTACTCGTAATTGGTTTGCAGACCACTACCGGTCACCACAAACACAATTAGCACTAAAACTATTATATTATAAAATCCCATAATTTTTATTAATTTTAATAAATGTCACTATAAGTAACATTAATAAAAATAAAAATTTTCTATTTAGCACTTTATATAACACTTAAAGTTTATATATTATTTAAATAATACACTATTGATATGTCATTAAAGAAAGATAACAATTAATTTAATATATAACTCATTAACTTATTTAGTAAAATATAAATATATGTACTTTAAAAGCATATATTTTAAACCAAAACACTTCTAAACTTTTGTGATTAAAAGATTTCCATTTATTTTTGCTATTATATTCACACACTTATCAAAAGATAAATATTTGATGTTTAATTTTGCTGATAAAACAACTAATTTTTAACACAAACAAAACAATTAAATAATTGTTATATACTCTTATTTTTATAATTATTTTAGAAGTATTTCAAATGAATTATAATTTTATAATTTAGAATTGAATTTTATTATTAATTTAAACTATAATAATGGATACTAACAAATATTTTGTAAATTAATAAATAACTTGTACTATATTAGTCACTATATCAAATAGTATGATTAGCAAGGTCATTAATAATATCTAAAGAATATTTTAATATTTTTTATTTAAGATAAATTTTAACTGTTTATATAATTTATAACATTTATAAGTAAACTAATTATTATAATATAACTTTTTATTATTTATTCTACAGTTTAGATAATTTTATTATCAATAACATTTAATATCATTGTTAAAAGTTATCTCAAATATTTTTATATAATAAATATATATATGTAAATTTAATTATTCAATTTTATGCAGTTATATTCAATTATAATTAATTATACAGTACTTATAAGTYTACTTATACATGCAAAACAGTAATATTATACAGTATTTAATAAAATATTCATATTTTTAAAACTAATCTTTAACTAATGTACAGTAATTTAGTTTTCAATAACTAATTTTCCCAAATAGTCGTTAATAAAAGATCCGATATAAAGTATACTTTGTTTGCCACTGTTTATCCGTATTTCTCTGACTTCTGTCAATTTAGTTAACGACGAATCCGGTGCTTGAAGTGTACGAATGATATCTCCGTTGCCATCAATCTCGACAATCATACCGTAGTTTAGCGTCTCATCAAACCAAATGTGATGAATGGGAATATCATTGTTTATATAAGCGGCTAAATCGTGAAACCATTTGTTGTCAAAAAAATCACCAAAAAAATTAAAGATTCTGTTGGCAATTGTCAACAATTGAGTCAATTGGCGCCTAAAGTCACGATCTCGAAGAAAAAGATCTAAAGTACTTGGATTCTCCTCAGTTCTCGCCGATAACAGTGCCAACCAATAGGTTTCTTTGTCTTTGTTATCGCTTCGTCTGATATTATCGGGTTCTCCCGGTAGTCCACTCAATAATATTTTTGACTCTCCTTTTTTTGGACCTTTAATATAATGTTTGATGACTTGTCGGGCGCCAAACTCATTGATCAAAATGGCTGTCCTGTCGTCAGTGATTTCCATACCGTTAGGAAAGAATAGATTTTGGACCACAGATTCAACTTTCTTTGCATTTACATCATAGCTGACCACTCGTCCCAAATCGGAAGTCATGATAGTCCAGACAAAATTATGTAAATAAAATTTTTGACTCACATCTGACACATACAGCACATGTCCACCACTAGCACCCGCCCCCTCATCTATGGTCAAGTCATCCAAAAAAGTTGATACTTTACCTAAAGAGCGAGTTTCTTCAATGTCAAACACGAGTGTCACTTTAGGATTGTCTTTAAATATATTTTCAATTGCAAAGACTCCCAAATAGGGTTCAACTACATAGAGAACGCCTTTTGAATCAAATTTCATACCCAGTGGTCGACTACACCGTATGTTCTCTTTGGGTTGAATTTCATGACAACTTTGTTCTGCAATTTTCAAGATAGGTTTGAGTAGATCATCATTGATCTCATAGATATACCCATCCATAGCACTGGCAACTATACGACCGTTAAAAATTGCCAATGACTCGGGTCCAGTAATATTGTGATTATGTAACTTAAGAGTTTGCGACAACTTTTTGTTGGCCTCATAGACACCGCTAAAAGATTTGGGCAAAGGATAGACATTATCTTTGATTTGTATATCTAATAATCCTTTCTTATTGATTGGCAAACTATGAACAATAATAACAGATAAACATAAAACTATAATTAATTTCATTAACATTTTGTTAAAATTATTTTCTACTAGAAATTCATTTAAAACTTACAAAAMTATCTAATACAGTACTTATTACTTAACAGTATCTAATAATTCAACAAAATATAGTATAAAATACATAATTTTATAATAATTTTATATTTTCTAAATATTGATATGAATATTGATATTAATATTTAAACTCAGATTAAATTAAAGTAAACAAAATACTGTATATTAAATATATAAACGATTATAAAATTATAAATTAGATAAACTTATTTCATATAATTATTTAAAGCATAAATGATCTTTATTGAGAAAATACTAATATTAATATAAATAATGTACTGTATATACTGTAGTATTGTATAAGACAATAAATATTTGAAACATTATGTTAAATCATAAATAACTTATTGAACCAAATTTTAGCGTAAAAATAGACACCAATTTTGATCTCTTTTATCAAATTACCGGTAAATGTTTTTATCATTAATTTTCATAATTCTTGAAACATAAAAGATACATAAATTTATTAATACTACTAATTATTTTAAACATTTGAGATAAATCTATGATAAAACAGTAAACATTAAAATAGTATTATATATAATAATATAAATTAACTGAAATAGTTACCTGAATATGTTAAATTTAATAAAAATTCAGGAAAATTTTTGTTTTTATTAATTACTATAATGTTTATGATATATTGTATATTATTTTATAGAAATTACAACTATTATACAAGTATTTAGGTAAAAGCAATTATATAATGAATACAGTATTAATTCAAATTAATTGTAACAAATGCTTACTTTAAATTACTCTATTAATACAATATAGAAAATATTTTATATGACACCCACACAAACTAAAGACAGCAAACAAATTATTCAACGTTTTGAACTAAAATTAAAAATAAAACATTATTATAATTTAAATTRTTTTTCAGATAATAATAATTACGATAAAATAAAAAAAAGTAAATGATATTTTTGTTGAATTGTTCATCAAAAAAATTTACAATTTTAATGCTAAGATTATACAATTACAGTATTTATTTAATTTCTTTTATTTTAAACAATGAAAAGCCTAAGTTTTAATTACATAATTTTCAATTTAAAATACACAATTATTTTTGAATTTTTTAAAAGTTGATTGATTATTTCAAATTAGAGATAATTATATGAAAATAAGTTAGCAGCAGTTAATTATTATTTAATCAAATAAAATGATTAAATAATAACAGTTGATAATTTTAATAATTACTATATAAATATATATATATATTTTCTATATATATAAATAATTTCAAATGTTTTATAAACTAAAAATAAAATATTAAACAAAATTTTAAAAATGTTGATCAAAAGTAATAAATATTGTAACATATATATAGGTACTATTAAATTATCTCTTAATTTGTATAATGCAATTAAAAATCAATTTTTCAAATGTGTCGCCAAATTTAAATATAATAACTACTCTTACAATTTATTTAATAATAACATAATATATAGTTATGAATCGTTTGGTGGTTAAGATTTTTTCTGTGGTTTCTCCTGACGGAACAGTATTTTTCTGGTTTTCACTTGTGACCACATGTGTCGCTTCCAATACCAGACCATCAAAGTCAATGGTAATAATATGAGAAGCGCCTAAAGATATATCAAATTAATACATAACTAATTAGTGATTCTGTTTTAAAATGTTGTCTATCTATCAGTTAAATTGATTGTATGAATGTGTAAATCAATACTTACATCGATTGACATTTTCTTTCTCTGGTCGTGTTCCGGCTGTGCGGCCCAACTCAAGAAAGTCACCACATCTTTGGCCATTTGTGATTGTGTGGCCGGAGTGCCGTCTGAGTACTCAATGGCTTCGTTATAAAGTGCCTGAGCCATAGCCGTCTGTCCACCACCGCTGGCAAAGTATGGATTAAAATGCATGCCATCAGACATCTGTACGCCGGCCGGTGCATCACAATAGCCGGTCAAAAGTGAAAATATGTAATCCTCGTTGCCGTGTCGGGCCAGTACAATGAGACTAAGGTCGGGTGGCAGTGCTCCGTTATTGGCCAATCGGGCCGTCTCCTCGTTCGCGTATGGGTTCGGGAAGTGATCAAACAGTTTGCCTTCTCGTAAAAACATCTTGCCGTCATCTCCGGGTCCGTCCAATACTTGAATTTCTGCGGCTTCAGCTTTGGCTTCGGCTTCCGTGTGCGAGACACCGACCAGCTCTCTATAGGCCACAAACTTCATGCCGTGACACGCGGCACACACTTGTTTGTAAACCTCATAACCGCGACGAATGGCCGAGTGATCCAAGCTCTTGATAAAGCCATTGTGTGGCCACGGATATGATGGCGGGTGTAACTCGAGGTCAGACGCCTTTACCGACTCGTTTAGCACATAATACAGACCAATGGATGCGCCGCCCAATACACCACTGGTTGCTACTAACTGTTTAAACATGCGATTCAATAAATGGTCATTAATTTACCGATCGGTAGATTAGATATAATAAATGAAAATGTAACCAAAACAATCAAATCAAGTAAAACTAACCAAGCTAACCTAACAAACAAACAAACATAACTAACCTTGCTCAATATTCCACTATAACGTGACGTATGTTTAATAAATCGGTTCATTATATAAACGCAAATATATTTATATATAATAACAATCAATGACTCAATTGTTTTACATATAATTAATGTCAATAAAAGTCATCAATTGTTTTGCTGACCAAAACAACAGTCAATTTCAATGAATATATTTTATACCAAAATATCACACTTTCTATGTGTAAACCAATCTTATTGATCATAAATTACGTCTACTATATTGTAGTCCCCGTTATAATTAATAATAACAGTTTACAGTAATATAATTATTTGCATTTTAATGTTATATAATTATATTTCTGACATATTTTATGTATTCAATGTATATTTTTATAATGTGTATAATTAACATGTATTTATATTACAAATTTAAAATCTATTGTATATATTATAAACAATTATTAATATACTATTATATACCAAACAATTGATAAATTATTTAAAATTAGATTTTATAAAACAATTGTTTTTAGTTTTATGCTATTAATTGAAACTAATTGATGAAAATTAATGTAAACCGGCTAAGAATTGTTGTCCATATAAGTAGTATAACCTGTATATAACACCTATAGTGCCCTCTATTAGTGCTATTGTTTTATTGTCCTTCGAGTCCTTCAATAATACACTACAAGTTAGTTATAGAAACTGTTTAAATTTAATTTTATAATTATATACAATTTAAAAGCAATTAATATAAGTTAGGATTTATATATAATGCAGTATTTGTTACATTAATATTATATATTAAAATTATTTAAAAGTTTAATTATTTAAAACAATGATTTGAAAACAATTAATATTATTGAGTTTTGATTGTATTTCTACAATGTGTTGTWTACACTGTATAGTATAGTCAGTTGTGTACTGTAGTACTAAACGCCATATTATGGCACACATTATACTACAGTGTTATTGACTGACTGTATGTGTTGTGTATGAGAGAGATATCCGTGTATTTCAGTGACTGTATTGTCAGTCAAACACATAAAACATCAACACTTAAGACAAATAATTGTCAAAACTTTTTGTGTTTCGTAAACGTTGTGTTACTTTGAAATTAATTGTTATTTTGTTTTAAATTTAATAGTATTTTATTTAAATGACTTAAATTAATATTATTATTGTCAAAATATTGTGTGTATTTTAAGCTATATGTTATATATTTGTGTTTTATTTAATTATTATTAATAATAAAATAATATAAAGTTGTTTTGTTTTTTTTGTTAATATCATTAATAATAAAAAGTTTATATCAACGAAATATTGAACTGAAATTAATAAATTGTTAACAATTAAACATTTTTGTTAAGGTATATATCATATCATATATATTTAATTGAATTTTGAATTTATAATTATCAGTCATTAATAGTATTATTGTATTCAAATATGTGTACATATATAGTAAATACTGTATACATATATAGAAATAATTTAGGTTAATATTAATAGTAAAAAATGATAGCAAAAAAGTAAACCGACGATTAAATATATATTTTTTTAAACTTCAAAATCAATCATTTATTTATGACATTTCATTTGATCGCTTAATACTATTGTATTATTATTATTATTATATGAAATATGAGTGTCTAAAGTAAACATCAGACATTGATTTTGTTTATTATTTTTGTTGTATTTAATATTTATTTTATTTTGTGTGAGAAAAATGATTTCCATATTATATCAGTGAGAATACATGTCATGCTATGGCCTCCCTATCCCTCTCTATAATATCTTATACTTTATTATTAGTACATTGAGTATCGTATATACTGTATATAAACTGTATTAATAGGTTATACACTTTTTAAACACTTGTTTTATGTCTGGTGACCAATATATTAGAGATAAGTATACTTAAAGATAGTTTGATAGTTATAATGGTTTAAATCGGTCGGCAATCGGGTGTAAAAATTGGATACTTATAGTAGTGATTACACATATTTTTATTATTATAGTTATATATATTGTATATCTTATGAGTCATTTAAATAACCATAAAAAGTATCATTTTTTTGTAAAATTATTTTTACCTAATCATATACATTGTATGTTAATTTATAAATACAGTACATATTTTATAATATATAAACAAATATTGTGCAATAATAGCGATTATCTCAATCATTATTGTCAAACAAAAAAAAAGTTTATTACTGTTTGCGATATGACTATCAATTTATTGGACACCTGATTAAAAACCAAACAAATTCATTGAATGTATTGAAACTACAATTGCTTAGTAATCAATAAAATATCTGATATAACATTGTAAGGCCTATCAAACAATAATAACTGTCAAACATGTCATAAACATTTTAATATATTATTTTTTGTTGAAAATATATATATATATATATATATGATATAAAATAAATAAATAATAGATTAACCAAACTATCCGAAGTGGTGACTGACCTGTAATGCAGTCATTAATGCTCGGATGTACACCAAAAGCTAGCTCTGACTCTACCAATGAGTTAGTATTGTGTTATACAATAGATATTAAGTTTTTGGTACAAATTATTTAATTTTAATATATCCTATAAAATACAGTTCATTACTTTTATTAAATGATATTTACATATAGTTTACTCAAATTAGTGCAAAACAATTGTGTTTATTGTTTTTGTATTACAATTTTTATCACATTTCGACAAAAGTTTGGAGTATTTGCTATTTTTCGACAAAACAATTAATATTTATAATTATATTATACGATAAAATTAGATAACTTTATAAGCGATGCCATTGGTTGAGCTGCGAGGCCTGTCGGCACTCGAGGCCTGGACCAGGAAAGCCACCAACGGCTACAAAGATGTCAAAGTGCACGACCTGAGCACCTCCTGGCGCGATGGTCTGGCCTTCTGTGCACTCATTCATCACTTCAGACCTGATCTCATGTAAGCCTTGCGGAAGAGTTTTTAGAAAATTATTATTTTTGTTTATTTGATTCAAAATAGTTGTTATAATAATTTATTTATTAAACATTTTCTATTTTATTATTTATTATTATAAAATTGCAATAAATTAATCCATAAATATTTTACAGTGATTTTGATAGTCTATCGAAAGAAAACATCTTATATAACAATCGTTTAGTAAGTATTAATAGAAAATATTATTATTAATATTATCATCAATTTTGATTATTTTTTGATGATATTAAATGTTTATTTAAATATATATATACTATGATATCAAATAGGCTTTTCAAATTGCGGAGAAGCATTTGGGTGTACCGGCGCTTCTGGACGCCGAAGACATGTTCAAACACGAGGAACCGGACCGGCTATCAGTGGCCACATATTTGTCCCAATTCTACGAGTGCTTCGAGGGCTCGAAGAGTGGCCGAAAACGTTAGTTTGTATTTACTCTTCAATAGCTACTACTACTACCACTACTACTGCTGCTACTACTGCCTACTCTATCAATGATTAATAAATAATTAATAATAATCAACAAATTTTTAACAACTTGTTATAGTAATAATAATTATTATTACAGTATTATAAGCATCATTAACGCATCTAATGTCAATATTATTGATATTTTGTATATTATATTAAAGTTATATATAATTTACTATCAATTAATAGTAAATACTATAACATTTGATGAATTTAAGTTTTGAAATGAAATGTTTCAATATTACTTTATTTAAATATTGATTATCCATTAAAAATTGAGGTTTTATTTTGTGTCTTAAAGTACACACTAATACTAAAATCTAATTGATATTTAAGTAATGATTATTATTATTAATTTGAAATATTTTTAATGAAAGTTTATTTATATTATGTTATTATTATTATTTTAATTATTACGACAAATATTATTTTTAATAATATTATATATTTTAGTCTACAATTTTTGAATTATTTTGAAATACTTTGAGTCACATATTATTATTATATTTTAAATCTTAAGTCATTTGAAATTTTGAGCAAAATATTTGTCAACAATTTTTTATTTTATTTTTGCTCAATATTTACATTTTGATTTTAAAATCATAAATATTATTTTTATCATAAAAATTAAATGAATTATGGATTTAATCTCATTTTAAAATACAACATATGCAATTTATTGATGTATTATAATTTTTACTTATTTTTAAAATTATACCAAATATTTTATAATAATTTTTTAAAAATCTAATTATATTATGCATTTATTTTTGATAATTTAAATTTTTGTATTTAATATTAAAAATTGAAATAGCTTTATATAATTATAAATTTATATACATATATATACTTAAGCCTTTAATAAAATTAAATATGTTTTATAAAACTTTAAAAATTTGTGTCAAAAAATTTATTTTATAAACATTTTTATAAATTTTAATTTTATTTTCTCTATAGACTCGATAACTACTAACTCTTCGAGTGCTTTGGTCTCAAAAAAGGATAACTCTTTCTTGACTAACATTAACTGTAAAACTACTGCTATTACTACAGCAAATACTACCACTATTACTGGTCCTACCGGTGCCCAAACCGATAATAATAGTATTAATAGTAATGATGGAGGAGTCGATTCATGTAATATTAGCGCCACAATTACACCAATAGCTAATCGTCCCGTACCACCAGTAAGTATTGTATGACATTATAATATATACTTAAATATTAAAACTACAATTTAATTGTTTAATGATTATATGTTTAGAGTATTATTTAATTTGTTAATAACAATAATTATAAATACAGTGTATATAAATAAATATAAGATACTGTATATAGTATATGCCTTCAATATATACAGTAGTATATCCACTAAATTATTTCAAATGACTGAACACAACTATTGAATTGTAATTTAGTTTTAGTTTAAACTTTTTTAGTTATATTTTCAAGTAATAAGTCATTATTCTGATCACTGATAAGCACGACATTCACATCTAAACCCATTTGACAGAAACATTATTATTATTTAAGATAATAACTACTATACTATTGTACCAAACATTTAGTAAATCTATATCTTTTTATCTTCTCATAAAACTATTATTTTTATTAAACTATTTAAATACATGTATAGATTCATCTAACTATCTATAAATATAAATTAGTTTTTAAAAAATGTTTTATACATGAAAAAATAGTATTGAATTTAGCAATTGATTAAATATGGGAAACTCAAAATTAAAAAACAAATAAACGCTTTTAGAAAGATGTCATAAAAATTGTTTTAAACTTTTTCAAAGTCAAGTGATGGATAACTGAGTAAAAAACAGGTTAATAGTCATTGCAGTCTCATTACAGTCATTCAAATTCATTGACTATTAAGTCCTTCTCCTAATGGGAACTGACGACCCACTGCTGTGGCCATTGAGAGAGAGAGAGAGAGAGAGAGAGAGAGAGACCAAAAGCATCGGTATATTTATAATAAAGGGAAACAGGATTTTAATATAAATACTTATTTTATATTTCTATTAGTTATAAAATACTACTTCTATTTTGATGTTTTTATTTTGATTTTTATTACATTTAATAAAATCTCCATTTGTTAATAAATAAATTTTTTAGCGAAACGTTAGGTTTGCGCTGACATTTAATTCAAAATTAATTAATTAAATTTTCTCTCAAATGGGATTTGAACTTTCCAATGATGCCCTTAAACTTAAAATTATTATTAGATTTATAAGATAATATATATAGTCCAACGGATAATAATTTAATAAATAATTAAATGATAATATTATTATTACTTATTATCTGTTTAATGTACTATTTTCTCTTAATATATTGTATATAAAAGTGTTACCTTAATATGACAGTTAATATTAATAAATATATTTTTAAAAATAATATAATAAATATCTAAGTAAATTTGCATATATATAGTAAGCATTAAATTGTAGTAGAAAATAGACACAAATTTTAGTAAATGATATAAAATTGTCAGTTTTGATAATTTTGTATAAATGTAAAAAAATATATGTCATGTACTAATTATTTTTATTTTACGTTATCGTATCACTGCATACATAGAAACGTGATATAAAATGTCACAAATGTCGTACTCGTGTATCAGTATTGGATCGACTGATAGTCGATGATAATTGTTATCACAAGTCATGTTATGAGGACAATACCATCGAAGGTAACGCCGCCGGCAATGAAAAAAATTTGGATGACACAGACAGTAACGACTCCCACACAAAATCTATAGCACCAACACATAAAACTAACGACGCTTTAAATACATTGTTAACAGATAAGACTGATAACGATAATAATAATGAGATTATATATGTAAATGATATTAATTTAGATGTAAATACTGTTAGACGAGATGAAAATGAATCGCCAGTTACTCTTAGAAATACTGGCCGTATATCTGAGGTATCGGTGGATAGTATAAGTAGTTTTATGAAAACTAGTGATTGTCATAACAGTGATAATAACAAAAGTGATGAAAAAGATAGACCAATAAGTGCTAATTCCGGTGATATTTTAATTAAAAGTTTAAAAGAAACGATTATGGATTTAGATAACGATGTCATTGATAGCGCTAAGATTGACGCCGTATTTGATGAAGTGTTTGGTGAAGATATTAAATCTAAAGAAGACATTGAAAAGAGTCGATTAGTTGAACCAAAGAATAGATCTTTTGTAGACTATAAAGATATAGATAAAGTGACCACTGATGAGGACATATATCCCGACGATAAGAATCCTTTTGATGATGAAGAATGTAATGACATCGAGGATGTGATAGTTGATAAAAGTGGTATTAAAGGCTCGCAAAATAATAACAAAGAGAATGAATATCCTGACGACAAGAACCCGTTTGGTGATGACGACGATGAAGACAATGATAAAGTGACCATCTCTAAAGGCAACGGCAATAAAGTCGCTATTAAACTAAGAAGTTCTTCGGATGCATTAAATCCTTTTGCTGAAGACGAAGACAATGAAGATCTGGAAGATGCCTCTAATGTGACGCCGAAACCAAGACCTAGAAAATCTCTATTTATTTCATCTCCGACTAATACGGCTACTTCATCGCCTACTTCTAGCCTTAAGTCACGTAAAAAACGACCGGCGCCTACACCACCAGTGACTGCTTCCAATCAAACTACCGATACTATACCCCAAGTTAGCAGTACATGTAGTCTTAGTACATACGGTGACGACAGTTTCAGTAGTCGTAGAGATAGTCTCGCATCCATTATTTCATCGGAGTTGACTACAGCTTCCATAACATCTTCAGTACCAAACTCGCGTACACCGACACCACTTCCGAGAAAAAACGTACAGAGATCTGGTGATGAACTCTCTGATGGTGATAACCAATCTGATAAAAACAAAACTACTTCACCATTAAAAAATAATGAAAGTACTGGTAGTTTGAGAGGTTTAAAGAAACGACCGGCGCCTCCAATTCCTGCCATTAAGCGTATGATTAAAGGATCACTGACTGAGATTGAAGACGAACTTAATAGCATTGGCGACAAACTACCAGTGATTGAGAAGAAGACTCAAGAGTTGGAACAAATATTAATCTCACGTATGGGGACAACAGTGGGCGGTGAGACGCCTCCTATCGCACCCAAAGACGATCCTGTATTAAATGAGTTCTTAGCGACGGCTCGAGAGCGATGTCGGTTAGCCAGACGTCAGAAAGAATTGATGTATATGTAAGTCATTGTTATTGGATATAGTCTTCAGTACTTGTCTTAAATAATGATAATAATTGACAATTTTATTATTATTTTCTTTAGGAAAAGGGAACATAAATTAGAGGAAATACAGGCAGACATTGAATATCAAATGCGTTGTGTTATATCAAAACAATGTATATTATTATTATACGCTAATTATTATTAAAATCAATTTGAATTAATATTATTTGTTTGGTTAACAGCCGCTCAAAAAACAGACGAAGATCTTAAACGCGAAGAAGAGTTGCTTCAGAGGTTAATGGAAATCATTGAAGAGCGCAATGATATCGTCGAGAATATGATTAAAGATGAGAATAAGTAAGATTTGTGTTTAGTTGTGATAATAAAATAAAATATTAAAAGATAATTATGACCATTATTTTTATAATATTAACAGAGAGGTCGAAGAATATCAAAAACTGGTCTCAAAAGTGTTGCCATCAAAACCAGATTTAATGCCAAAGCCTAAGCCATCAGCTTATGGTTCGCATTCAACTACAGATCAGTCGTTTTCGGGAAAACTGTCAAAAGAAGAACATTACGTCAAATTGAAGAATAAACTAAAGCTTAAAGATATTAAAGAGAAGAAACGCCAGAAGAAGTTGGAAAAATTGGAAAAAAGTGCACAAAAATCAGATAAAAGTGACGACAAAGTGGAAGATATGAATAAAACTACCGATAAATCATCGACAAAACATATGACACTTAAGTCAACACTTAAACCACTTAAAAAGTTTAGTTTGAARTCATTGACCGGCGATAAAGTGGACAAAAAGACAGACAAACAAACCAATGGCCAGAAATCCGATAATATAACAGTTGAGACTCAATAAAATAAAAACTAAAGGTTCTGATAATTGCAACGAAAAACTTTTAAAAAAAGTGCCTAAAAAAGTATTGAAATTTTGTATTTTTGAGTATTGTTTGTATAGTAAATAATTTATGTCACGTTTTTGAAACCCTTTATTTTCCTATTAAATTCATTTGAAATGAATCTAATGTTTTAAATAAACTTTAAAATAAATTATTGATATTTTAATATAATTACAGCACATTTTTAATTCATATTAACGTTTATAAATAATTACCACAATTATTGTCATCAAAACATTAGTGACAATTACAATGTTCTATTTTACTATACATTAGTTAGAAATGATTAGAGATTATAAGTAAAATAATTATTTATAATTCAAAAATTAATATAATATAGTCTTTTATAAAAGATATTTGTTAACTATATAGTAAAGTATTATTTATATTATATTTTTTATCACTAATTAGATAATTAGGACTTTTGGTACGTTTTTTAATGTAATTTATAAACAGATCTTTAAAAAAAACTATTTAAACATAAGTTTTTCTACATTTTATCAAAATTTAATTTATTTTTAAGTTTTCACGTATTTTTATTGTAATTAAAGTTTAAATTTATTTTTATACTTATAATATTTGTAAACATCAATCTTTAAAATTGTAAAAAYTTTCAAATATGTATTTAATAATATTTCTAATAATAATAACATTATTTTTGTTGTAAGTTATTATAAATTTATTACAAATATGATTCAATTAATTTAGATATAACTTAATGTAATAAATTTTGTTATTAGATATACCAGATATTGGTTCACTTACTGGATCAGACATGGTGTGCCCGGTGCCAGTCGGGTAATTAGGATTGAGGCATATTTTGAGTCAATTCTAGATTTTTTCCAACGGTATCACCGACGATATGGCCGCATATATGGCGGCTATTTTTTTCTTCAGAAATATTTGGTGGTCAACGAACCGGAATTGGTTCGCGATATTATGGCCAAAGATTTTCACATATTTCCCGATCACTATCACATGGCTTTAGGAAACACCAGATTAAATATGACACTGTTCTTCATGCACGGCGGCGATGACTGGAAACGGGTGCGCTCTGTCATCACTCCCGCATTCACGTCGGGAAAGTTGAAGACAATGATGGGAAACATATCGGATATTTGCGACACATTTGTGACAACTATATCCAAATATTCAAACACCGGTATGTCTTTACACTATTAACTAATCATTAAATTTATTGTTTAATAAATAATCAKTTTATGTAAGAAAAGTCGTTTGTATCTGAAAAAACATATGGATTTATACTGTATTTCTMAAAAATTTTAGGTCAAACTGTAGATATGCGTAAATATTTCGGCGGTTTTGCAATGGATGTAATCGGTGCGTGTGCTTATGGTGTTACAGTGGACGCCATCAACAATCCGGATCATCCGATTGTAGTGAACGCCAAAAAGATATTCTCGGAGAACTCCAGTTGGAGTAACGCTGTGTCCGTATTATGTCCACCATTGGCCCGATTTCTTAATCTGGAACCCTTCCAACCGGAAGGCATACTATATTTTGAAAGGTTGGCTGAAAAAATTATTGCCGAAAGAAAAGCGGAAAATAAAAATGGGAAATGTATGTAAAGTTTTATAAGTTATTTATTGATAAGAAAATATTTTTCTCTCTAAATYAGCGATTAAACGAATGGATTTCATACAACTAATGATCGACAGCGAGACCACTGATAATCCAAACTCTGATTATAGTTATAATAAAAATGATAACAACATTAACTCAATTCATACAACTAATGACAATACAACTAAACTAACGACGAGTTGGTGGTTAACAAAGGATGAAATGATAGCACAGGGCATCACCTTTTTTATTGCCGCTTACGATACTACCAGTGCCTCATTGACACATTGTATATACTATTTAGCAAAATATAACGATTGTCAGGAAAAACTATATGAAGAACTTAGAGGTCTTAAATCGGATGAATACACGTTTGAACGGCTCAGTGAACTCCGGTATTTGAACGCCTGTATCGATGAGACACTTAGAATAGCACCTCCTTTGGCTAACTTTCAACGAGAATGTAATCAAGACTACAAACTGGGAAATACAGGTCAGAGACTGAAAGATTGGGAAAAACATATTCAGTATTAAGTTTTAATTTAAATTTAAAATATACCGTAAATTATTTTATTAATATTTACATTATTGCATAGGAATTACAATACCTGCGGGAACTACAGTTGAAATACAACCGCTTACTATTCATAGAGATCCGGATTTTTTCTACGATCCAGATGAGTACATACCGGAGCGATTTCTGAACCCAACCCATCCTAGTAATGCTTATATGCCATTTGGTGGCGGACCCCGAGCTTGTCTGGGAAATAGGTTTGCCTTAAACGAGATGCGGATGTGTATCGCAAAGTTGATCAGCAAATATGAATTCACACTCACACCAGAATTTAAGGTATGACTGACAATGAATATATTGAAAAATTATTTTTTAAATTTTAAAACAGATTGACTACTATTTGGGAAACATATTGTTTACACCTAAAGAAGTTTTAGTGAAAATCAATAGTCGTATATAAAATTAATGTTTTTTAAATTAAAATGCTATTAAATATAGACTGAAATAAAATATAAAAGTACAGTATTTACAGATAATTTGACTTTTGTATAAAAATTAAAAAATAATTATTAGTAAATTAATTAATTGAGAAAGTGATATAATGAACAAAAAAAGGAACAATATAATTTATATTAAAACCTAAACTAAAGTTATTATTATTATTATTATTATTTTAAATAAAAATAAAATTTAAAATATAGATTACTTAAAACTATTATCAATAGTACAGTTAGTGCTGAAAATTTCAAGTAATACTGTATACAGTACAGTATAGTACAGTATTATCATATTGTTAATTAATGCAATACTTATTACAGTATTTTTGTAGAATTTATAAAATTTGAATTATTTTCATACTTTATTAGTAAAACCCAAACACATTAAATTTCTATTGGAATTTCTATTGACTTATTAATATTTTTAGATAAATTTATTTTTATTAGTTATAATTATTACTTGTTATCAGAGTTTGGGAAAATTCTTCCATTATTTTATTTTATACAAAGTTTTATATAAATTTGAATTAATTTTACGGTAAGACTGATGTAGAATATGAATAAATGAAAATAAATTTTTATTAGTATTACTGTATCTTATTTTATCAATCATTCAATAATAAATCTCATAATAATTGAATTATTTCTGACAAATGAAAAATTGATAATATTTTTGTCAAATGAATATATATTTAAAAAAATAACACAAAGTTTTTAATATAACATATATATATATATATACTAAAGTCTATAGATATCCATTTATTTGGTAACAAAGCCGACAATTGTTGAGCAAAAAGTCGCCCTATTGTCCGCTTGTTTTACTCGACTTTGTCCGTCAACGGTCACCATAGTGTCGGCCGCTTTAGTATTTAAGTTATAAATGTATATATCTTTAGACGATTTCTCAATGGATAGCATATTGTCCTGACAGTGCTCTGATTGCAGACATCCCTGATCGTAGTTTTGGAAAAAGTTGTATAGACCGGCCCCATAGATAAACACACTCTCGGAATTTACAATACGGAGACCCCATGCCATAGGACAAGTCACTGAACCTTTGGGACATTTACTATAATCAGGATCTGACCATTTGGCTAATGGATGGAAAGGTTCGGGTGCCGGTGGGTACGCCTGATAATAGGGTGTCTCAGTTTGTATCATTCCAAGTATGACATTCTTTGTATTGAGCAATTGATATTGATACATAACCGAATGCTCTGATGCGGTACCGTAACCCCAAACGGGTCCATCTCGGGACTCAATAAGAACACCTCTACCATTGAATACACTGATCTGAGTTGGTCCGTCCAAATCGTGATCGGCCACCCAAACCCAGTTATTTTCTAAGTATGCGCTACCGGTAGGCGCCACGTGTAGCATTAGAAACGATCCGTGGCACTCGGGTTTTGGGCTAGTACCTTTTCCACAGTTACCGCTCTGCAATCTGGTACCCTTACCACCGCCAATCCTAAAGTGGACGTCCCATAATCCAACAGCACCTTTTTGTCCTGCAGGTTCTTTTGCATTAATTTGTACCATTATAGCTCCGGGAGCAGGACCTTCAGTTGAGAATAACATATCGCTCACTTCGGCCACTCCTACATCACCCGGTTTTCCCAATTGGAATACCGGTCGTGGATTGTTCGGGTCATTAAAGTTGGCACCGGTAGCCATAATCACTGACCAAACTTCGCCTGTTATGCGTGAACCAACCGGTACTACAACGGTATCGGTGACCACATAATCGCCGGCGGGAAAGTAGATGACTTTACAACCGGCCCATTTGGTCACTGCATTTCTGATGGCTTGAGTGTCATCAGTAACACCATCTCCTTTAGCGCCTTCACTGATAACACTAATGAAGTCATTCATAGCTATATCGGTATAAATAGGTTTTGTCTTCTCAAAGAAGTTTCCATTATTATCCAATAGAACACCCGGTTTATTAGGTTTAGGTAACTGTCCTTGATGATACTCGGCCTTGCCTGATACATCATAAAATCTGCCCTGTCCCCATGAGTCGATAACTTTGTTGCCCCCATCAACTACTGTTTGGCCATTGGGTTTGGCTACTGCCCGCTGTACATTGGTCAGCTTAACGTTGTCCAGTGTGAGTGCACCGGCACCGGCAGGTTTTGATGTCGGACCGTTCACAGTTAGAACACCTACTGGTGTGTTGGATATTTCAGAGTCCATCAACAATACCGAACCGACTCCCTGTGCAGCCTCTCCTCCAGCAGTCATATCAATACCTGTTTAAACAGATTTTATATTATGTTATTTTAATCTAACTTTTTTGTAATTATTAATTAATTATTTATTATAATATGTTATGTCAAGTCAATTATCATTATTTCCTTCAATTATTAGCAAATGGTTTAATTTGAATTAATATAAAAATAATTAACTATTTATCAATTGATGGACTGACCTGTTTTGCAGTTATCAATTTTGACGCCCTTAAATGTCCATGCCCAATTCCAATTCATAAATATAGCAGTGTCGGCATTTCTGATAGWAATATTACGTGATGTGAACTGTTGGTTTCCGACCCACATACCAAAGTTGCCCCCTTCGAACACCAGGTCCGACATGAAACCTCCCGATCCATTTTCCATCCATATGCCCTGATGTTTATTGCCGGGTGCTGTACTCATTTTAACATGCACATTTGTAATGGATGTAGCCTGTGCCACCTGCCAATGTATAGCAGTGGCCGATTTTTCGGGAGGCGCTCGTGTCAGGTCGAGTACAAAGTTGCGCACTTGACGGTAGAAATTRTTTTGATTGGTCCATACTTCGTGAGGTCCGCTCAGGTACTCATCGGATGTAATGAGGGCGTGAACATTGTCACCATCAAAGTTAGGAGCCATAATCAAAGTCGGCGGATTAGTGGCATCACCGATAAATTGAGTGAAATAAAACTGTAATAAAGAGTGTGCGATGAGGTATTGTCCCGGAGGGAAGTAAACGATTGCAGGAGATATTGTTGCAGACTCACAAGTGCCCGGACCGCACCGGTCACCCTCACTGATGGCCAGATTTATAGCGGCCGAGTCATCTGTAACGCCGTCGCCTTTGGCACCAAAGTCTTTAACATTACGGAACACCTTATAAGCTCCGGGATTATTGTTAAACGGGGACTTCTCCTCGTGTTTAAGTGTCTGTAACCAGTAGTCATGTTGAGGACTGTGCTGTAGCTCTTTACCGCCACAACTCGGACCTAACGAGTTGATTCCCTCACACAGATAGCCAACCAGTGCTAAGACTAATAATATTTTAATCATTATTTTTAGTCTTTAGTCTATTGTAAGTGTTATATATAATGGTTGTAATTGATATACAATATATGATATACTGTATAACAAAATAATGACTTCGAGAAACAGCTATTTATTAGAAAAAAATTAGAGCTTTTGTTTCACAACACTTATGTGTTTTCATTAGATATGATTATCGACTTTCACTAATCAATAATAACTAATAAAACTATTTATTGAGTGGTTTGGGATTAGATGTCAAACAGTAATTTATAATTTTTAATAATTATTAATACAAAATACGTGATTAATTTTATATAAATATATTTTCTATTAATTATCTATATTTTGTATTTTCAATAACAATATTTAATGCCTATTCATATGTAATAAAATATGATCTATTCATAATTACCTATAATCAATTATTAATATATTGATTTTTTAATTTTCAGAGAAAATAGTTGTAATAAATATAATGAATATGATATTTATTTTGAAAATTCATTGTATAAAAATATATGGATTTTTAAATAATAAGTGAACATTCATTGATTTTAAAGCWAATACAGGTATAATAATATACTACATGTAAAGCATTGATAAGGTTTTAGTTTAAACAGTTTCATATCTTAACCTACGGTAATATTATATATAATTTAAAATAATTATGGCATCATTCCAAACACAATTAATTATATTATATTTATATTATATTGAATTAAAATTATTTTAATTGAAAAATGCTGCCAAGGTGATATTTAAATAAAAATATTTATAATAATATTTTCTAAAATGTTATATTTTTAAAAATTGTAATTTATATATTATAAGTTTTATAGTATTTTACTCAAAATTTTGGCAGAGGCAATTAAAAATAAACAATAATTTATTTTATGATTTATAATCTTATAATTTTTTACTTATTTAGTCTATTATTTTAACTAAACAGGAGCTAAACCTTCTTAATAAACAGATAAAAGATTGTATTAATTATTCTATGATTTTCAATGATTTAGTACTAAATTTGATAAAGTTATTAGTTATTAAAAATGTATATAAAATTGATTAAATTGTTAAAAGTATTATAAATTATCAAAAATATAGATAAAAATAGAATCTTATTATTAATATATTATTCCACTATAAAAAACATTTAATATTATACAGTAATATAGAATTAAATTATCAATAAAATATTGATAATTTATTAATAGTTATTTTTATAACACTTGATTTTTTTTGTAAAAACAAAATATTTGTAAGATAATTAATTATAATACTTTAATTTAGTATTTTTTCGAGTTTAGTTTATATGTACCAGTATATAATTATGATTTATTTTATTGAAATGATAGGTGCATAGTAAAGTTGTCGATTTGTGGAGAGTTAACATATAAGTGCTAAATTAAACAATAACAGATTAGTTAGCAAATATTATAATTATTATTTAATGTAATTATTTGTTTATTTTTTAAATTTTTAATTATTTTTCATTTTATTATATATTTATCATTATTTTTTATTTTATAATATTTTTAAAACATGTACTTATAATTTTTTTCATAGTGTGTATAATAAATGAATGTTATTATAAATTTTGTTCCACAATTCGACATGTTTAGTGTATAGTTTGTTTATTCAAACTTATTAAACTTATTTTTATTATTTAGTATAATTTATGCATTTTTATAAAAAATAGTCACAAAATCAATGTAAATACTTCATAATATAAAATTTTATGAAAGAATTGATAATTATATATCAATAGTTAATTAAATTGTAAACATGTTTTTAAACAAATACAATAAAGTACAATAAATTTGGTTAAATTAGGATTTTTATATACAGTATATAACACATTTGGTATAAATTGGTAAATGTTATCTAAAATGTTATAAAAAATAATATAAAAGTAATATAAAAGTAATATAAAAGTAATTCTAATTCTTAATGTAAAATTGGATTAAAATTGGATACATTTTAAATAAAAGCATTATTAGATACAACTATAATCACTTATTTTTAGTAATACAGAACAAAAACATATGTAATTATAATTTATTTTTTATTTAAAACTTACAAATGAAGACAGTTTTCGGTGACTCGAGTGTTGTGTTCCGCAAAGTGTGACAGAAATTGTCACCGAAAACTGTCTTCATTTGTAAGTTTTAAATAAAAAATAATTATAAAGTATTGTGAAAACTACATAAAACTTAATATTATGTAATATATAAATATTTATTGATATTTGACTACTGAATTGTTTTACTTATTTAAATCGACGATTTTATTTGATTACACACAAAGATTTATACAAATTGTTAAACTTGACTTAATTAATTAAAAAACTATAATTAACCTGGACAAATTTTATACATTATATTACTGTATAAATTCATTGGTTAATATTGAACAAATTATTATAAATTATTACATATAATTATTTTTATTTAGGAATTACARTATATTCAACATTTAAGTATTAATAGCATAATTATTAACCTAAATATTTATAGCAATATTATAATTAAACTTAATTGACTTTACTTAAAAAACATATGGTATTGACAATTTAAATATAATTATTAAAATAATAATATACACAATTTTATTTTATTAAATTATTGTAATTTCATAAACTATTAATACAGTATAAGTTAGACAATGACATTCCGTTTCTATTTTATAATTGTTTGTATTATTAATTTATATTATCTAATATCGGCTGAAGAAAAACAAATAGGTTTCTAATAATTATGCATTTATTATATACTAATCTATAATATATTACAAACATTATTAACTAATATTAACTAACTCTTACTATAATTAGCACCTTTACCTAAGCACGTACTTCCGTCCGGTCGTGTATTACCACCAATAGGTTTCGGTACATTTGGATGGGGAACACATTTGAATGGTCTGACATCATATTTGTCGGCAATCGATAACGGGTACCGTTTAATCGATACGTGCAGTTTCTACGATAACAAACTTACAATAGGTCTGGCCGTCAAACAACAAATTGCTGCCAAACTGATCACCCGAAAGGATGTGTTTATAATCAGTAAAATCTGGAATACATTTCACAAAAGTCAAAGTGTTGTCGAAAACATTAGGGAAGACCTAAAAGAATTGGGTTTTGACCGAATCGACGCCGGATTACTTCATTATCCGACTTCATTTCAACCGGGAATTAACAAAACACCAAAGTATTAGTTATTTACACTTATATTAAATAATAATATTTACTATTATTTATTGTTGTTTACAGATTTGAAAACGGCTCGTATGTACCAATGTTTTGGGAGAAAGATAAGGGATATCTAGAGGCCTACCGGGGTCTTGAAGCTGCCTTTCTATTGGGTCTAATAGGAAGTATAGGATTGTCTAACGTTAATGTACATCAAATCAATAAGATCTTAGAGAATGCATATATACGACCAGTCATATTAGAGGTTTTCAACTATTTTTAAATGATATATAAATATTGTTATTAATAATTATATTTTTGATATTTATTACTTATAATAATAATAATATTATAGATTGAATGTCATCCGTTTTACAAAAACGAAAAACTAATTAATTTTGGTAAACAAAACAATATGTCAGTCATATGTTATGCACCGCTGAGGGGTGGTTCGCAAGAGCTCAAGAATAACCCGGTGCTCAAAGAGATAGCTTCCAAACACAACCAAAATGTACAACAGGTAGCCCTGCGCTGGAATATGCAAAGGGGAACCATTGTTATCCCCAGATCTCACAATAAGATCCATCAATTGGAGAACATTAAGTCTCAAAATTTTGTATTGGATGAAAATGACATGGACAAAATTAACAATTTACCTGATCTCAAAAAATTGATGAATATTAGTGGCCTACAAACTCATCCGGACTATCCATTTGGACCGGGATATGATACTGAACCTTAAAATAATAGCTATTACTTAAATAATTTAATATTTTTTGTTTGTTTGATATTATATATATATTCTCTTAAACTAAAAATTACAATTAAAAAAGAGATTTTATTAAAGTAAAATATTTAATAAAAAAATATAATTTGCATTATTATATTAAATATATATTTTTTTAATAAATTCCTGTTCAGATTCCATATATTAAGTAACTTTTTWATAGACACTTAAATGTCACTCAAATGTCACTCATTTGATCTATTTTTAGTCCTTTCGATGGTAAGCACCCGACAATCGATAGCTATTATTAACTCAGTATTAAAGTCACTATTACTTTGTTAAACCATTTCTCAACTTTCAATTACTCAAAGGCATAATGATTATAAGTTTTACTTTTATCTGATATTAAAAAAAAATTATTGAAAAATATACTGTAATACATATAATTCATTAACATAAAAATTAACTTACATTATAATCAATGTCATAATAATAAGTTATATTAATGTTGATGTCTGTTAAAAATCAACTATGTTAAGGACTATTAATTAATTCAATCAATTAGACCCATCAGCGAAAAAAACTGTAATTTATTGTACAATAATTTAAAACTCGATGACCTCTCTCTCTCCCTCAATAGTACTACACAGTTATGTTAACAAAATTGTTGGTTATTTATATAAAAAAAAAAATAATATACTTTACTGCATAACATTAAAATATTGTAAGTTTGAGTTACTTTTTCATCACTTAATAGCAACAATTATCTGCTATTGATTTGTGGTCACTAGTGTTTCGGTACTCACTTAGTACCACTTCATCAGTACAGTTGCACAGATAGTTATAGATATTTAATCCGTACGGAAACTGGGTGTTTGTGATAGATATTTAATACATTACTAAATAGTTTATAATTTGTGTGTTTATATAATATAAAGAATTAAATTATTATTCCCGTACGGCTTAAAGCACTGGTATGTCTATGACTGTTAATGCATCTGTACTGATGAAGTGGTACTAACTGAGTACCGAAACACTAGTGTCAACAAATCAACACCAGATAATTGTTACTATTAAGTGCTATAAATTTACAATATTGTAATATCATATGTGACATCAATTTTACAAATTTTAATAAATTAATATAAACTTATAATTAATTTTTATTGATTACACAGGAATTAACTTAATTTAATTGATAGTCTCTAAACAKTTATTCGTGTGATTTGACACTATATT
Source organism: Oppia nitens (assembly GCF_028296485.1). Taxonomy (NCBI): domain Eukaryota; kingdom Metazoa; phylum Arthropoda; class Arachnida; order Sarcoptiformes; family Oppiidae; genus Oppia; species Oppia nitens. The sequence goes on along the minus strand of NW_026533252.1, from coordinate 46,560 downwards.
TATGTGACAGAAAATTTATTAATTATTAAAATTATATTTATTATTAAAAAAATTGGACATTTTATTTTTATATTTAAATAAAATTATTAAAAATTTATTTTTATATATTAATATTATTTGTTAAAAATACATGTTATGCAATATTTATGTTCTAAATTAATTGCATGTAATTTAACCATAATTATAACATATTAATATGTCATTAATAAAATAATTTTTAATTTTTTAATGTAAATTATATTTTATTGTAATTTGCTATACAATATTTAATAAATGTTAGTAATTATTTATCAATAATTAAATATTAATTTTATTCTTAATTTTTACTGTATATAAAAATAATCAAACAATTATCAATTAGTAGTTTTTTAAATACAAATAAAGTTACTTAATGGGACATACAAATAAAAAATATATAGATAAACAAATTTATTACCATTTAAAACAAAATAAAAAGTAAACACAAACTTACGTAAACTATATAATATAAATATATAATATTATTTATATTAAAATTACAGATTTAAAGGATAAAACAATATATGTTACTTTAAGTTATATACTTATATAGTATAATGATTAATAACAGTGACAATGAAGTGAAATCTGAGTCAAATTATTTATATAATATTTAAAAAATATAATAAATTCAAATCACTTAAAAAATAATAAAACAAAACTAAGAAAAATTGCACATAAAATATATGCATACTATTAGCTAAAAGGACTGATAGCCTCAAAATCTGGGACTGAAATAGCCTTCAGACACGATTTCATCGATAGATTTACGCTGAGAGGTCTTCTCATCGGTCCTACCCTTATAGTTACGTCGTTTTCCAACCGCAATCATGGCCTCCACCTGATAGTCGCCATTGTTAGGCATACGTATGGCGCGGGCGGCTTTCGGGTAATCAAAACCGGCCATTGCGTGCACTACATAACCGCGCGATACGCCCTCCAGTGCCATAGCCATCCATGCGGCRCCGGTATCAAAGCTGTGGGACCGGACAAACGATTTCTTGCCTTTATATACACTGAAACGATTGGAGACGAGTATAATGAGTACCGATGCGTCTTTAGCCCACTCYTGATTGCCTGCTGTTAGCAATGATAGAAATTTGCGAAAATGTTTAGTCCCACGTTTAGCATATATGAACCGCCACTCCTGTGTATTGAAATGACTCGGTGCCCATTTGGCCGCTTCGAACAGTGGATACAGTTCCCCGTCAGTCATTTCTTCGCCCGACATTTGGCGCAATGAGCGCCGCCCTAATATCATAGGGTGTATGGCGTATTCGCTGCGGCGGCCCTATTAGTTATAATAATTTTTTTTTAGGTAATATTAAAATAAATATTTTGTATGACTTACACCAATAGCCTCCATATCGTAAAAATATGGGCCCTCTTGTAAAGCCTGATGTTTTTCAACAGGAGATACATCACGATATTGTTGGTGTGAGGAAGTGTGGTATTTCTCAAAATATCCTAAAATATTAAATTAATATAAATTTTAATTTATTTATTATTAATTAATTATTTTATAAACTTTGTCAATCATATTTGTTAAATCAATTATTTGTTATTAAAAAATTATAAATAGATAATAATAATTAAAATACATAATTTTACATTATTATTATTATATTGCATGATAATAGTAATTTTACTTTATTTGACTTAATTGTGGCATAATTACAATAAATAAAAATAAAACTTACTTTTTTGGCATACTACTTGATTAATATCAATGCAAATAAATATGAATATGATAAAAACTAAATTGATCATTTTTTCAAATATAAAATATAACTTAATATAAGTGTGCTATTAATGAATCTGTATTTTCATTTATGAAAACTATTTTTCTAAATTTGGAAATTTATAAATTGTTATATTGGTATTTACATTGATAATAACAATATAAATTTTTGAAAATAATTAAATGATTAAAAACAAATATAAAATAAAAATTTCAAAAAATACTTCAAAAATTATATGTTATAAGAAAAACAATTCTAAGTGTTATTATTAATATTATTGAGACGATTACTAAACGATGACACGAGTGATGAGAATTATTATAATATTAAATTCAATGATATTTTTGAAACAAAAGCACAATACTTTGCATAAAACAAATAAATTGTTTTTAAAATAAAAATAATAAATTTATAAGACCTTCAAATTCAATGTTTATTGAATTATAAAACACATATCTCATCATTTGATTATAATCATAAAAACTTATAATTAAATGGGCAAATCAATGCACACAAACACACATACAATATCATTAAATCGGCTCAGGTATGCTATTTTTACGGCAGTGTGGGTGCACTTGATTCACTGCTCCGATACACAATTAAACATTAATATGAAAATATATTACAATTCATATGCAAATACAGATTAATAATTTTCATGAGAAACTCTATAGACATGTTTGACAACATTTTATTATTATGACTGACTGACCATTTAAAGAGAAATAAAGAGAGAGAGAGAGAGAGAGAGAGAGAGAGAGAATAGTTGAAACAATTACCTATATATTGAGTATACCATTACAATAGCTACAGTTCCTTCCCTTGTGCTTCCAACTTAATTTAAATTATATCATTTATTATACAATAACATAATAGTTAAATAATTGTTATGCACTTTAATTGTAGTGAAAAATAAATAGATTGAGAAAGTGAGAGTGAGTGAGTGAGTGAGTGAGTGAGTGAGTGAGTGAGTGAGTGAGTGAGTGAGTGAGTGAGTGAGTGAGTGAGTGAGTGAGTGAGTGAGTGAGTGAGTGAGTGAGTGAGTGAGTGAGTGAGTGAGTGAGTGAGTGAGTGAGTGAGTGAGTGAGTTTGTGTGTGTGTGTATGTGTGTGTGTGTGAGAGAGAGAGAGAGAGAGAGAGAATAAGTGAGACTCTGAACTCATTTAAAATATAATTTAAACCAGAATTTCGTAATTCAAGGGTAATTGAAAAGTAAGTGAAAGCAAACATCAAAATAGTAATTAACAAAAATATTAATACAAAGCATTATTAGGCACAGTATTTGTATAGTTTATTAATAATTATATATATACTGTACTTATAATTATATAAGTATTAATTTCAACAAAATGTAAGCTTGTATTTAGTTTTATAACATTTAAATTATTATAATCATTTAATAACATCTTATTATTTAATAATATTTAATATGATATTTGTTTGCGGCTATAATATAAATTTTTTTGTTTATATTATATTTCTACAAATCTAAATAAATATATCTTTCCTTAAGATTTTTTTAACAAACAAACAAAACAAATAATAATAAAATTTAAGAGATAATTATAAAAGTGTTTTATTCATTTTCAACACTTGYTTATAAACTAGATTTAAAATACAATAAATGTGAAAGTCGTGTAAATATTAAACCAATAAATATATTTTAATCTATTTGTTTAGTTCTTATAACAAAAAACTATTTAAAAATTAGCATTATTTAAATTTATTAAATATTATCTAATTTTTATTAAAATATTATTAATTAAAAAATGTATTAATTATAATCTAGTTTATAGGAATCAGGTTTAAAGTATTATATAATATTAAATTTTTAAAGTTTAAAGTTTAATTTTGTTAAGTATTTATTATATTGACATCATTAACGCAAAACAATAACATTTTTATTTATTTCTAAGTAATATAATTTTCTTATAAATAATTTAATACATTTCAGACTTTTGCCAAAAAGCTGAAAACAATATTGAAAAACGACATATATTTTTAGTGACAAATCCCACATACAAATGTGTATAATGTTATCACAGAAAAAAAAATATTAGCAAAAAGTATTTAGTCTATAATTATAAATAGATATACAAATGCAATTTTCATAAACATAATGAAATAAACATTAGAGTGGTTGTAAAAATTATTATATTTACGGGATTCCCGTTTCAATTTTATTTTAATAAACATAGATATAAAAAATTTAAAAAATAATTCAACATTATTAAATTACTAAAAAAATTTAGACGTTAGAGATTAACGATAAAATATTTTTTTATGAGTTTATATTTTTATAAATAAGTTTGAATTTAAACTCAATTAAAAAGTATTTATTTAATGAATAAATTAAAATTATTTATTTAATAAAACATATTTAGTTTTGTTAAATTGTATAGTGAGTTGAGTGGCCGTTGATCAGGCGGCCAACAACTCGGGTTCGGTAAAGTATACGAAATAAGTACACGTTTTTATACGAAAGTAAACGATTTTATTTAATATAAAATATGCGACTAAACGCTGTGAAAGCTAAACGACTACTACTGTTGCGGAAACGGTAGAGTCGTTGAAATAATGCAATGCTGTCGCTGTTGATGTTGTGTTGAGCGCCAGCTGTTAACACACTCCCCGGCCGCGTATATTGTCCGAATTTTTCGACTTTCGGGTAATGTGATCACGTACATCAATCGGTGATGTGTTTCGGTGATTACGGTCATGTTTATCGTCAAACCGTCGTTGTTTGTCTTGTGGTAGACGTCCAATCGGTGTCATAGGTGGTCGTATTAGTGGACGTTTCTTTTCGCTGTAATTTGTGATATCACGCTTAACGGTAAACAAACCAATTTGAGGTATCCGCGGACTACTGCCGGAACACCTAAACGATTTGTTATGCGATTTGATCGGCTCCTGTCGTCGACATTGACGTTTCCAATGATATTCGGTGAAACCGTGTCGAAGACATCGAGGACAAGGAGTCGGCGGTATGTCATACTTACGATTGTCTTTACGATTAATGCGATTATTTTCGGTGACAATACCGACTTTTTTGACTGTCATATGTGCGACTTTCGGTTTATTCGAGATATGTCGTTGACTTCGCAGGCGCACAGTTGTCTTCATTTCTGCGATGTCGAGTCCAACGAGAACATCGTACGCGATGTCCATTACGTGAATCGTTACGTATTCGGTGTGTCCGTCCATTTGAATCTTAACGTTGACGACACCGAGTGTATACTTATCGCCGGCGATGGTACCTACTTTGGTCTTATGTCGCGCGTCCGGTCGGAGTTTCATTTGTTTTGCGACATCCTTCGATAAGATAGTAATGTCGGCGCCATTATCTATGAAAGCTCGTACGGGTTTGTCATTAATTCGTATGTCTCGATATCGTTCAGTATGCGAGACAGCGTTAACCACTGGATCCGGATTTTTCGGTTCTGTTCTCGGACAGACGCGCATCCAGTGATATTCGGTTATGCCGTGTCGTCGGCATCGTGGACATGGAGTCGGTGGCCTATCATTGTTACCATTCTGTCGCTTTTTCCAACGATTACGTTTGGGTTGGCCGTCTTCGTCGTCGATAGCGTTAACGTTAAAACTTTTATTTCTTTTTCGTGTCTCTTCGACGAGAAGCGCTATTTGTAGCCATTCTTGAGGCGTTGTCGGTCGTTGACAGGCAATCAGCGGCCTGTAGTAGTCGGGCATACCCTTCGTGAGTAGACCTATCTGTTGTTCGTCGGAGGCGCGCGCTTCGTCCAGAAGGCGGCGCATTTCGTGATAATACGTGAGTACGCTCTCATTAGCTTTGAGTTTTCGGTCGGAGGCTTCGACAAGACCGTGACCAACCATACGACCAAAACGCGCAATCATAAGAGATCGGCATTCGGCCCAGGTCAGGTTTGGAAGTTTTCGGGCGACTTCACGACAATACCAACTGAAGGCATCGCCGGTCAGGTGCTTGGCAAGCGCAAGCAGCCTCTCGTAGTCGTTATAAGCGTATGTCAATGCGGTGAAGCCATCGAGCCATTCGTCGATAGGAGTTACGGAGGAACCGCCTATAAATGGTTCACATAATTTAGATGCGTGTTTTACGGTACTATGCGGTCGTGTTGTTGAGGTATCGGCATCGGAGTCCAATCGCTGTACGCTAGTAATCGATAAACTCGATGCCGTATTGCGATTTTTAATCACGTTTCGTGCGGCGGCGGCCACTTGAGCAGCTCTGGTCAGCGTTGCCAAACGTTGTGCTAATCCATCCTGTGTCGGGTCGTCGGCCATATCGCGTGACAATGCTTCTAAGTCTGAAGCGATTGACGACAAGTCTTCATTCGTGTCTTCGGAAGTCGGGTTGAGTCCGTTCGCACCCGTCGGTACATTAAGTTCGTTACTGAATGGCGGTAGTGTTCGGCCACTACGTAATTGTTGAGACATCGTTGTCTTCGTATCGTTTCTTTAAAACGCTTTATTAACGAAAAACCGTTGAATCGATGAGAGCCGTTAAGGCGACAAAAAACCGTTGTTTTTTGAATTCAAAAGTCGTCGGTGAGTAGGTCGTCGAAGTCGATTTACTTTCGATATCCGCGAGGTAAGTATCTCAGTCGACTGCGCCAATTGAGTTGAGTGGCCGTTGATCAGGCGGCCAACAACTCGGGTTCGGTAAAGTATACGAAATAAGTACACGTTTTTATACGAAAGTAAACGATTTTATTTAATATAAAATATGCGACTAAACGCTGTGAAAGCTAAACGACTACTACTGTTGCGGAAACGGTAGAGTCGTTGAAATAATGCAATGCTGTCGCTGTTGATGTTGTGTTGAGCGCCAGCTGTTAACACAATAGTTTAATTAATAAAATCTAATAATATTTTAAAACTAATAAACTTTTTAAATATTTTAATCATTTAAGACACGGACGGGATTAAAATATTATAAAAAAACTGAAACATCACACATGCATACAATGAGTGTGTACTGGTATTTATAAAATGTTGTTCCCATTTATATTTATATTTATATTTTGACATCACATACAATATATAGTCAGAGGAAAGTTTTTTAGTGTGGGTTCGCCTTAAAGTGATATTAGATTTCATTTGCAAACAAGTTATTTATTTTTACCATTCATTTACTCATTTACTTTATGTTTAAGCGATATTGTGTTGAAACAAATGCTTAAAAATTCTATAATAAAGAATATTCTTTTCAAATAAAAATTTTGTTTCAGTTATTCACCACATATTGTAAGTATATATATATATATTTATATTTATATTTATAAAAATATAATTATTAATATATTTAATTAAAAATATAAATATTTATTAGATAACTGAGTTTTAATAAGATGTCAGAATTGGAGTCAGAGTCGGTGCCCATATCAGGTCCGACACGTGAGGAACGCAATCGTTGGCTGTTTGACTGTAAACGATGTTTCGGTAAATTTGAGACTAAACATGCATTGGAGGAACACCTAAAAAGACGACTGTTTAAGTGTCCGTTTCGTTGTAAAGCATCGTTTGTTCACAAGGATGAGCTCAAAACACACGAAAAAGTTTGCACTAATCGACTGAAAAATAGTTCATTTGATTGCTATAAAATCTATAACATGATGTATGTATTATTATATTTATTAACTTTTCAACTATAATAATATTATTTTTACATAAAAATATTAATTAAGTGTTTGAAATATTTAACTATTAAATATTATATTCATTTATACAATTTATATGCAATTCTTGCCTTTAAATGCCTTATAGATTGTGAATAATGTTTTTTCTTTTTTTCAAAAGTGAACCAAAACATTATGTATTTCGTGATTAATAAGAGATAGAGATTCACACAAAATAATAGATTAGAAGTATATATAGTTAGTTGGGTCAACATTATGTATATAATAACAAGGTTAGTCTTATTTATCATATATATATATATATAAAACTTAATTTTTATTAATTATATTACCCAAAATATGTTTATATTTTAGTGGCAGTATTATATTTTTATATATAGATATAATATTTTAGACATAAAATCTATTTTATATTCAATATAATTTTATATCTTATAATTATAGTAAATGAATAATCCCTATTTTATATATAATATTACTAAATGTATATATTATAAAATCTGAAAATATCAATAGTATTAAGAAAAGTATAATATAAATCATCAAATTTATAAAGAAATTAAATTATAATAAAAACTATTTCTAATTAACAGTAATTACAAATCAATAAACAATATACTATAAATTATGTAAAATTTAAAAAATCTTATCATWGATAATGATATAATACACCTGTTCATTGTTATGTGACTAACCTTGAATACTTTAATACAGTAAATGATATTATATATAAATATTTTATATAACTTTTTTGACATTTAACACCACAAATATTGTAAATATAAAACTGATATATTAATACAAAACTAATGCACTTTTTATTATATATTTATAGACTTAAATGTCATATCATTTACAAAGATATGAAAATAAAATATTAGTCGTAAAAATAGTTTAGAAAAAGTTTGAACAACACTTCGATAAGTGCATACATTATAACAATTATTTTGTCATTATATAAATAAATTTTCTAAACTTAAATATATTAAATAATATTTAAAATACAGTACATATTATAATTAATAGGATATTATTAATTTATAATATATTTTTATAATATATTTTTATAATATAGTAATCTACGTCACAGTTTAACGCCAAGGAAACGGGAAAAATGTCTGCCCGGTCTTAACTTATGGGTTAGATATCCCTATTGGTTTGATAGACCATTGATTGACAACTTGGGACTACCCGTACCTATCAATAGACTGCTTTACGAGGAAAGTGCTATCAATAATAAGATTCTCAAAAATCAATATCTCAAATATAATACAATTCAATTGTATAAAAAATAATACTGTAATTAATTATTTGCTAAACTATTATTGATGTTATGGTGTTATTGTTTTTTATTATTATTAATATTATTATTAATATGAAAATCAATTGTGCGCTTAAACTGCAATCTGTAAAACTATTATAAAACGAAAAATCATTAGTAAATTGATATTAGTATTATTGGTAACTAACTATTTAAAAAGCTTTTTTCGTAATTAAATACCATTAAATTTGTTTAAATCATTATATCATTAAAAGTTATTTTGTGTGAAAGTCTAAAAATAAAAACATTTTYCAAAATTTAAGTGTATCTATCAATCATCTATTTGTATCAACAATTAAAAAAAAAAAATATCATATAAATATATTTATCATATATTTGGCTAAAAACGTTAAGTGGATGAATAGTTAAAATACTGGTGCCCTCCAAAAATGGTACAGGGTCGTTTGGTGACAATATTGCGATTTTTATTTGCCGTACTAAACATATTGATAATAATTGGCGGTATTGTGGGCTTTATATTGGGAAACATCAACTTCAATGACAAGTGGTTTTATTGCGGTAACTTTATCGGAGGACAGTTGGCATCAATATCCATACTGTTCATAGTGTATGGATGTCTGGGACTGTACGCATCGATGAAGCATGATAAAATTGCTATATTAATTTATTTGGCCATATGTGTGGTCTCATTGGTGACTCGGGTGCTATTATGGGCACTGGCAGCTATGCATAGCTATAGATTGGGCTCTGAAAACTATGCTTATGTATCACTCGAGTTGGTTATTATTTTGATGTCTGCCCTCGAGTTTTATATTAACCGATAAATTATTTTTAATCTTTTTTCTTTTTATTTATATAAATAATATATAATTAATATCATTTATGTAATTACTAATAAATTGATTATTATAATAATCTCAATTTTTTGAACCGATTGGTAAAAATATTTAAAGCATCATAAAAATGTTTTTCATTATAATTATGGAAATCAATATAATTAATGTTAGATTTATATAAATATTTACAGTATTATAACACATAAACATACTGTACTTTCCTGTTATACTGTTTACAAATATCTATATTATGCAATAATTATCTAACTTATTGTATTGTATTGTGAAAATGTAATTAAATACTAATTTATTATTAATGTAATGTAAAGTTAAAAATATCAATAAATTATTCTCACATGTATTCTCATAATTACTGACAATATTATATTAAATATTATTTTAACTAATAATTTATTAATATTTTAAACATCACTCCATCTATTAATTAATAAATACAATATTGTAATTTAAGATTTAAATTTTTTCATAATAAGTAAATTTATAAAAAAATATAGAATTATATAATACTAATATTTTTATTATTTTTTACAAAAAGTGAAAATAATAATATTATACAAAAATGTTATTAGTTAGCTAAATTAAAAATACTTATAATTTTAAAAGTTATAACCAATAAACTATTCATATATTTATATCATAGCATAGCAGCTAAACAATAAATAAATAATAATAATAATAAACTTTATTAATAAACTTTTTATTATTTTTATGGAAATATCTGATAAAAGTTTTAGAAATCTTTATTTTATATTAATTTATTAACAAAATATATAATTTTAATATCAATTAGCAAATTGTTTGATTTTTTGGTTCAATAGATTTATTGTTTTATTTTCAATAGGCATCGGAAGCTTTGATGAAATAATTTGATGTAGAAATACATTATTTAAAACGATGAACAAAATTGGCACAAATAAAGTGTGAAAATTATAGTCAACAGATGTTTTACACACAAAAAATGTATTGATTATTACACGCAATATTAAATCCATATAAATGGCATATTTTAATTTAGCCAAATTAAGATTATGAAAATCACTTTTAAATGTCTCAATTTTATCGTTAATATACGTAAAAAATGTTTTTGTATTATTTTCATTGTCGATGTCTTCAAAACTAAATTGCAATATAGATTCATATCTGACATAAACAGTATAGAAAATAATAGAAAACAATTGTGATCCGGGTATTAGTGTAGTTATGAAACAATGATTATAAAAAGGCAGGTAATCGTTGTGTCGATTAAAGTTACCAATTGTGTCATACATATACAAATATATATGCAATTTAATACATAATAAATGTATTGAAATATTTAATGCATTTAATAGCCCATAATATTTGATGCTATGTTGATAATCGTAATCAATTAATTTGTTAATTAATTGATTTAATATATTTTGTTTTATTCTTAAATATACATAAGTTATAATTATTGAAAGATATTTCAGACAACACAACATTTTACAAATTAAAAGTATCGCACAATTTTCATTAAATGTAATTAATGATATCATATGTAACAATAATGATAAATATGTTATCATAAATATAGCACACATTAGATGATTGACATATTTGTGCGATGATGATAATCCATAAAATATTAACATATATTTAATCATTGTTGACTAATTTATACAATATACAGAATATACTGTAAATAAAGTAAAATTATTGAATTAAAAAGCTTTATTATTATCGCAATTATTCAATCACATTGATGTTATATAAAATTATTATTATTATTATTATTAAATACTAAATATTTTGAAACATTTAACATATATGGTAATATTGTATAACATTATACATAACAAATATTTGTTATAATAACAAAAACTACTTGTAWTGTTTAAAATGTAATATAATGTAACTAAAAATAGTAGTTTTGAATAAAAGTGATAATTTTTCTAAATAATATAGTGTCGACCACTAGCCATTTGAACATTACATTGTTTGCAACTCAAGTTATTAATATTTCAGAGCCCAGTGTAATATATAATTATATAAATAAACATATATTTTATAGATGTTTATTTACTTTGTTTAGTTAATATGATTTTTTATATATTCAATAGTCTAGACTCTAAACAAATGTATAATATTTTATTTATTAGTACAGAATAATTAAAAAAAATATTTATTTCATAGAAAATTTACTTAATTCAATATTTTGTTTATATTCGAGCAAATAATWATAAATTGTTTTTTATTACATTTCTAATTAATATTAATTATAATAACAATATGTTATAATTTAATACAGTTTTATAATATTGGATATTTAGTTATTCATAAATATTATTTAATCTTTGCCTAAATATACAGTAAATACAAAATATTAAGTAATTTTAAACTTTTCACTAATTCTTAGTATTTTTATTAAATTTCTATAAAGTATAATATATGATATCATACTGTATTCATATTCATAGTAATATAATATATTTAAATATTAGATGTTTTTATGATCAATTGTTTATAAAATATTATACTTATCAATAGCAATGTTATAATCTCATGTTTATATTAAGCTCATAATACAGTTACATAAAACCTATTATGTAAAATTTATTGTTTTTCAATGATAAAGTTAAACTCAAACATAAATACACAAAAAATGATATCATAAAATATTATACTGTACTGCATATAGTCTATTTATACATTGTATAATTGATAACAATAACTTATTTGGATAATACATGTTAATTATTGTTATTTGATATACAGTAAGTTATCTTTAAAACAGTATATTGTATTTTAAAAGATATTATTTAGAAATTATAATAACTAGTTATAAACATTGCTTTATATTACTTAAGTTTAAATAGCATAAATTTGATTGAATTTTCAAAATAAACAACTTTATATTTTGTATATTATAATTATTATAATAATATATCAATAGWGTATTTGGGTTAAATTGTCCATGTTAAATATAGTTTTGAATTAATTTAGTTAACTTTAATTATTCAATTTGTATAACTCTTTCGTGTGAATTATTATTATGTTAATATTGTAGTGTATTCAACAATATTTAATATAATATAATAAAACAGTAATATAATATATATAAATATATATATATTATTTACATAATTATCGAAATTTTTGTGTGATATGAAATATGCTGTTAAAAATAAAAATAATTATATCTAATGTCTCACAATAAATGAAATAATAAATCAATAAATTTTATATTGTAACACATGAACTGAATAACTTTAAATAATGATTTGTTAAATAAATTAAAAAACATACAAAAAAATTTTATTTGATATATATATATATATATATATATTACTCATTTAGTAAGTAAATACAATATGAAAATAACACTTGAGATAAGATAAATAAGAGGTGAATTATTATCGTTAAAATTGAATTATCATTATTACTTGTAAAACGGTTAGCAAAAAAAATTCTTAATGTAAACTAACTGTTTGTTTTCTATTTGTATACAATTTTCATTATAATTTTTTGTGATAATACAGTAAATTTATATATAATTAAATTTTCAGCAATTACAATTTATATTTTGCTGCATAAATATTTATTTATAATATAGTTTAACACATTGAATAACACATTAAGAAAAATAAATTCTAAAATCAATAACTATTAAGTGCTTTTATAATTAAATAATCATATTATGTATTATTAATTTTTAAATCGTGATTGTTATATAAAATTAATTTTTATTGTTTGTGTCTGAGTGTATATTAATAGTAAATTATTAATTATATTGATAGTTAAAATAAATGCATATATAGAAAGACAATTATAAGTAAACAGTGTTTTATATAATACTATAAAAAATAATGTCAAAAATAAAAATACAAATTATAAACATGTAATAAATATATAATTAATTGTAATAATATGATAATTATATAAAAAAACAATTTTATAATAAAAATTAAGAAAAAATTAATTTTTGGTTTATTAATAATAATTTTTAATAAAAATAAACCAATTAATTTATTTAATAATAACCACAATATTTAGTTAATAAAAACTAAAATATCATAAAAATAATAAATTTATAAATAGTTATAATTTACATAATAATATAATTTATTTGTGATATTCAACAAAAAATAATTATGTTAGAAAAATATTTATTAAATTTAAAGTTTACATTTATTGGACTCAATGTATTAATAATAATTTGTGCCGTATTTTGCTTTATATACGGAAACTTTGACTTCTATGACAAGTTTGTTAACTCGGGTTCAGTGATTGGCGGACATCTGACACAGTTATCTGTGCTGTTCCTCGTCTATGCCTTACTGGGTATCTATGCTATTATAAGAGTGGATAGGATGGCATTGTATGTCTATACCAGTATTGGATTAATATCATTGTTGATCCGTAATTTTTCTACCGGTTTGGCCGCATTGCACGGGTATTCGTGGTTTAGACAGGGATACGGCAACTCATTTTATGCAATATATACCTGGTTTGAGTTGGTGTCTGTCCTACTATCGGGATATCTTGTTTTCACTGATAAAGATTAGTATTATTTATTTAATTAATTTGTGATAATAAGTTTCCAAATATTAACTAAAAAATATGTGATAAAGATTATTCAATATTAGATTAATGTAATTTTTAAATATTAAAAGTATTTACYATAAAATCTAGAATTATATTTAATTGTAAATAAATATTTTATTTGTAAATATTTTCACACAATTTGAATGAACTTTTAGCTTAAATTATAAGCTAAAAACAAAAATATTTACTATCTGATAGCAAAAAATAATCAATTATAATTTTAGATATTTAGTATTTTAGTCGTTAAATTATTTTTTAATTTTAATAGATATGAAAACTAAAGTGGAGTTTTAAAAAATAATATTTAAAACTGATTACAACGATAACCAATAAAACTAATTGATAAAGTATTTAATTAAATAACTTTTGTAAAATAGTTTATATACCAGTTTTAGTTAAACTTAATCAATGAATAAATAAAATATTAATATTAAATAATTAAAAATATATGTTTAACTTATTATAAAAATGTTTTAATTATAAAAATATMTAATACAATACAATATACATGTAATATGAATGTATGTTAATATTGCAAAATATTACATTACATTATTTTTTTTAATTAATTTTACTAATTTTTTATAAATTATATAGATTTAAAAGTTGGAATAAAAATAAAATAAAATAACATTTATAGTGCATATATTCATAAAATAATATTTGTTAAACTTAACAAACTATCTGAAACTTATAAAAAATTATTTATTAATATAATAATGTATATATACTTTTAAATTAACTTAATATAACTTTTTACAATATAATGAAAAGTATTATAGGTTATAATGTAATTACAATAATTATGATGAATCTATAATATCTTATAAATTACATGATTTATCATTTATTTGGGTGTAATTAATAAAGATATCATTGATGTTGTCCTTCATTATAATTTTAAAACCAAATCTAAAGTATTTAAAATCAAAATATCTTACATTTAAAGCAATGATTTTTTTGTAAGTTATAACTTATAAGTAAAATTAGACCAAATATTTGCATAAATGATATATAATTAAAATTGTAGTGCAATAATAATTTAATTTKATAATACAGTATAACGTTATATAGTATATATAAAACTATAACTATAATATTATTTGTAAATATTTATATTATATTTATATATATTAGATCTACAATATCTATAAAATTGAATGTAATTAATTTTTATTTTTAATAAATTTTATTAAAGATATATCAAAATTTATTTATAATATTTATATTAATATCTATTTAAAATCTTTCATATATTATGAAACGGTTCGGTTAGAGTTATCCTTTTCAATAACCCATATAAAGCAATCTTTAATGAGCTAAAAATAATATGTGTTAAGTAACTGTTAGGGTCTATAATTTAATGTGTATTATTGGGTCTTACGGGTCATTAGTTTAAATTTGTAATACTATAGCGGGAATGGGTCTCATATTTAATAGAAACACCACCATTGGTTGTGACCCATTGGTCATCTTTGCTCAAATAGACTGTCCATCTTTTATATTCTCCATCTCCTCTCAGATCTTTTCCATAGCAGTTCCTCAGCTGATGCTTCTCCTCATAAGAGGCACTCAATGCTGTTCCGCAATCAGTCGGCGCTAAAGGACAGTAAGTCGAGTCAGTTTCGATATCTCTTTGCATTCAAGCAGACAGTGTGCGGTTAACCCACAGTCAGGAAACTTTACATTGTTTCTAGTGAATCACAAATAGTGATATAAATAAAGTATAATAACTTGATATTCATTAATAAATCAATAATTAATAAAAATAATATTTTTTGTATATTTAAATATTATAAAATACAAACTCTGTTCATATATCCAATTAAATGCAATTACATACAATCACATACAATCAATAGCCTAATTAAAACTTCCCTTAAAGTTATTGTGAATATTATATTTAAAAACAATGTTTTATTTTTATTAAAATCCAAAATACAAGAAAAAAAAGTTTCATTGAATTTAAATTGGATTTTTGGGTTAGTTTTTCACTAAACAATTTACATATATATATAATATATAATTTATTATTACCACACAGATATATTTTCATTTAAAAACGTTTTCATATATTTTATAGTTTAGATGGGAAAACGGTAGATAAAGTATTGACATATACGATATAATACAGTATTTGCAAAATACAAAATAAATTTTATTTTGTAAGATAYTATATTTTAAACTCTCTCTCTCTCTCTCTCTCTCTCTCTCTCTCTCTCTCTCTCTCTCTCTCTCTCTCTCTCTCTTATATTTGCCACACCTTAATGATCAATAATAATCTCGTATTTATATCTCTTATATTAAAGTAAAGCCTCAAGCATTTTATATACAGATATAATTAATTAATTTGATTCCGTAATTCCTAAAATAACTTAGTAGTTAAATATATTGATATTTTTATAATTAATTCAAATTAATATTTATATTATTTATTTATTTAAAGTTTAATGTTTATTAAAATTATAATATACTTATGTTTCTTATTTATATAATTTACAGTAGTTTTAAATATAAAAGTAAAATTATATTTAGAATAATTAAAGTTTTATTTTAATAAATTATTTACTATAGTTTATCACAATATTAAACTAAACAATAAATCTAAATGATATTGAAAATAATAATAATTATTGTTATAGTAGTAACATATTTTTAAAGAATTCATTATTACTATAATTGTTTTGTTTATATTAATATAATATAATTTTATTGAATATGAATAATCATAAAATATAATTGAAATACTTTATATAACTTTTATTATAATATAATATATTCCTAGAAATGTGCCCTTAATTAGAGCACAAGGAGTTGCTTTAAGTGAAAACTTTTATGTATATGTAATAAAAACCATAAGAAAAAACAAACAAAAGCTTTCATAAAACAAAAATTTAGAAAAATTTAAATCAAGTTTTAATATAATATTTAAATACATATATCAGGAATTAATAACTTAAATAAAATATAATATAATTATTATTATTATAACCATTATTAGTATAAAARGCCTGTCCGCCAAAATATAAGTAATAATATATAATAAAAAAAAGAAAAAAATAAAATAAAAGGAAAATAAAAATAATGTAATTATAAAAAACAAAAACCAATGTAAAAAACAACAAAAATCGAGATTAAGTCCAAAAACTTATGACTCGATTATATGTGTGAAACAACACTTTCGCCAAACATTAATATATTGTTGACTGTTGTGGACGGTATTAGTCGATGAAAACATGATTCCCTACCGAATCCCATGGAGAAGCCTAACCAGTRTTGCGGTGCAAATGATAGCCGTAGCCCTCATTGCTATCGAAAGAGATGTTATGCACCGTAATGTTAATAACGCCCGACCCTATCGTGATAGCTATGACTATATAGTGATCGGTGGTGGTAGTGCTGGCTGTCCAGTAGCCCGACGTCTCTCAGATGCTGGACATAGCGTATTACTTCTGGAGGCCGGACCCGTCCAGAGCTTTATATCAGATGTTCCCGGAATAGAACGGACATTGTTAAGAGATAATCCCCAATACAACTGGTTATATATAACAGCACCACAACGTAAAATAGGTTTGGGCCGTACAATACCAGGTGTTTATATTGAGGACAAGGGTCGCGCATTGGGCGGTACATCAACTATAAATCGTATGGTATGGATCAGACCAAATCCCCGTGATATGGATAATTGGGTTCATACATATGGCGCTGAGGGCTGGAGTTGGGCCGAGACGTTGCCAATATTTACCAGAATTGAAAATAATAGTGACTATCAAGTGGTCTCTCAAAATCCCGAATATCACGGAACACATGGACCGGTGGGTATCACAACTGTCAACCCAAAAGACAACTTCATTCTGGATCAGGTTCGCCAATCATACAACTCATTGGGCATTCCCATTGTCGACCTCAACGGTCCGACACAATTGGGAACTAACTTTGTTCAGCTCAGTATTGAAGACGGATGGCGTGAAAGCTCTGCCAATGCATACTTGGATCCGAACCCCAATCCCCACAACCTGTACATCTCAACTGATTCCTATGTGACTCAAATACTTATAGATGATGTTCACGGAAAACCTACGGCTACTGGAGTKCAGTTTGATGTCACTGATGCTTACGGTAAACGGGAGACATATCGTGTGCGAGCAAACAAAGAGGTCATATTAAGTGCGGGTAAGTTATCACATTATTAAATACTGATGTAATGATATTATAGTTATTAAGTAATAATTAAATTTATGGCAAATCGTGTGGCAAACAGACAAAACAATTAATTTGATTATATCAGTATTCATGTTAATTATTGTTTGCATTAAATGGGTAAAAACATTGGCTTTCACACAAATTTATATAATTATTTTAATTAACAATCGTTATCTACAGTATTAAACAAATTATTTATTAATAAGTATTGTTAAATTAATTTATGGCAACCAAATTTGATAATATTTTTTTAAATTCATCTATCTAACAAAATTATAAAAATTTAGCACATTAATTAACCTTATATTATTACAAAATAAACTACTAAAAAATGYTTATTTTAAATAATTATTTTATTTAAGAAATATTAATTTGAAAACGAGTGATTAAGTTAARCAATTTAAGTTTATTTGCATAATATAGGCCATTATTAAGATAATAAAAAAGTAATTAAAATATTTTAAAATTTGATTTTGTTGATATTAATATATTTATATACAATTAGTATTAGTATTAAATGTTTTTAATTACCGATATTAAAATATAATGATTTATAATAATTAAATAGAGAGACAACTTTAGCTATACTAATGAAATTAAAAAAATTATTTTTTATTTTAAGGCTCTTACGGTTCGCCACATTTGTTGATGTTGTCCGGCATCGGACCTAAAGATCACTTGAGCCAAATAGGAATTAATACTATAGTAGACCTACCGGTTGGTTACAATCTGCAAGAGCACGTCCAGGTATCAGTCGAGAGTCTCATCAAAGACCCCCAACCGTTCCTCAATGACTTTCCTGAGTTAACCACTGAAAAGTTATATCAGTTAATCAAGAAAAATATGGGTCCACTTAGTTCGTCACCTGTTGTCCACACTTTCATCAATACTAAGTCTAACTCGGAAGAGCCCAAGTGGCCAAATGTTGTACTTTCCAATCGTTTCTTACAATTTTCGACCAATTTGTCCGAACTTATTGAGATTTATAGTAAAGAACAGTTRCATGAATGGGCTCAGTATTACTACCCATTGATGGGCGCACCCTATTTATTAACAGACATATTTGTAAGGCGCACCCGTAGCGTAGGTCGTGTTTGGCTTCTTTCCAAAGACCCTTATATTTTGCCAGCAATTGATCCCAATTTTTTTGGTGACGAACGTGACTTCGAGGACCTGTTAGAAGCATTCAAATTCCAGCTCTATTTTCTGCAGAACTCTGCCATCGCTAAGTATGTTCGCCTTATCGATACACCTGTGCCTCCTTGTGCTCAACTCTTCTGTAAAGATCGACCCATTGAACAGTGCGATGACTATCTTAAGTGTTATATCACTAAAATCGGAGACAAAGAGCACCATTCAGTTGGTACGTGTCGTATGGGAGATCCGCACAGAAAAGACACTGTTTTGGATCCCAAACTCAAAGTTAAAGGCGTCGATGGGTTGAGAGTATGCGATGCATCAGTTATGCCGCGCTTACCTAATACTAACACCAATGCCGTGTCCATTATGATTGGCGAGAAGTGCGCCGATATTATTAACAGTAATGGAGGTTATGGTAATCACAATAGTAATAGTCTCGGTTATAGCAAAGAAATAATAGTTAGCGATAGTGGACACGGATATGATAGCGATAGTGTTAGTAATGTTTATGTAAGCAATGATAACAAGTATTTAAAAGCTTAATGATTGCCAAATAATAACTTTTATATTATATAATGTATACTGATATATATATATTACAAAATATTAATGTTTAGTCTATATGTTTTGTTTGGTAAATAATATTTAAAATTTATCTTATTTTATTTTTGTTTTGTTTTCTTAAAATTGTTGTATTTTTAATATAAATTGCATAATTTGTTGTTTTCATTTAATAATAGACTTCATCAATAAATATTTTTTAAAATATTAATATGCAAGCCGTTAACGATTATTACTTTCATATTAAACTAAGTAATATAAGTAGCGGTAAATTATTTTTTTAAATTAGATATAAAAAAATATATATTAACAAATTTTGTAATGACAATATAATAAAAAATTATACACAAAAAACTTGCACAAAATATCTTAATTGATATTTATTGTTTAATATTATTATGTGTTATGTCTAAAGTGCATTGATAAATTAGCCAGATGTTTTAGTATAGAAAAGCAATTAAGTTAATAACATGATTAATATTTAGATTAAAACTATTTTTAAATGAATATTAACATAAATATATAAATAAACTTACATTTAAACAAAATTAAATATACTCAATTGTAAATTTACTAGATTAATAATAAAAATATTAAAAATCTATTGTTAATAACAATTTGATATATAATAATTGAGATTATTGGGAAACTCTTATTTAAAAAATTTTAATATTACAATATTAATTGTTACTTTACACAAATTATAAATTATTAGTTAACTATAAACTTTAAATTTAATTAAAAGTTAGTAAAATGTTTGAATACTCATAATTAATAAACTGATATTCGAAAACATGTTATTAGAAAAAAATAAAATTTTTCCCCTGAGTGTAAATAACTATAAATTTTTAGGTTAATTTTGTTATTTTTAAACTCAATTCATTTAAATGATAATTTAATAATTTTGATATTTATTATCAGTATTTTATTATTTTTAATTATATTTATATTTATTTGTATTCAAATAATGTATTTATAATATACTCTATTTAATTATCCTTTTAAGCTATATCTAAAATTGACATTTTAATTATATATCATATAAATTGTATATTTATATTATACAATATTTTATAATATATTTATACAGTATTTTCTGCGGAAAATTATGTCTTATTTAATAATATGCCTAAAGTTTAGTCTTTGAACTACAATATTAACTTCAATCAAACAAATTTAATTAATATTAAGTAATACATTAAATAAATCAAAATACTTATTTTTATTTCTTAACAATTAAATCCTGCATATTAAATAATGGACATATTTATTATTGTTAATTTATTTTTTAAAAATAAATTAAAATAATAAAAAATATTTTATTATTAGAAAATAGATTATCATTAAATTATATTTATATATACAGTATATATAATTATATAAAAAGTTAATTATTTATATTTAGATTTATATATTTTTTAATAAATATTTTAGAATTTAATTGGAATACAAACAAAAACAAACAAAAAAATAGTTAAAAATCGAAATTCAAGTTTTCTATTTTTTTAAAATAAAAATAATATAATATATAAAAATATAAATTTAGCTCATACTATTAAAATTTATACATTTAATATTGTATTATTACTTTAAATACTATATTTATTAAAAAAAATCAAAAATTGTAGAAAAAATAATGTATTTTAAAATCAATAAAATTAGATGTTTAACAAAAATAAAATATTTCTAAATTTATTTATAGTAATCAAAAATTAATACAAAAATAATAAATATTTCATTTTAAGTTCAAATCTAGCGACTCGATTGTGTGAAATTTTTTACAAAATACTAGTGCATTATCTATTTGTTATCATTGCATATTAGTATCAAAAAACATGTATCCCTACCGAATCCCATGGAGAAGCTTAACCAGTATTGCGGTGCAAATGATAACCGTTGCTTTCATTACTATACAAAGGGATAATCAACACCATAGTGTCAATAATGCCCATTCATTTCGTGATAATTATGATTATATAGTGGTCGGTGCGGGCAGTTCTGGTTGTCCCGTAGCTCGACGTCTATCTGATAGAGGCTATAGTGTATTGCTTCTTGAAGCTGGTCCCGTACAGAGCTTTATAACTGATGTTCCCGGTGTTGAACAAACTATCCTTAGGGATAATCCACAGTATAACTGGGCATTTAGTACAGTACCTCAACGAAAAATAGGTTTATCCCGAACTATACCGGGTGTTCTCAATGAGGATAAGGGACGTGTGTTGGGAGGGTCATCAACCATTAATAGTTTAGTGTGGCTCAGACCCAATCCACGTGATATGGATAATTGGGTTCATAAATATGGTGCAACGGGTTGGAGTTGGGCCGAAACTTTACCCATATTTAACAGACTCGAGAATAACAGTGATTATCAATTTATTTCGCAAAATCCCGAATATCACGGAACACATGGACCGATAGGTGTGATGTCAGTCAATGCAATTGACAACTTTATTCTGGATCAGGTTCGCCAATCATACAATTCAGTGGGCATTCCCATTGTCGACCTCAATGGTCCGACACAATTGGGAACTAACTTTGTTCAGCTCAGTATTGAAGACGGATGGCGTGAAAGCTCTGCCAATGCATACTTGGATCCGAACCCCAATCCCCACAACCTGTACATCTCAACTGATTCCTATGTGACTCAAATACTTATAGATGATGTTCACGGAAAACCTACGGCTACTGGAGTTCAGTTTGATGTCACTGATGCTTACGGTAAACGTCAGACATATAAAGTTCGCACAAACAAAGAGGTCGTACTAAGTGCGGGTATGTTATTGCATACAATTTCTTTAATTATGTTATTTTTATATTTGATTGAGTCTTAAACAGCGGCTATAATGTCGTTAATTATAATTATCTGATTATCCAGATTTAAAAATGACAAAAGTCATAGAAAATATTATAATTAATCATTTATTAAGTTATTGTATTATTGGTAAATAACAGATAAGTGTTAAAAAATATTAAAAATAACATTGCGACAAAAAACTGCTATAAAATCTATGAGAATACTGTATGTAAAACTTTAATTACAATAATTACAATTATCTGATTAATACCATTGTACGAGTTTTACAAATTATAATTTAAATTGTATTAATTTATTCAAAAATATAGTTAACTCAACTAAATCAGACAAACATTTTATAGTATTTTTAACAGTAATCTTTCAGTTAACAATTACTGTATATTGTTAAAGTATTTGTCTGAATTAGTTAAGTTAATTATATTTTATGAATAAATTAATAAAATTTAAATTACAATTTGTATAACTCGTTGCAGTGAATAGTAATTATCTGACCAATTATTAAATCAACAGTTAATTAAAAAAATGATCAAGTACAATGTTATTAATCAGATACAGTAATTGTAATTAATAGCATCACTGATGATTTATTTATCATTATCATCATTATTTGAAATAAATGTTATTAATTTAACAAAATCACTATTTTATAGTATATTTAGAGTTAATTTAAATACATAGTAATCTTTTTTAATAGTTTATAATTATGTATATTTCTATACTAAATATTATCAATAATTTTATTTGAAGGGTCATATGGTTCACCACATTTGTTAATGTTGTCCGGCATCGGACCTAAAAGTCATTTAACAAAATTTGGTATTAAACCGATAGTGGATCTACCTGTCGGTTATAATCTTCAAGATCACGTACAGGTGTCCATTGATAGCTTAATTAAAGATCCGCAACAATTTCTTAATGATTTTCCTGAGTTAACTACTGAAAAGTTGTATCAATTGATTAAGAAAAATATGGGTCCATTAGGTTCATCACCAGTTGTTTACACGTATATTAATACCAAATCCAATGCAAATGAACCCGAGTGGCCAAATGTTGTCCTCTCTCATCGCTTTTTACAGTTTTCAACCAATCTAACTGAACTAATTGAAATCTATAGCCGAGAACAGTTAGATGAATGGGAACAGTATTATTTTCCATTACTGGGTGCACCCTATTTAAGTTCAGAGGTATTTGTTCGCCGAACTCGTAGTTTTGGTCGGGTGTGGCTTATGTCTGAAGACCCGTATGTTTTGCCTGCTATTGATCCAAATTATTTTGCCGATGACCGTGACTTTGAAGATATGTTAGAGGCTTTTAAATTCCTGATTAACTTTCTACAAAACTCTGCCATTTCAGAGTATATAAACTTTATGCATACACCTGTGCCTCCCTGTGCTTCATTACTTTGTATGGACCGACCATTCCAACAGTGCGATGAGTATCTTAGGTGTTATATAACTCAAATAGGTTTCAAAGAGCATCATTCAGTTGGTACGTGTCGTATGGGAGATCCGCACAGAAAAGACACTGTTTTGGATCCCAAACTCAAAGTTAAAGGCGTCGATGGGTTGAGAGTATGCGATGCATCAGTTATGCCGCGCTTACCTAATGCTAACATCAATGTCCTGTCCATTATGATTGGCGAAAAGTGCGCCGATATTATTAATAGCGGTTACTAAAGATTTGTATTGTAAATATAATAATCCATTTATTTATTTATTTAGGTTTATATTTTAAAACTATTAACTTACACAAAACATTTATTGTACAAATTATACTATAATATAAAATAAAATAATTTGTATTTATAACTTATTTTATTGTATACTAATTTAATTACTCTGTATAATATAGAGTATCAAACATTAATTTTTTCCCACATTCATGTAGTTACATGACAAATATATGACATAAAATTTATTTTTCGTCTATTTTTAGCAGCCATAAAATGCTTCATTTTTGAATATTTAAAAATTATATAAAATGAATTTTTATATCTTAATGTTTTATTAATATAATATTTAATAATTATTATTTTTCAATGCTAAATAATATTTGACTAATTTATAATACAAGTATTAAACAATATTTTTATTGTTGATTTAATGACTGATATCTTCTATATTATGATATAATAATAACTTTCAAAGAATTAACTGTATTATTGAATACCATTATTAGGTACATTAAGACCACTTAGATTAGGTACACTAATTAAAATTTTTCAAACAATAATTATCTCACTTTATCAATATAATGATAATATTTAATATTTAAGTGATTTATAAATTTACGGTAAATAATAAACAATTTATAAATAAATAATAAACAATTTATAAATAAATAATAAACAATTTATAAATAAATAATAAACAATTTATAAATAAATAATAAACAATTTATAAATAAATAATAAACAATTTATAAATAAATAATAAACAATTTATAAATAAATAATAAACAATTTATAAATAAATAATAAACAATTTATAAATAAATAATAAACAATTTATAAATAAATAATAAACAATTTATGATAAAATTTATTGTTCTGTTTTAAAATATTAAGTTTGTAAACAATTTTGTCTTTTATTTAAATAAACTTAAATCATTTTTTTAAAAATATGATACTAATGTAGTATATGATATTGCAGTTTATATAAATGTTATCATATTAATTCACAATCTACAAATTGTTTACTAAAATTGAATATTATTTTAATAAATAGAAACTTAATTTTATAAAATAATTTATGATTTAAAATAAAATATTAAAATATTATTTAAATTAAGCAAACATATGGAGTGGTTTTATTACTAAAACTATATTTCTAGTTTTCAACTCTAATATATTTAATATAAGATAACGTATAATAAATTTATCATATATTTGAAGAGTATTTTATTCAACTATTAATCCCATTATAAATAATTACTAAAAATATTATTTCAAATTGAGTTCGTATGAATAACGTTTATTATAGAAACTAGCTTGATAAATTATATAAATTGATAATGATGCATTTTTATAATAAAAATATTATTATTGCATAATAGATGGAATATACTGTACATAAATTGTATATATGATGTGATATTTTAGTGTAAAAATGCATTATTTTGCACATTTATAGTATATATTGTACTCACAGTAATAACTTAACTGTTGTATGCGATTATAATTTTTTTTAAAAATCATAATTGATAAACTTGTTTAAATGTTATTTCAATGCTAAGTTTATATTATGTAATAAAACATACAATTACATGCTAACAGTAACAATGGTAAAATATATGAAATTGATTATTGATTATTGGCATAATTTGTTTATCAAGTAGTAGAGTACATAAACTTATTGTTTTATAATTGCATGAAATCAAATCAAACGCAAACCAGTAGCAACACAGTGAGTGAACAAATTTTAATAGGAGTATAAATTAGTGAGCTTGGTGAACTATTTAAAAATTATTAAATTATTTCTACAAATTGTCAAAACATTATATATTTTTCTATAAAAGTTTATTTATTTAATTTGTTGTTAAACTGTAAAAATCATGTCTACAAATAATATTAATAGTGAGAATATAACAAATAATATAAAGTTGACCCTCTCATTTAACAAATTGGGCAAATATTTATTATGGTTTGGTTTTTTTAGTATGTTTTTCATAAATTTATTCAAAGTTATTGAACAAAAGTGGATCCCATGGCCGGCATTAATATTTGTGTGGGCAATGAGTGCCACCACTATATTTATCGGGTGTTTAATACTATTTATTACACGTAAAACTATATCAAAATACAAACGCAATGGACTGGTGTTTGACGGCGTCTACATAAACACCATCTCTGGTCTCGTAGATATGCAAAATACCGGCTCCCGACCGGCCATACCCACACTGTTTCGACAGTTTAGCTATAGTACACCACCGCCCAGTTATGATCAAGCGGTACAACAGGACGATCCAAGCTAGACATATACACAAACTGATACACATGTATACCTGAGCTTAATTGGATACTCATATACTTAAATATAGCTAATTCAATGAATGTTTGGTCAAATACAGTAATGACTTGATTTTGCTATAGTTTTCACACAATAATCATAACATTTAGATTTTGCTTTTGATCTCAACGATTGCTAAATAATTATATTAGTTATAGTTTACTATAATATTAATGTATTTTTATAGAATTAATAATAATTATGTACTAATTATCGACATTTATTTTTATTTATAAAAACTTTACAATGTTTATCACAAAAAATATTTATTTATTAAATGAAATATTTATATTTATAGTTAAAAGTATTAATTATTATTAAGAATAGTATTTATTTTTAGAGAAAAAGCAAATTGAAAACACAATTTTCGTAAATTATTTATAATATGCAAAATGTGGCTAATATTTACCTATTGGTCAATACTTTTACAGCTATTTTTTGCGACATTATTAGTATTCAAATGAACTAATCTGTCGATACCTATACTATGATTTACTGGGATTTAACAACTAATAGATGATATAATATTAATAAATACTTTTTGGACTAAATTTAATGAAATCTGTTTTGTATTTTTTTAATAAAGAGAATTAAATAAAGTATTAAAAAGAAAAATGATATAAATTAATTATTTTTAAAACTAAATATTTACTTGAAAAATATAAAATCTCTCTCTCTCTCTCTCTCTCTCTCTCCCATCTTTTTACAGCTATTTAAAGTAAGATACTGTACTATACATAGAGTATGTAAATATATTTTATGATATATTATATTATCAATAACAGTTTATGTTTATTCATAGTTTATTAATAACAAAAGGTAAATAATGTATTTATTAATTTATTAGTTTAATTGCAATTATAGTGAATTTATTAAAATCTATTTAACTTTTATAACCTAAAATACTTTTTAATGTTTTTTAAAAAAAA
The DNA here is from genome assembly GCF_028296485.1 of Oppia nitens. Taxonomy (NCBI): domain Eukaryota; kingdom Metazoa; phylum Arthropoda; class Arachnida; order Sarcoptiformes; family Oppiidae; genus Oppia; species Oppia nitens. The sequence continues at coordinate 18,801 of NW_026533252.1, read as the reverse complement.
CTTTCATTTAAATTTTTAAATGATTTAATAGCCTGGTTAAAACATTTTTATCAATTTATATTTAAAAGAGATATTAAATGATATGTTATTTATAAAATACATTATCTCAATTTTTAATTAATTTAAATTTTAACAGCAGTGTTATATTATATTCAATTTAAATATCCTAATTTATTTATTAGTATATTTTTTACAAGTTATCGAGTTATACGAAAAAAATACAAATTTTAATTGCAAATATTGTCTCAACAAAACAAAATTGCGATTATCAGGGGATGGCTAACAATAATATTACTTTAGGTAAATATTATATCAATTAAAATATAATATCATTAAATGTATGAAATGCTGTACAATATGTCATTAATTAATTCATACTTTAGCCAATTTTTTTGTGATGGCAAACGTGGTCGCGGACAGGTTAAACATGACACCGGTGCATATTTTGCTATAATTACACAATATAGTGGTCATCAATTGATTATTTATGTGGACGGGTTTGCTGGCAACGGTATGCACGACAATGGAGATAAAGGGTCACCACTTATAGCCTATGAGTTAGCTGTCGAGCCTAAGTTTAAAGACAAGTTTTCAGCTAAAATACTATAGATATTCGTGGAAATGGATCCTAAAAAATAAAAAAAAAACTTTTTAAAAAATTTAAATAATTATAGACAAACATTAAATGTATTACCAATTCATGTGGAGGACCAGATATTATGTAAAAGTTTTGATGAAGTGATACCTTATCTATTGGACAATTATACTAACTATTATTCAATCCCTATGTTTGTATTGGCGAACAAAACAATAGTAATGATGGTTTGACTAATGAAGGTTACAATCAATACAATAAACCAAAAGAAACTGATTGTGAAATAATTTCTGCTAAAAATACTACTGAAAATGTTTTAATATATTTTAATTATAGCTCTTTTAATAATTAATTATAATTTACTTATAGATTTAAATTTTACATATTTATACATATTTATTATTTATAATATTAGAATAAACAAATTAAAAAATATTTTAAATTATTATTTTATAATTTCAAAGTTATAATATTTTGATATTATTTATTTATTTTAAAAATTTATTGCTTTAATACAGTAAATACTAATTACTATATATTAAAATAATGTAGAATAAACTATTGGTAATTAGCATAATATTATTTATCAAAATATCATTTTTAACAATTTATATATAAGTAATTCTACATAAAGTAGTATAAAATTATTCTTATTATTATTTATATTAAATACATATATGACATATGAAATTATAATAATCTCTAAAAAAATTCAAACTGAACTAATTTTTTTTATACCTACCGTAAGTATTTTATTTTTAAACATTTTACTATACATATAATATTTATTCAAACAAATGTTATTATAGTTTAAAAAAACAAATTATTTACTAACATTTGATAAGTTTATGAAAAGTTCATTATTATACAGTATTAATACTATTTATTTTTATTATTTATAGCATATCACTAACAATAGTTGATATAAGTTAATATTAAATAATTAATAATAGTTTTATTATATTTTTATTTTTTGATAAAAACTATTAATTACATTTTATGTCCCCGTAAAAATTGTTTGATTATTTCGATAACAATATTATCTCAATATAAAATTGTATTTAAGATAATTTATCTGACGGTAACCTTAAATACATAATCTTATTTAAGACTATAAATTTTTTGTACTTATATTATACACTTTTATTAACATTAATCACAAATATTATTTTGGATAATGTTTTAAAAATTAAAAATTTTATAATTTAAAGAAATAATATTTAAATAAAATGCAAAGTAATTGTAATATTGCTGTAATTATCAATGAAGATAATTTATTTACTAACGATAATATGCTGTCAATTGATAATGGAAATAATAATAATAATATTAGTAGAAAGTTAATAAAATTATTAAAGTTGCTGAATATCATGACGTATGGTATAATAATAATTGCAATATTGGGTCAAATTTTGTTTTTTGTGCCCAAAATCAAAAATATTGTCCACATTAGACATCATTACATAAGCGCCACGTGTGCCGGACTAATCATTTTGGCCGTATTGGTAAACATATTGACCCGTATATACATACTGTTTCATAAACGCAATGCAAATATTAGAAGTAATTTGACACAAGAGTCGACAGTTTCACGACTTGAGCTCCAGAAGCCACCCAGTTATGAGCCGCCGCCTAATTATGAAGATATCAATTGAACATTGAATTTCAAATAATCTCATAATCATTGCCTGTATATAATAACACTTGATTTTTATTCAATAATTATTATATCTATTAATAATATATCTATATTTTAATAGTTACTGTATCTTTATTAACGTAATGTACTTTTGTTTAATATCTATTTAATTTTTGATTATATTTATTAATACTGTATTATAACAAATGTCAGTCTAATATGAAAGTGAATTAAAATTATGATAAAATAATTTTTAAATAAAATTGTACATTAATATATTTTAATAAATTAGTTTTAATATAATTTAATTTGTAATTGTCTTTTAATTCAATATAAATGTTTGAATTGCATTGTTATTTATTAGTATAAAATGTTTTTAAAATTTACTTATTAGTACTTATAGTATTATATATTAATATTAACTATAATAGATTTTTTACTATTAGATAATTTGATAGTTCTTATGTCAATTGGATAACGAGGTTATAATTATATTATAGTATCATATGTTTAATTTTTAATAAAGTTTTATTATCTAAATACTAATGGAAAATAATATCTCTATTTTAAGTATATTTCTTTAAGTTTATGTAATAATTTCACTTCAATACAGTGAATTTAGTATTAGTAAATTATTAAAAAAATATAAGTATTAAAATAAAAATAAACAATTAATCATTAAATATAGTTTTACAAAATATTTATGCAATAATAAATAGATAACTAATTTGGAAAAAACGACAATATCATCAATTTATATAAAATAGTTGCGTATATTTAAGTTCAATTTATCTAATTCAACTAATGATAGCATTAATTAATTTTTACAGTATATAAGTAAACTACTAAAAATTATTTTTCTATTATCTATTATATAAATTATTAATATTCAATGAGTGAAATAACCTATATAAACAATTATACAGTATATGTAATATATATATATATTAAAAAATTGCTACATTATATAATTAATCATTTATATATACTGTATATTATATGTAATTTATTTATATCTAAAATATGCATCTAAATAATTTATCAATATCACCTGCTAAAAAATTGTTTAATTGGATCAATTATGTGACCAATATGTTTATTGTAATCGGTTTTATAGTAATTGTGTCCCTATTTGTCACTCGACGACACCATGGGGTTAGTCTATCACATGAACATACAGTGTTTCTATACATTACATTTTCATTGATCATCGCAGTGTCGGCCACAATCAATATTACTATTAGACTCATCTATCGGTACCACATAAATGATAATAATAATGAAACTAATAATAATAATATGACATCTATCGGTTCAACAATTATCACCGATAAGCCTGATTTTAATCGAGTGCCCAGTTATGAAGCACCTCCTTGTTATGAACAAACACAGTCACATATCATCGTTACAATTGTTAAATAATTTATTTTTATTTACTAAAAATCTATATAATTTATTTTATATAAATGTAGAATAATACTTATATGCCATTGATCTCATTAACTTATTTTTCTAGATTTTTCTAGATATCTATTTTAAATAATAATATTTTTATTTAATTAACAATAAAATTTTTATTTTAATTTTATTTCAAATAATTTATTTTACTATATTTCATACTTTCTTTAACCTATAATATTACATAATTTTGATAGGTTTTTGAATTTTTAAAATTCTACCTAACCTAAGTCATTGTTTTTTATCATAAATAATAATAGCATACTTTTTTAATCAAAAAGTAAATAACCATTGCAACCGATAATATACATTAACTATATAATCAAAATGTTATAAAAAATAATTTATAATACCCTATTGAATAACAATGTTGTCAACTGATACTAAAAATAATATAATAAAATAAACTTTATTAAATGGTGTCAATCAAACATTGAAACTTTGATAATAAAAATAATTTATAAAATTAAATTGTGTTATTAGTATGAAATAGATATTAGTTAAAAATGTCAACTAATTCAATAACAATAGATCATGAATCTAACAATGACTACAATAATCAAAATGCTATAAAATCAATGCTATTATTAAATAAGATAGGTCGTTTATTTATATTGTTGGCATTTTCATTAATAGTCCTCATATTGATCACCGAAATTGGTTTTTCAATTATGACTCCACTATTGTTGGTCATATTATCGGCAGTCAGTGGGCACAGCCCTATTCGGGGGCTTTATTGTCATCACAACTGGCCGAACATTACAAAGACTTGAAATGGTTGTACGCAATAATAGACAAATAGTTAATAATATCAATAGTTTGTCTGATAATTTTGATACCGCTTACACTAATCCCAGTTTTGTGGAACCACCAGAATATGAGTTACCACCTAATTATGATGATGTTGTCGTTACAAATAAAAATTAAACAATTTTAAACATTATTATAAATATTGTATTATTTATTGTAAGTATTTAAAAATAATAACAATGATGCTTAAAAACAATTCAAATTAATGATAATACTGTGTATTCGTTAAATAATAATCATATATTGTATATATTTTTTAAATCTAAAATTATTTTTAAAAAATGTTTTGTGATATATTATAGTAATTATTATAGTAAATTATAGTATAGTAAACAGTAATTATTATAAGTTTCTTAAATTATAGTAAATATTAAAAACAGTGATTATTTATGTTCACACAATATGTTGTGTTAAATACAATTAAATTCTTTGATTAAAAATAGTATATAATGTTTGTAATTAGTTATAATGAGATCGAGGTTTGATCCATGGATTGAGTACTGAGAGGCCAACTAACATACGAGATGTTAGCAGAGATGGTTCGTCGAGGCTCTCAATTTTGGCCGACATGTAAAACATGAGTAAACGAAACTAAAAATTATAGTAAAAATTAAAATTACCGGTAAATGTCTGTATATTTTAATATTAATATATTATAATATTATAAATTATTACCGATTGAAATAAATATTGCGATATATTATGTGTGGACTGAGAAAACCAGTCGTACAGATTGATCGGTAGGGTTCGGCACTCATAGTTAACTGATATCATATGCCATATAATGGATAACATGAGATATATTCTGATTATTATAACCAGAATATCGGCTGATACGGTGCGGACCAGTTTTGGGGTGTCGTCAACAATGTTCAATATATCATTAGTGCAAACTATAAGTCATTCAAAAAAAAATCATAAATATTTCAATATTAGTGGTAAATCATTATTAAATTTATTGTTACTAAACCTTTGACAAAAAATGATATAATATGATTGATCACATTTACTGAATACAATCCAACCATTTGTTGGACAACTATTATTATATCAAACGTCATGACCACAAATACCGTAATCATTAGCAAATTGAAGGCCCGATTGGTCCGCGCAATTAAGTCGGCGTTATTGCGAAACCATTGCTTAATAATGTTGAGATGATTGACAGTCGGCACAGTTGATGTGTTGTACAAGYGCTTCAAATAATCATTTAATTGCTGGCAGTGGTATTGAATAGCCTGCAAAATGTCAAAAAAAACAATTATTAAAATAACAATTACTTTAAGATATCATATATCATATGATACCATTGCAAACGTTATATAGACAACTATGAACCAAGTATTGACTAAACGCATCGGTAAATTTGGCCAATAGTTTATAAATAACATGTTGTGCTGTAAATGCAATTTAGCCACATTTGTCACCAGTATTATCACATGTAGTATTATGATGACCACCAAAATAGTCACTATCTTATAGATAACACTGACTTTATTGACCGGTTTGGGCCAAACGGGTAGCGATTTATCTAACTTTAAAATCAAATTTTTCATAACATATCCTTTCATCCAAAGCATATCAACTGCGCTAACAATCGGCACGAGTTGTAACAAATAGCCCATAGATATGATGAGATTGCCGTCAAAATTACCGATAATAAACAATTGTCGCAAAATATCAATCATTAGGTATGACATCCATGCGTTCAATAACACCGTTATTACCATTAATAACACATTAATCAGTGATAACACACCGTTTCGTTTGAATAGATATGTTAGCCATTGCTTTGTATTAGTGGCCTCACATCGTCCAGTGGTTAATGTAGTGCTTAGGACGGGAGCACCGGTCAAAGATAACGGTGCCATCACTATAGCTAAAGTTTTAAGCCAAAAGTTATCATACTGTTGCGGTTTGTGATCAGTCACAGCTAATTCAGAAATGGGAGACAAATTAGACAGTGTGTCATTAAATTGTTGATTAATGACACCCCCGACGGTAGACATGTTGTCCAACTCTATATAACTAATATTTCTGGCCATTTGTGATCAATGAGTGATTGACAATAACATACATCAATTGATCACACGTTTCAATAATTAAGCTTTTTTTGTTATAAAAGTGTTAATTGATTGCAGTTATTGTAGGCATTGATTGAATAAAACATTTCACTTAAGCATTAATTTGTCAAATATAGAGAGTATTACTGTTACAATCAAAATGTATATAAAATACTGTACAATAAACCATCAAATTTTCACAATAGTTTAAAGTTTAAACAAACAATAAAGTATTGTTTCTTATATTTTTTATTTATTAATTTTTTGAGCATTTTATTAATTATTAATTAAATTTTATTAATTTATGTATATATATATATAGAAAGAAAGAGAGAACAAGAGAGGAAAAAATATATTAACAAATTATAATAAAAGTTTATTATTATCAAGATAATTTTTTTATTTCAACAAAATATAATTATCATAATATAAATAACAAGCATAATTTATATTTATATACATAGAGAACTTATTACTGTATAATAATAATTATAATACTGTAGTTTATTTTCAATGCTCAATAATAATTAATTTTTATTGTTTTTTTAATGATTGTTTAATTACAATATGAATGGAGGTATGAATGTTAAGGAAATTTTCAATGGATTATTCATTATAACAGTAACTATAAGTCTAGGCTTTATATTATTAATCCAATTATAATAAACAATACAATAACTAAGGAATATTTGTCGTAATTTCCTAAACACCTATCCCTCCAACCAAATAATTAATGTTTTTACATAATTATTACAATTTAGTTTCATTTTATTTATTTTATAAAATGACAAGTTTAGCAATAATAATAATAATAATAATGAGAATAACAATAATAATCCTAATCATAATTATAATAATTGTTTTTTATTTTTTGTTTTTTATGATCAATTGCTTAAATTATATATTAATTATTTAAAATTACATTGCAATTAATAAATGATTGATTAATTAACGATGAGTTAAATAACATTTTTAATCATTACTTCATATGCTTTGACTCGCCGTTTACTGTAAAAAATAAATTTAATTTATGAATATTAAGTTATATATATATATAAATATATAAATTTGAAATATATAAGTTTTAGCATATTTTTTAGATTAGAAAAATTTTATTTAATAATTATTATTTATGATAACTAGAAGAAAATGATTTTAGTTTTTTATATAAAAATGAAAGTTAAAGTATGCAAATATTAATATATTCATTTTTCAATTTAGTAATTTTTCAAAATTTTGTATTATTTTATTAATAGATAATAAGTTTTAGTTATAATATTTAGACATTAATGAAATATTATTTAAAATATGACTTTAGTAACACATTATTTTTATACATTTCGCAAACAAATATATTTAAAATATTAAATATTTATAACAATGAATTTAATCATTCAATAAATATTCATGCATGCAATTTTTTGTAGTGATAAAATTTGCTAAAAATTGTTATAATTTAGTAAAATGTTACATATGTTAATAATAAACAAATAAATAAATAATAAATTATTTAGCTTAAAATGTTTAGTTTACTTTATATTTAACAAAAATAAAAATTTTTATTTTTTATAATGATAATATACATTAAATAAAAAAAATTTAAATTCAAGCATAATCCAATGTAAAAGTTATTTATAATATTTATCCATTATATTTAATCTCATTTTAATGTTATTTATACATAACAAACTTCATATATGATATTTATAATATATTTAATATTTATATCTTATTTAGCGTACAATATCATCCAGTCATTGAATTACAAATTAATATCTATTATATACCATAATGTAATAAAATAAGCTATAAATAAAATAATTTAGTTTTTTGCAATTATTTCTATTTCTACAGTACTAACTATAGCATAAAATTGATAAAATATGCAAAATACTAATAATGACATAATAATTTAATAATTTAATCTTATAACTTGTCTAACAATTTTTATACGTATAATATTAATTTTAATTAAGTAAATAAACAAAGCAAACAAAATTTATAAAAAATAATGACATTAATTATTATAAATAGACATATTTCTCAATTATATTTTAAAAATCATTTCATTTTCTTCTATAAATCACAAGTATTTCTCTGATCCTATGATTAAGTAAATTATTATTTAGATTATTATTATTATTATCATTTAATAAGTAGTTCCTACCACTACTGTCTGTCAAAAACCTATTATCATTAATCAATTGTCTCTTAAATCTCATTCCTTCACCTTCAAGTATATCACTACTGGATCCACCGTCAGTGTCCCGGCGCTCGTCTACGGCAAACTCATCTATGGGTAGATAATTATATTTGCGAAGTCGGGCTAACTGGTTGGCCATCAATTTTTTGAATCGCATACCTTCTCCATCTAATACAGACTTTTTAAAGCGCATCCCTTCGCCATCAAGAACTGACTTTTTGAATCTCATGCCTTCATTGTCCAAAATTGACGCTTTTTTAAACCTCATCCCTTCGTTATCCAAAACTGAAGCTTTCTTGAAGCGCATCCCCTCGTTGTCTAATACCGATGCCTTCTTGAAGCGCATCCCCTCGTTGTCTAATACCGATGCCTTCTTGAAGCGCATCCCCTCGTTGTCTAATACCGATGCCTTCTTGAAGCGCATCCCCTCGTTGTCTAATACCGATGCCTTCTTGAAGCGCATCCCTTCGTTGTCCAACACCGATGCCTTCTTAAACCTCATCCCCTCGTTATCCAACACCGACGCCTTCTTGAATCTCATGCCTTCATTGTCCAAAACTGATGCCTTCTTGAATCGCATACCTTCGCCGTCAAGGACTGACTTTCTGAATCTCATGCCTTCATTATCCAAAACCGATGCTTTCTTGAAGCGCATACCCTCTCCATCAAGTACTGACTTTTTGAAACGCATGCCCTCCTCATCCAAAATACGGTCGTTTTTGCGAAATCTCATTCCCTCCCCGTCTAACACAGATTTACGGAATCGCATGCCTTCGTCAGTCAATAGACTGTCCTTTTTGAAGCGCATACCTTATAGAGATTGAAAATATATATTTAAAAACTAATTCTAATAGTATTATAATAAATATATTTTTGATAACAATTACAAAATTATAAGAAATGAATATTGTTTTTTTGTAAGAATATTTATATAATAATTTATAATTAGTTTGCATTATATGTTTTATGTTATGACTATACCGGTATAAATATATGAAAATTCATACCTTCCTCATCAAGTATAGGGTCTCTTTTGAAACGCATTCCCTCCCCTTCCAGTACTGACCTCCGTTGTCTGTCCACACCATTAATGTTGTTATTACTAATGTTAGCATTTCTGTGCTGTTGTTTCTCATAACGTGTTTTCATACAATTGGCGTATAATTTATAAATTTCCTGATTGTTTGTTATGTTAAGTTTGTTTGAGGGTATCGCTGAAACATACATTAATTTAAATAGTATTACAAATATTTATATTAGATTTTGTTCAGAAAAAAACAAAAAACAAAAATTATTTAATAATATGTTTTTTTATCTCTTTAATATTATAATAAAATAAAATATTTTATACATTGCTTAGCATTCAAGTAATATCAATAATAAATATTTAATGCAAACAAAAAAGTTTAGACATTTAAATTCAAGTGTTGTCTTATAAAAAATATTATTAAAACTATAAACGTATAAAATGTAAATAACAATATAACATCAAAATCTCATCAAAAAATAATACTAATCTCTTTAAAAATCAGATATAAATGTGTGTAAACTTTTTAATGTTTATATAAAATATCAAATAAATAAATATATTATAGCATATATTGATACAAATTTGTTATTTTATCACATAAATAGTTGTATAAGATTTATTGAAAATGATTTTCATTTGTTATTAAACGCTTAAATGTCATAAGATTTTTATTTTATAAATAAATAATTTTATGTTAATTGAAACATTGTTTGTAATTATTCTTTTAAATAAAATTTACTAATTATTTTTACATTAAATATTTTATGATTGTTGTTAGCATAACAGTATATAATAATAATAATTATTATTATTATCAACGTTATACAGTACCTTAATTTTTTAACATAATCTAGCTTACATATTATATTTGAATTATTTTTATATAGTTCTTTGTATAAAATTAATATACTAGAAATACCACTATATAACTAGTATATAAATAAAATATAAAATTTAATTATATTTATAATTATAATATTTATTATATATATATATATATATATATAATGAAACTCTTTATTATTAATTAATGTGGACACACACATAGATTATATATAAATATATACAGTAACTATACTCCTTATTTATTAAATTTGCTTAATGCATGTGTATTGTAATTATATAAAATAAATAATCTTATATAAACATATGTCGGAACTGTAACTGTATTATATAAATTATATAATAATAATAATAATATTGTTTAGCACTCAATGCATTTAATGCATAAGGGTTTTTGAAGTCCACATATTTGTTTCAGTAAACCAATACAACAAAATTATTGCAATTTATATCAAGTAACTCATAGTTATAAGTAAGTTATTATTAAAAAAACAAATAATAGTTAAAAGTATAATTAAGGCAAATAAGATATTTAATAAACACTTTAGTTAAAACTTTTCACTTGTAAACCATTAAAATCAATAATGAGTATAACAAATAACGAAAAAATTATGTAAATATAATACATAATAATCTATAAATTACTTGATTTTGTATTACTTTTTCAAGCATTAATTTTATACATGTATATAAGTTATTAAGTTATAACTAGAACTATGTATAATAGGCAATTACCTAAATTTTATTACATATTAAATCGTCGGGAATTTAATATTTAATATTTACGATATACAATTATGTTAATATTTAGATTGAAATAAACACCTATTGTTTTTTTTATTTTCCCGATTTTAAGTATTATTTGGGAAAATCCTGAAAACTGTATATAAGTGTGATTTTTGTCAAAATTAGACAAATTTTGAAATAAATAACAATTAAATACATAATCAGTAAAACATTAACTGCACATCCGATATAATATTAACTCAATAACAATGAAATAGACAATTTGTATGATCAGAAAGCACACTATAGAAAATAAATGTAAAAATTTTATTATATTAAAATAAAAATATCTCAAACATAGGTATTAAACTACATAATTTATGTTTTTCTACATGATAGTTTACAAGATAAATTGTAGTTTAAAATCTAAGTTGAATTTATTTCTATTATTAAATAATAAATTAAAATTTGGAAATAAATGCGTTTTTCATCTAATATAAACCAATTTCGTGATAAATAAATTATTTACAATCAGTACTATAGCTAATAAATAAATTTTAATTTCCCTATTTATCTCCCGATTTTGTCATTTTTTACTCCCGATTTCCCGACCGATTTTGACAATTTAAACTCCCGAAGATGCATTAGCTCTAGTCATAACTCATGTTTTTTTTAAATATCCATTTTATTACTTAAATAATAAAAAGATTTTCTTAAAGGTTTGTTTAATTATTTTTGTATAATGTGAATCAGTAATGAAAACTAATCACTTGATATATTAATAATAAAATGTATAGAAAATATAAAAATAAATAATGTATTTATGTTATAAATTTTTTAATTAAAATTATAATTAGTTAATAAAAGATTATCAGAAGATTAACGAATTTTCTATTATAGATTTCATTAAATTTTTGTTTAACACATTTATTATGCAATAGAAAAGCATACAAATGATGTAATTATATTTAATTAAAATTATATTATTTTATTAAATTATATAATTTTCATATAATACTTATTTTAATTGTTGGATCTTAATAAAATGTTAATTGTATGAAACATACAATATATAGTATAAAAATATAAACATATGATAAATGAAATTTGATATAATGTATAAAATTAACTTAATGTCAAATTTGTTATGTTAAATAATATAACATTATATAAAATCTTATACTATAATATATAATTTATTACTATATTGTATATTAGTTTATACTATATTTATTACATTTAATATCATTTTATATACTTTAATATTTACTTTAGTTTCTATTTATTTAGTAGTTAAATGATTTATTAATCTATTTAAATACTTATATTAAATAATAAGAATTTAAATAAATAATTAGTTAATAAATACTGTAACTATTAATATATATTATTAAGGTATCATCAAATGAAAAGTCAAGTTAAACTTGAAGAAAGGTTTAATTAAATTCTGGAAAGTACTGTAATATTCTGTATTTACTGTAATATATTAATATATAAAAAATAAAAATTTTAGTAAATTTTCTAACAATAGATGAATATACTAAAATTGTAAATATTTTTTAAAATACATTTTGTTTGACATAGCTTTTAGAACTTTCGATAATATATAAATACTACTGTAGTATAAAAATGATTAACATTAAATCAAATACAATTGCATATTATATTTAGTATATCATAATATATAAAGTAAATATAAAGTAAAGTACATGTATATTTAGTTATCATTATAATAATTTATTTTATATTATTATTATTCTTTTTATAATTTAAATCATTAATCTGCTAATATATATTAATTATGGTGCGTTAAAATTCAAACGAGTAATGTATTATTTAGTAGAAAACATGTTTTTTAATTTTATAATCTATGATTATAATATATAGATATCATCAACAGTTTAAACTATACTCTAATTTGAGAATAAATATCTATAAAATTTTTGTAAATTGGATATAAAAGTAAACCACAAATTTTGTATTCAATGATATTTAATACGACACTGTTATGGGTTTTTTATGTATAATTTTGTGATATCATTGGCTTCACTGAATTATTTGAATGCTGTATATTCACATCACATATATTTTTATAAAAATTCAAGTTTTTTTGCTGTTAAATTTAATGCCTTATATAATTTGAAATAAAATTGCACTGATCTTTTTATTTTTATTATAATACATATATACGATATATAGATATATATATAATTTAAAAGTATAACTTACATTATTATATGAAAAATATATTTTTTATAAATAATATTTTAAAAATAAAATCGAATAAAATTTAATTTATACTATAATGTATTGTAGTTAAATATATAATTTTTAAATATATACAATATATATTAATATTAGTTTGCATTTATTTGGATATTATGTGTAAAAAATATTTTCTTTTTTTCTCTGCTTTACTTATTGTTTATTTGTGTCAAACAGTAAAATCTGTTTGACATTTGAATGTTATTTATGTATTATTACTATACAATATAAAAGTTAATAAATATATATCAGTATTAACTAAAAATGAGTGTTAGATTTTGTTTATTATGTGTAAATATTTGATAACAAATCAATTTGTACGTCAAAAATTTTTTGTCAATAGCTATGGGCCACAAATAAATCTAATGTAATTTATAATTAAAATTTTTTATTTGTTAAGCTACACATAAAATTTATTACCAATGTTAATTTAAAATAATTGATAATTAAGCAAATTTAATGATTTTACTGTAATAAAATAAGTTTTGGAAACTTTGAAAGCTTTTAATGTAATTGTTTTGCAAATTAACTGTAACTTTAAATCATTAATAATACACAACCAAACTATAATTTTTTATTGATTTAAAACTACAAAATTAAAAAAAAACTTTATAAATTTTTTACATATTTAATATTTACAAACATAAAGCAAATTGCATATTTATTTTAAACTTTATAATTAATAAAAAGAATTTAAATATAATTCAAAAAATCAATATTTTAGAGTATATTTTTTATACTTTTAGTATTATAGTTAACAAAATAATTATAAAATATAAACTTACTTGTAGTCGTTGTTTTAGTATTATTATTATTATTGATATTATTAATTGTAAGATTTTTCAATAAATGGGAACAAACGTCAACATTATTAGCGCCGCATAATTGTTGAATGTTAATAGTTATGATTACAGCCAATAATATCAATAATCGTTTGCACATAAAGTCACTTATTATTATATTAAACATGATTTTATATTTAGATATGTATGTTTGGTAATTATTGTATTATTAAATATAAAAAACTAAAAACAAAAAATAATATTTAAAAAATATCAAAAAGTTTTTATTATACAATTAATAAGTTTATATTTTAATAATTATATATATATCAATATTTTAATATTTATTATATATGTATATAGATTGTGTGTATAATTTATATATACTTATAAGAGTATAATAAGCTTTTTCTCTTAAGTTGGTTTTAACACAATATTTAGTGATATGAGAAATTGAGAGACTTTTCAACCGATTTATATATACTGTGAGACAGAAAAAGCCAACAAATTCTGTAATTCTTGAGCTCAGAATCTCTACGATTAGTGAATGTAATGTAATATAATGTATGGATGCGTGTGTTGTGCGTCTAAAGTCTATAATATTATTGCCTATATATGTATGACTATATACTATATTATATACTCTATATATATCTTATAAGGAATATATATATAAATATATTTTAATTCATTGGTTATATGCTTACAAGCATTCAACTCAATTATCAATGATTTCATATTATACTTAATATATAAACTTCATTTTAATTCTATAGTTAAGACCACAAAATACTTTCATTCATGTTATGTGAATATCGTATTTCTAATACAATAAGTTATTATATATAATATAGAGAATAATTTATAATAAATTAGTATTTATAATTTGTATATAATGTTATTTAGTTACTAATAATAAGTAATTTTAATTTTAAAACTGAAATTTTTATCATACTTAAAAAAAATTAATAAAAATCATATATCCATTATAAATATTATATTTGTAAAATAAAACTTTAAGTTTAATTAATTTACTAATGTTGACTAAACATACTACAAGAAAAGTAATATCAATACTAAGATACAGTTAACCTAAAAATGTTAGACACCTGTCAATAGATGGTTTCAATTATTGTCAAACTCGCTAATCACTGCTATTTTTAGTGATGAAGAATATAGGGTTACACTGAAAAATCACATCATTCACAGTATATTACTCTATAAACTCAACTAATATACTACTGTAGTGTATATTGTAATATATTTAACTCTAAAGTATAGCTAATGTCTGATCAAAATTAAATATCAGACCATTTGATAATTTGTGTGCAAAAAGTAATGGAAAATAGAGAAAACAAAATCAATGTTAATTTCTTTTAAATCTTACAATTGTTTTATTATTTCAAATCTAGTGATATCAGGTTATCTCTATGTTGTTGTGTCCATACAATTGGATGCTCTATCAGTAAATGAAATATTATAGATTATTTACATTACAATGTTATTATTTATTATTATTATGTAATCCATCATCTATTATTTAAAATGAGAAGATAGATAACATTTTAGTATATATGATACTAATCACAATAATGATTAACATTACAAGATAGTTGTAACACACACAAAATTATAGTTACATTTTATTTAGCAAAAAACACAACGCCTACATTTAAAAATATTGTTGTTTTTAATTATTTATAATAATTATTCTTTAAATATTTATAAATTAAAAACATTCTATAAAAAATGTTTACTTAAAAATGTTTACAGTAATTAAGAGTTTATTAAAAAAAAGTTTTAAAAAGTTTAATAATAAAAATGTTGTCTAACTTTTATGTATTACTGTAACAAATATAAATTGGAATAAATTTTTATTTAAACTGTTATGTTTTTTTCAATCACTAACACACATACATAAATATATATACATACATATATACATACATACATATATACATACATACATATATATATACATACATACATATATATACATACATACATACATACATATATATACATACATACATATATACATACATACATATATACATACATACATATATACATACATACATATATACATACATACATATATACATACATACATATATACATATATACATACATACATATATATACATTCATATATACACTTATACACAAATAGCTCGTCAAATGTTATTTTGATTTTATTATTTGTTTTTTTATTTTCATCAAAAAATTTAATTTTGAACGAAAAACCTCGTCTGACGCCAAATAATGTCATTTCGTATCATTAATTTGTGGTCCATTTTGACGCAATTTAGACCCAAAATTAAACAACAATTTTATTTAATAATATTGTTATGTTTAATGTTTCCGTTATTTAACAATAATGTTTACGACATTACATTATTTTTTATCATATCTGTCAAAATTTGTTTTGTATTTACTTGAATATTTTTTAAAAATATTAGATACCATACTACCATACTAAATTTTACTATATTTTTAAATTACAATATTTATATCATACATTTATTAATATAAATTATTTGTTATAAAATATTATAATATTTATATTAAGTTACAGCTTAAATACTGCATGTTAAATACTATTTTTCAGATTATTTATTTTAAAATAAAAAAGTATAGATAATAATCAAATTATTATAATCAGCAATTGTTATTTCACATAAATTATAATAATAAAATTTTTATAACAAAAAAACGTATTGTTTATTAGATTACTTTTAGTTAAATATTATTTACAATATTTTTTAGAATAATTTAATAAATAAAAAAATTATCAAAATAATAAAGATTGATTACTGTATAACAAAAATTATTTAAACAATTTTTATCGTCAATAGCATAGTAACAGAAATGTATTAAAACACATTATGTAAATATTATTTTTAAAGTGTTTAGATATACAAATATCAATAAATAATGATAAATTTTAAAAATCCATTATCTACAGTAGTTTATTATTAAATATAATTTATCTTTAGTTAATTTTTCATTTTATATAATTTATTTTATAATAGATAAATATGTTATTCTCAATAATTTACTAAACATATATTTTTGCAAGTAAATATTATTATGCTGATTTAAAAAAATTAAATTATTATTTATTAATTTATATAATAATACAATATAGAAGTAATTGTTGTTTAATTATTTATATTATAAACCAAAAATTTATTATACTATAACATAAAATAATATAATTAATAAAGTTAAATATATTAAAGTAACTTAACATTAAATATCTGTATATTCTAATAATTAAATAAAAAATGTAAATCTGTAAATAATGTATTTAAAATCTTGTTAATGTTTTCAAACAATTTTCTCGTAAAATAATTATTTTTCAATTAACATTGTGATAACAAATAGTTTTATTTAGAATAATTACAGCAAATATAAAATTTAAGTTGTAAAAATAAGGTTAATTATATGAATTAATTAATAATTACACAATTATAGTGCAATGTGCTAGTATAGTATCGTATGTGTTATATACTGTACATATGTAACAAATAATGTTATAATCTCTTTTTGACTGCAATTGTTTGAATACAAAAACAGTAAAGCGCTTAATTAAATTAAAATTAATTTACCGAAAAATTGTCAATCATAAATGTCAACAAATATTACATTAAATCTATTTTATACTGTTGTCACATATTCATTGCACAAAACAAATAATTAGTAATTATTATATACTCTTACAAATTGTTTACAACTAAAATATTTATTTTAAGTTATTGTTATAAATTATTAAACAAACTATACCATAATATAACAAAATTATAAAAGTTAAGTTTTATTTTTAAATTAATAAACTAAATAAAAATTATTGTCACATAGTTTTTAGATAGAATTTTTTATTTTAACATTTTATTTGTTTGTTTGTCTAATAATTTTTTAAAATTTAAAATTTATTTTAATTATAATATGAATTTAATTCTAGATTAATTTGATATATTTTTCACAATTATCCGATTCAATAAATGAATGGCTAAACATTTAAAATTTATATTAAGATATTTTGAAATATATTAGTCTCTGGATAATTTTGTATTATAAACTTTATATACTATTGTTTCTACAGAAAAATGCTAATGATTATTCCTGCATATTAAATATATAAATTGTTTTTAAGTTTATTGGAATATATTTATTATAGATATAAATTATATCATATTATTATAAAAATGTTTATAAATATGATGAAATTGTAAATGTTATTTTTTAAAATTTTATGCAAGTATTTGTTTAGTTAATAGAAAAAATGCTGATAAAAAATATTGGAATAAATTTATATGCTGAAAGCATGCAAGATTAAACTTTTTAATAATACATTTTTAGTTACTCATTTGGGAATTATCAA